>NC_134583.1:107817599-108126637 GCF_037038515.1 Microtus pennsylvanicus | reverse complement strand
AAACAAAAACCACACTGTGCAAGATCTGTCAACATCTGTTCAGGAGAAAGTTGGAGAGGGTAGTGGGGCCCTTAGACTAGAACTGCAAAATCAGCAGCAGGTACCCCATGGAAATTGCCAGAATATGGTCTGAAAACACATTCCGAAATAGAAAAGCTTGAGCTCAGTACTCAAGGTCAGGGAAGAGAGTAGAATCTGAGATGTTAGATTCATATGGCTTTCAGGACACTTTTAGTGTCCTAAACTACTAAAGACTAAAACTTGGGTAGACTAAACTACCCAAGCCGCTATTGGGACAAGGTCACATATAAGAGAAACTGTGTGAAACAGACACCCATTTAAACCCAACTGAGGCAATGGAGAAAGGAAAAGAGAAAGTCTTGATAAAATAGGAGAAGAGATGAGAACTAAGGCCGTGCAAGTTTTGTTGCTTCTGGAAAAAATAGAAAGGAGCTCTGGGAGCTAAACCGCCACATTTGAGCACTCCTGCATTCCAGACGTCTAAGGAACAATTTTCACCACTGTGAGGAATGAGCAAGAACCACAGATGAACCTAATGTTATTGTAAGATAAGAGAGAAACAAAGAGAACAATAGCAGTTGTTGAGACAGATGGAATCCGAAGCAGAGAGAAGAAAGTCGCAAGGACTTAAGTTCTCCAAATCTTAGTTTGATGCCCTTAAATCCCCACCTAAGACTTTCACATGCCAATGAAGAGTAAGACTGTGTCCGGGCAGGGAAAGCTGTGTGGGGGTTCCAGAGCTGGCGTGGAGCTAGGGGAGGCTGAAGTTCTGCCAGCGTGAGAGCCCTCAGTAAATCAGCCCTCATGTGATGCCGAAGAAAAAGAGATCTGATAAATAAACCTCGTGTGCTCCAGACGAGACCTGCCATAAGAAAGCTTATACAAAATCTATAAAATTGTCCAAAATCCAACTTTAAAAAAATTAGTCTTTACTGGATATGGAGAGAAGTCAGATAAAGGAGCCTATAATTTAGCAGAAAATCATTCAATAATAATAAGGCATATAAATGATAGAAGCTGTGTATTATCAGACTGGGATGTTAAGATGAATATCTCAAAGATACAAAGTAAAATGTTAGCATAATGAAAGGAAACTGAAAGTCTCAGTAAAGAAATGGAAAAGAGAAAAGCAAATGAGGATTTTTGAAACTGAAAAATATAGTATCTGAAATGTAAAAAAAATAAAAACAGAGTGGTCTTAAAAACCAATTTGACAACCAAGAAGAAAGTACTACAGAGCTTTAAGATAGACTAATTAAAAATATCCAATCTGAAGACAACAAAGACAGACAAATTGATAGAAACTGAACAATAGCAAAGGGACTGGTGTGTAACAGAATAGAGCCTAAAGATAGATTCATACTTTAGTGATCATGTTAGTTTTCTAAGTGGTATCAAAGAAATTCAAGGAAAAGAAGAATCGTCTTCAACAAACAGCACTGAAATAATCAGGCATCTGTAGGGGGAAGTGACTCTGATCTCTAGTTGATGCTATTCAAAAATATTCCATTTAGGCAATACATCAATGGGTAATCTGGAAGAAAATCATCTTAACCTTAGGAAAGGCATGGGATCCTTTCAGAGGGCAGAGAGATTACTAACCACAAAGCAAAATGGAACTTGATCAAAATAAAAATCAATAAAAAGATCACCATTAATAGATTAAGTAGCAACCTGACACAGTGACACATGCCAGTAGTCTGAGCTGTTCAGGATACCAGGACCTGAGGATTGTTGGAGCCTGGGCGTTTGAAGCCAGTCTGAGCAATAGAGTAAGAGCCTATCTCAAAAAGAGAGGAGTGGGAGAAAAAAGATAGGAGTGAGGTGGGAATATGGCTCAGTAGTAGAGAGCTTGCCCAAAATTCATGTAGCCCAAGTTCAGCCCCCAGCACTGCAAGAATGAACAAACGTCTAAAAGAATTCCTCTAATCTGATAATAAAGGGATTGTCCCGATTTTGCGGGAAAACAATGTTTAAAGGTCAAACAGGCAACAGATTTGAGCAGGCATTTCCAAGTGGAAGGTTTGCAAATTTTTGAAAAAGAGTTAAATGTGCTCATTGTCCTTAGTTATCGACAATATTAAAAGCACAATGAAGCCGGGTGGCAGTGGCACACACCTTTAGTCCCAGCACTCAGGAGTCAGAGGCAGGCCGATCTCTGTGAGTTCAAGGCCAGCCTGGTCTACAAGAGCTAGTTCCAGGACAGGCATCAAAAGCTACAGAGAAACCCTGTCTCAAAAATCCAAAACAACAACAACAACAACAACAACAATAAAACCACAGTGAAATAGCACTACACATTCACTAGCGCACTGAGGGACGTCTATGAAAAAGAACTGATAGAACTGTGTGCAGGTGTACATGTGTGTCAGTGATTGTGAGATTTGTTATAAGGAATTGGTTCACAGTGCTGTGGCCACTAAGACAACAAACGCTATAGTCCCAGTGTTCTCCCAGAACGGACCTGGAAGGAGCGGAGACAATGGTACAAGTTATCGTCAGAATCCACGTGTAAAAAAGATTTTTATACCCTCCCCAGCCTCTTACTATTCTAAGGCTTTCAATGAGTCTGTATGATACCCCTCCAACATTAATCAAAATGTTTCATTTAATACACTGATTCAGATTTTCATCTCATCCATAAGTACTCTCAGAGCCAAAACCACAGATAATATTTAGCCAACTACCTGGACATCCCATGAGCTCATCTAGTTAACCTATAAGACAACCAGAATGGCTACATTGATAAATTCATTATTCCAACTGCTGGTGAGGATAAGGGCAGCATGAACTCTTACAAGTTGTTGAAAACTGCATGATAATCTAGTGGCATCATGAAATAGGTCAGTGTTTTCATACTTACTCAAAAGCTATAAAAACATATGGACACAAGATACAAACCAGAGTGTTCATAGCAAATTTGTTTGTAATAAGCAAATGTTGGTCAACAGAATACATTTTGAATAGATTTTTTAAATGATGGTATATTTGGTTGGTGAAATATTACTCAGCCATGAAAAGGAAGGAATTCAATACTTTAACACACAACAGTGTGGAAGACTGTCTAAAGCCATGCTGAATGACGTGCTAGGCACAAATGAATGTATACTGTCTGATGCCATTGTTACAATGTGTGATAAAGGAATTCATGGCCCTGACTGGATCTGGAGAAGATGACAACCATAGACTCCCACAGAAAACATTTGGAGTTGACAAATAATTTGTCCGAATTCACTAAAACAAATGCCTAAGGCATGGCATTTCATGCCATGGAAGTTTGTTATATAGCCATGAAAAAAGTGAGTCTTGCTTTCTTCCAATCCTACATCATAAACTATATTCAATTAGAAGATATCTCATTTCCAAATGTGCAAAAAAATAAAATAAAGAATTTAGGATAAGACACAGGAGTGCATTGAGACTCTGGAGCAGGCAAAGAGTACTTCAACAGAACACAGAAAACATTAGCCAAGTTTAAAATATGAATAATGCTACTATTTTAAAATTTGAAACTTCTGTTCATCAAAAGATATCATTATGGTTATAAAAAGGCAACCTACACGGTGGGGGAAGGTTTTCGCAACACATACATCTGAAAAGGAGCTCACGTGTAAAGTAGATTAGAATTTTGCAAGTCAGTAAAGGCTACTGATGAGAGCCTTGGCTGCATCAGAGCAGATGGCCACATGCCTACCACGAAAATGAAATCGTGTATGACTGCAGATTCAAACCATGACCCCATGCCATGGCAAGGCCATCAGAATGACTAAAATAAAGAGGCAGAAAGTGCCAAGTGTTGGCAATAATGAAATAGTTGACAAAAATGGAGTAACTGATAGAATTTATATTTAGATAATGAGTTTTAGAAGTCTTTTTACAAGTGTGTACTTAGGGGAATGGCCACCTACTCTTTGGCCCAGTAATACCAACCCTAGGCGTCTATCCAGAAACATAAAGGCACAGTCTTGCTCCTGATGCTTTTCACAGCAGACACACCTGTATCACTCCCTGTCTTTGCTGTGCCTGCTGTTCATAATAAAAATGCTTACAATATCAAAGGAAAAGTTTCAGCACCCTCACCAACACGCTGAGATAACAAAAAGGCAGAACTTACTGAGATGCCCAACCTTCGTGTGTCTGAATAAAGTGTGGTGTGATTACAAGATGGGACACTAAACAGTAATGGAAGAGGCCAGCTTTCAGTGGCAGCCGTAGCAGTGAACAACAGAAATATAACATTGAAGGAGCTAAGACAGATTATAAAGCATACAGTGAATAATTCCATTTATGGAATGTGCAGAAATGGAGGAAACTCTTCTATGCTCTTAGAAGACAGGAGAGAGATGAACAGCTGGGAACACGGTAGAAGCCCCAGGGAACACTGAGTTCCTGGGTACTGCTTAGGTGGGGTGTTCTTTTGAAAATTTAAGAAGCATCCCTTTGGGACCTGTGCATTTTCCATCTATACATTCTACTTCAAGAGAAATTTCTTACCGAGAGAAAGAAACAGCCCAGAGAAAAGAAAATGGGTAAGAATTTCAATGACACAAGATCAGTCACAAAGGGAACTGCTGATTTGGTGATGGATGAAATTGGGTTGTTTTTACTATTTTCCTTCTTATTAATAGTGTTTGAAAATTTCCAAAATATAAATATAAACAAGAGTTGGAAAGTAAGAAAGACGACAATGACACATGCGCGTTGTCAGTGCAGAGACACGCCAATGTGAGAATCACAAGATGAAAGATGAGCTGGAGGATAGATGGTATCGCTGTACACATTTTGCAACTATTTGATTTCGTAAGATGTTTATTACAAAAAATGCACATATACAATAGCTTTAAAAAAAGATATTTAAAATTCTATACTTCTAATCTCAAATGATAATAAAATCATTGACTGGTTCTATATTACTTAAGGGAATTGGAATAAGAGGAAAGAAACTGGAGTTAAGAGGTTTGACATGCTATAATTTCATATAAGATTTAATTTAACATTCATGGAACAAAGGAAAAAAAAGAAAATCAATAAGGAGCAATAACTCGCTGCCCAGAAATACACTGGGAACCAGATTTTTGAATTTGAGAGGATTTAGATGGTTAAAAGTGTATGCTGGGTCAATTCTAATTTTTTTAAGCTTATTTGACCAAATCCTGTTGAAAGCATGCATGCAAAACATTTTGTGAATCCTTATTCCCAGAACACACTGGGGAATCTGAGCCAGACAATGCTGACGTGCAACGCAGGCATGTAACTTTCTATGGAACTTACCGAAGGCAGCACCTCCTAGTTTCTCCTAGTTAGATCCAATTCCTCTTCCCAAACAAATAAGGGTTCTTGAACCATATGGAAAATTGGAATGTTTGGCTTAAAAGACACAGATCCACAAGGCATGCCTTGCCTTGATGGTCGAGAAGCCAAATATTTGTTATCCTTACAAACCCTAGAATCCTTTTAGACGGTGGTGGTCACGTGACTGGTTTTCACCAATGACACAAAGAAGAAAAAGTCAACAGGTCACATCTGGGCAAGCTTTCATCATTGGCAGACGAGACAGACAGTTCATGCTCCTTTGTCCTGTCTTGATGGAATGTAAATCCTTCTTCCACATAGTCTCCACTTCAGCGGGGCGAAATATACCCTCCTCTTGTTCTCTGGGCACGATTAGGCCTTCACGGCCTCTGACATGGGCGTCCTGGAAAGGTTGAAGATGAATGTGTGTGTTCAGCTTGGCATGTTTGACTTGGGCCTTTCTTTAAAACTGCTAAGTAAGTTAAAGCTTGCTCGTGACAGGCACATAGGAAGAAAGAGGGTCACAGGCTTGTTGAAGAGTTCAACAGAACTTCAGCTATATCCATTACGTTTTTCAATTCAGAGGGGAAAGAACATGAAGTAAATATTAAATACAATGGACCTAGGAGCTGGGTACAAGATTTATATTATACCCTATAATTTTAAGTATGTCAAAATATTGCAAAATTGTAATGACTGTATTTTGAGAGAACTATTTTAAATGAATAAATAATGAAAATAAGACCTCAGGATGTAAGGCAGGGGTTTTGGAAGACAGGGGAGACAGATCCAGGCCAGACTGCAGCATAGATGCTCCATTTTCCGAAGGATGGAGCGACAGACTACCCATTGTGGAAACACATTCACAAGCATGTACACATGCACATATGTGCTTCCACATAGTGAAATTAACTTTAGAATATGCATTGCTCTCACTAAATACTATAGACTGGCTCTTTCTTAGGAACGAGTTATTTTCTTGTTTTCATGAAACTCTGATAACAACTCCAGATTTTGCTATAGATTCTTAGCCTGGACAAACTCTCAGGGAACATTCTAAAACTCAGAGAGATCAGAATAGAGAGGCAGCTTCTTTGAAAAACCTAGTCCTTTTAAATCCAGGTTTTTTTCCCTAGTAATGAAACATATTTCAGGTATGTTTGGAAATGATTCATATATTTATATCTATACATATCTACATATATGATTGATTGATTTATGACAAGCAACCCATTAATAATAAGAGCAAGGGTCAATTATTTTTTAACTTAGATATGCTATCATGAAGTAATATGCTGTTGCAACCAAATTGTCGTAAGAGTAACTTTGATGGTGTAGAATGTACTCTTTTGTGGTACTATATGTATGTGTGGTGCAATATCACACATAGTCCCTCTCTTCAGTAGCATATGAACAAAACGATCCAGTGGCACACATGATTTTCTAGTCCTCCAACAGCAGCAGAAATTCCTAGGAAATGGAATCCCTTCAGTTTCTAGCTTTATAGATTCATAATGAAACATCAAATAAGTTTTATCTAACGTTGTTGATAATTCTCTCGTAAATGTGGCTCTAAATTGTGCCGTTTGTGTGTTGAGTATGGCTTAGGATAGTATCTGGAATCAGAGCTAGCTTCCAGCCCCAGTTACGCCTCTCAGCAGCTGTGCAGCTCGGGCACATCATATAACCTCTGCGTCTCGACCTCTTTGTCTATCAAATGGGGGCCTATGATTATTCCTTGTACAACTGCTCGGAGTGATTTATCTATCGAGAATACAATCGATGCTGGTTGGTTCTTCCTTGCCCACTTCCATGAAATCCTTATGAAAAGTGACGATCATTGATTAAAATGCTGAGACTCCATGCCCCATTAGCATCCAAAGCAGTGAGGAGCACTCCATCTTCTACTGCAGTTGTTTTAAACAATTGATTTATGTTTTCAAATTGCCCAAACCAAAACAACACATCAATTACAGCAGATCGCTAACTCTCTCCTTGCAAAGCCTCCAGGCAAAGCCGGTTGATGAGCCATTTTCCTTTTGCTTTCCCATTGATAATGAGCCTGATAAAACTGAAGGCAAGCGAACATGAAAGACATGAAAGGTTCTGTGGAGGGTGGGTAAGCTGCGGAGCTCCTGCGAGAAGAATCACAAACAGCTTGCACGTGCCACACATCAAAACTACCCTTTGTATATTTTCAAATGATTTCCTACTTTTTATTTTAGGTAAGTTGTATAAATTCAGATCTATGTCTATCCAAAATATCGACCAAACAAAATGAAATGCAGAGGTTGCTCTGATTAATTGGTAGGTTCTTTAAGATATGCATGGTGGGGGATGACAAGATGACTCAGCGGTTAAGAGCACTGACAGCTCTTCTTGAGGACCTTCCGTGCGGTTCAATTCCTGGCATCCCCATGGCATCTCACAACTGTCTCTAATTCCAGTTCCAGAGAGGATCAGACATTCTCTTAGACATGCAAGCCGACAAAACACCCACACATATAAAATAGATAAAACTAAATAAATATAAAAAAGGAAATACATAGTGATTCTTGAAAATCAATCTGTCAAAAGATTTCAGGCTTGTTGGATAACATTCAAGTGGAGCCATTTAAAAATATATCCCTAAATTCTGGCCCATACATTTTTATCCCACAGATCAATGGAATAAAGGAATATATATATATATATATATATATATATATATATATATATATTCATTCCTAGAACTTCTCAAGTATACTGATTAAGCAAGTTGGGATATATCCATATGATAATGTGTAACTCATATGCAAAAAAAAAAGTAAGGAGAATCCTCTTTATGGATGGATAGGAGCCAATTTTCCAGATGTTTTTATTAAGTGACAAATAGTGTTTACATATTTTACCAGTACTGTTGAGAAAGAATGCGAATACATACTCACTTCTATATGCATGAAATATTTCCAGATGATTACATAAGCAGCTGATGGTAATGGGTTGGCTCTAGAGAGAAGAAGTGGATACTGGGAGACAGAGAGAGAACAGGACTTCTCTATGTAAACATTGCTTGCACCTTTTGAAATTTTAGCTTAGTAAAAGTACTATGTATTCCAAATGACTAAAGGCAGTTGTATCTCTATAACGGGCATGTCAAAACATTTTTAAAATAATAATTGCACTGTGTGACTCTGGTGAGAATTTTAACTGCCATCCAAGAACTATAAAACATACAACATGATAATATAGTATGCAAAGAGGGGGCATGTGACAAGCACATGTCTTATCGCTAAGGGATTAACAAATTTTTGTTTTATAGAGAGATGGTACCAAACAGCTAGAGGCATAGTCCCTGGACCATATGATCAATACACTTCTGAAAACCTCCCTGTTCTGACAGAAGATGGTGTGTCTCATTGCCAGCAAGTTTACTGTCTCTTAATGGGAATGGCGAAGGCAGAGTTCACGATTTATTCAGCTAGTCAGCCTTGAATTCTGTAACTCTTCATTGTGTTTGGTGGTTGGAGAGGAAATAAACTATTTCAGGATATATAGCTAAAGACTTCTAAAATGTTTCGTGCCACACTACTTCAAATCACCAAAGTTCAAAATCAAATTAAATGTGGCCACATTGCTCTTGAACTTCATTCAATTAACTTCTTCAAAGAATAATCTTCACAGAAAATACGCTCTGGTGTTTTCATCTGGCTTTATTTAGAGTTGATCAAGGAACACCCACTTGAAGAATGCATCTACATTTTTCTGTAAAGCTGTTAAAAAACATCGTGATCATTGATTTATAGAAGTGGCTCCTTCAAGCCACTTGTATAAATCATAATTTTCCATTAAATTTTTGTAATAGAAAATGTATTTTTTTTAATGTATGCTTCTTGTCAGATGACAATTGCTGCCAAGAACTGTGAGGTTGAAAATAGTATTCAACCATTGCATACAGATTTTTTTATTACAAATTTTGGGGGGTGCTATGGCCTTGAGAAAAGAGGAAGACAAATATCACCTTTTACACAATTTAAACTGTATTTTTAATACAACCAAAAAACTCTTGTTTTGGATAGCAGTCTGCACAATTTCTGAGTTTTGTTAAAATTTGCTTTCTATGAGAGGTAAAGTAATTGAGCAGATAACAATTATTGATGAACCTTCCTTGGAGGGGGTCTACGAAAGAAAGAGGCCAATGAGGAAATTTTGGGGTATTTATTTATTCCTTCATCCATTTGGTTTGGGTGACTGGATGCCAGTGATTCTCCTGCCTTGGCCTCCCCAGTGCTGTGATTACAGGCACGAGGCACCACACCAAGCTCAGGCTTCACTTTTGACTCAGCCATTTTCTCTGCAGCACTCAGTATTTGTCCCAGGCTTCCTACCTGCTAGACAGGCTCTCTGCAATGAAGGTCCACCCCAGTCTTCCTTTTTATTTATCACCAAGCTATCCAGGCCTGCCTTTAACTCACTGTCCAGTCCACTGTATTTACTGGTACAGACCTAATATCCCAACCACTGCCTTGCCTGCTCAAGTGGTTGGGATTATAGGTCTGGACCACAGTGCCTGATTCTTGATTCTTGAGTGGATTGGGCCAATCAGCACACTCCCAGTAAGAGAAGTGTTGCAAGGGTTTAGTGTTAGTGTCTACAGACTGATACCAGCGACTTACTCTGACTTTTTGGATGAAATCTTGGGAAACAACTCAATTGCTTTGGCTTTCTCTAGTTTTTGGCTTGATTAGAGGACCCTGCATGGAACCACGTAAGAGAGAGAATTATTTTGTTTCTTGCAGAAAATGTGGACTCTTAAAGAAGCCTGCTTGGATTAGGTACTATCTACAGTGGTTTATAGTAACCATGGTTTACACTGCCTGAGGATACATCATTACATCTGTTTCAATCCCTAAAACACAGTTACCAGCCCAACCAGTTGGATCCTGGACATTTATTTCCTTTTTGTGCACGTCATCTAATAGCTTTAATTAGTGCAGAGAGTGAATTAGGAGAAAGAGATCAAATCCTTGCTCTTCTTATATTAAGATCACTAATTATATTGAACTCTGAGTTTTTCTCTGCTTTTGGTTTAGGCTTAAGCTTCTATTTTTCTTTTTTCTTAAGAAGTTTCTATACAATCTCTTCTCATTTTACATAGTTATCCCCATTCTCCCTCCCTCCCTCCTCTGCTTCCCCTCCCTGCCCCCACCCTCCCTCCATCTGCTCCTCAGAAAGTTTTATAGGTATATTATAAACATTTAAATTTCTTACTGACAATATGCTAAATGGAAAATGATAACATATCTAAGTGTTAGCGATAGTTGCTGTGGAATATTCCTTTACACTGTGTGAATATATGTCACTGTGATTTGTTTAATAACAACCTGACTGGTCAATGGCTAAATGGGATAAAGTTAGGTGGGAAAGCCAAAATGAGAATGATTGGGAGCAGAAGGGTGGAGCAAGCAGGACATGTATTAAATGAGGTAAAAAGCCGTGAGTCACGTGGCAAAGTATAAATAGAAATATGGGTGAATTTAAATGTAAGAGTTCGGTAGTAATAAGTCACAGCTATTGGCTGAGCATTTAATATTAATAAGTCTCAGCATGGTAATTTAGAAGTGGCTGTTGGGAAGGGAAACTCTGCCTACAATTAGTGATATCTTAGAAATAGGAAGATATCAATCCTGATAGGCAAATCTTATCACTTAATATTTTGCTCCTTTATTATCTTTCTCAAGTCATATTTCACATTTTACATATTTTAAGTACAAGCAAGCACTGCACGGTTTTCTTAATTTATTATTTCTGATTTCACGAAAAACAGCACTGCAATGTCAGTATCCTGACCACAGATATTTATCTCATATTGGTGAGCTAGATGGTTTCTGAACTAATTGTCTCTGAGAGATAGGTTCTAGAAAGAGATATATGTTATGTGTAGTAATTTTCCTGGGGTCTATTGTCAGGACATCTTATAAAATATATATTGTATTTTTAATGCAACCAAAATACTGTTGTTTTGGCAAATGTGTTGCTGGATAGTTTAATGATAAATAAAAAGGAGGGGGGAAAGTACCTTCATTGTAGAGTGACTGTCCGGCAGATAGAAGGCCTGGGACATACACTAAATGCTGCAAAGAAAACGTTTGAGTCAAAGGTAAAACCTAAACTGAGCATGGTGGCTCAAGCCTAAAATCCCAGCGCTGGGGAGGCCGAAGCAGGAGCATGACCCATTTTAGGGTTCAGAGGCAGGTAGAGGTAGTCAGGCTGTGCAGAGGAAGGAGTGCAGTTGCTATGAAGTTGCGATAACACTCAGTTCAATGTGGAGTTGAGATAACCCTTCAAGAATTGTCGCTTCTTGAGACAAGGAGGCTGTGCCTCCGCATAGAAACTGGGCCTATGGGAGAGTTATGAACCTGAGCTAGGAAGCTCCTTTGGGCTGAAAGAAACTCCACAGTAAGAACTGGGGTGAGAGTCATCAGTCAGCCGTGCTCTCAGAACCCGAGGAATTGAAACCCTCAGTCCCGAAGAAGAAGCGCAGAATAGCGCACTGTTTTCTAGAATCCATCTCTTACATCACTAGAAGCCACTTGCAGGTTTTGCTAGGTTTTCACGATTTCAGTTCTCATCTAGATATTCTTGATTGCTTCATTGCTTTTCTAAAAGCATTCCAAGGTGGGGTGAGGTGGTGAACCCTCAGTTTTTAATGGTTTGATTCTTGGTCGTCATGACTTTCATTGTAGCTGTGTTACTTACTCTGTCATTGTTAAAATTATGGCTTGTAGAGTAAATCCATGCTCCAGTGCATTCCATAGGTGTCAAACTTCCTTTGCCCTGTCCTTACTGTAAATAGAGCTCTACCTTCACCGAAGGCTCAGAGACAAACACCCTTCCAAGATGGCGGCCTCTTCGTATATACAATTCCCTTAGAATTCTGCTTAGCATGATCACTCCGAAGCAGCAATTACAATTGTAAAGTGTAATGAATGAGACTCTTATTGTGTCCATTAAGGAAAACATAAACATTCTCCCTTATAGGAAACAGAATATATAGATCTGAGTTGTCTAGAGTTGCAGGGATATTAAACACAAAGTCTACAAATTAGTCTCTTGGAGGGATATTAGACAGGGTACTGTAGTGATATTTTGTTTGTGTTTTAACAAATCAAACTTACCTGGAGATCAGAGTGCAGGGCTAAACCACCAGAAAGCAGGCAGTGGTGGTTCACATCTTTAATCCCAGGACGTGGGAGGCAGAGGCAGAGAGGTCTCTGTTACTTCGAGGCCACCCTGGGCTACATGAGATTGAATCTGTCTAAAAGAGAAACAGAGCTCACACAAAGGTGATCCCAGCCCTTGGGATCCCACACCTTTAATCCCAGCACTAGGGAGGTGGAGACAGGAGTGATATGGCTGGACACAGAAAGGAATATAAGGCAGGAGGAGACAGGAGCTCAGTGCAGTCTGAGCATCACCCCTGCAATCTGAGGATGCAGTCTGAGGACAGATTTCCCCTTTGGTCTGAGTGCTGGTATAAGTAAAACGTGACTGTCCACACTGCTTCTCTGATCTTCAGCTTTTACTCCATGATCGCTGACTCTGAGTTTTTATCAAGAACAATTAGAATTCAAGCTACAGGGTACACCTGTTTCTTTCCTTTGAATCTCAGTCTCAGCTGCTCTAATCACTGGGGACAGGGCATCATATCACACCCCATTGTCACTGAACCTTATATGCAGACTGGTGTCTCACACTTTGTAAAGGCTGTTCTCTCACTCCAGGTTGGCTTTAGTGATGGGAGCAGAGAATTTCATGGGAATGTGTTCACTGTCATGAGCCGTCAGTTGGGTCTCAGTGTACGACAGTATCTCATGTCAGTGGATCTAATGTTCTCCAGGGACTTGCACAATGGTGTTGGGCAGGGATGTAGACAATCAAAGTAAACCCAAACCTGGAACCTACGGAGGGTTTTCTACCAATTGAGATTGCTACAAGGTTGAAATCTGGGTTCTGTGACTACAAGTAACCACCAAGTATTTGGTTTGTGTTCTTGAAAATTATACCACGCTGTTGCTTGACATTGGTCTCTGTTGCTTGTGGGTAGTATTTGGGGCAATAGGCAGAGCTAGATTAGCCTTGGTAAGTGAGATCCATGTTGTTGGGCCCATGCATATGCTCTGTTCCGGCCACTGTGTTTACATACTCTGTTTGAATGACCATTGGTCCAGCGTTGAAATGGTAAACACAGAGACAGGTCAAACCATTCTGTTTAGGATTGCTTGGTACCTCTGTAGCATGTGCTTTGGTGTAAATTAACACCCAAAGGTTTTCCCATTTGGGTTTGTTCCCATAGGCCACCCATAAGCTTCTTCCCCAAGGATGCTTGCTGCCTATTTTCTCGTGTTTGCTTTCCCTAGTCCCTTGACAATAAGCTAAATAATTTTCCTCTGCTCATGAATAAGTATAGCTTGCTACTTTGGTTGACTGTTTTTCCCCCTCGAGTCTCGAGAGCTGGTGCTCTGTCTGAAGCTCGGCCACTGTGAGGACTTTTGCTTTCAGAGACACCCTAAGTGGAGTCACGGTGCAACAGCTGTCCAGCGCTAACCTTGACCCCATTTTTGGACAACTGTGAAAACCACATCTGTGTTTTTGCTTCCTTGATCAACAGATCACATGGAAACCCTGAAATAGATCAAGTCCTTGCTGAGGGAGAGGTGACACTGAGCTTTTGTACCCTCACACCCTGTGTCTGCCTGATCCCAGATGTAACACTTCTGTCTTATGATGGATGGCTTGCTGTGTCCGCCTCACTCTGAGGCTTGCCTGTTCAGAGGGCTGGGCTGACAGCTGTCTCCTGCCCTTATTCAGCACCTGAAGAAATGAATGCTCCAACTCTTTCTTGAAAAAAGACCTATGGTGGCGCACGCCTTTAATCCCAGCACTCGGGAGGCAGAGGCAGGCGGATCTCTGTGAGTTCGAGACCAGCCTGGTCTACAGAGCTAGTTCCAGGACAGGCTCCAAAGCCACAGAGAAACCCTGTCTCGAAAAACCAAAAAAAAAAAAAAAAAAAGAAAAGAAAAGAAAAGAAAAGAAAAGAAAAGAAAAGAGACCATCACCAATGTGCTGATGCTAAGAATTCAGGAGTGTCTACTCTTTGGTTTTGTTTTGGGTTTGTTTTGATTTGTTTTTTAATAATATCATTTTAAAAGTAGTAAAGGTTTTGTTTTTGTTTCTGTTTTTTTTTTCAGATAGAAAATTACCTGAAACAAAAATAAAGATGCCCTAAGATGATCTGAAATGAAACCAGGAGACTTAGTTTCGAGTCCAAGCTTTGCTATTATCTTTGAATTTTATATTGACCAATCATTTCACTTTTCAGAGATACTTGTCTTATCTCCACTATAAGACAGCTGAATAAGATCAATTTTTTCCCAACCTGGAGTCTACTGAGAAAGTAATAAAAATTCAAGAGCTATTTCCAGTATCTTTTGAAGCCTAATGAAATAATTTACCTATCGTTGATAAGGTTGCAAAGAGAGCAAGTGGAGGACAGAGCGCTGACAATTTAGACAGGTAAGAGAGCAATTTTAGATAATGCCACACAGTAAAAGAATCCTAGAACATCATTACATAACAGGTACTTCCAAGGTCACCTGGTTGGACTCACAGCCAGATGTGCAAATCCTCTCATGTCGGTTCCCCTGAATTTACCTTGTCCTATTGCATCATTGACGCCAGCATCTATGTCTCTGAACATCTCGTAAACATCGTGTACCTTGCCCTCAACTCTGCAGTCATCTTAGAATCTTGGAGCGAGCTGTTCCCTTTTCTCTTGAGGCAGTGTTTTCTTCTTATCCTCCCATTTCTGACATCTTAGTCATTTCTGAGTTGAGACATCAGCTCTTTAGGGAGGCGCCTCCCTTGACATTCAGTCCACAGTAGCCATCTCATCATGTCCTGCACCTATATCTTTTTGGATTACTAACGCTAACCACTTTCTGGGACTTTTCTTATTGGTGAATTTGTCTCCCACTGATATGAAACCAGTAGGGCTGACGTTCTTAATGCTGCTCTTGCATCAGAGCTTAGAAAAGAAATAGCCACGTAGTGTGTGCTCATTCAAAATCTGCTGAAGAAATGAACGAAGGAGATCCTGAGACCTAATCTTCTAAGACAATAGTCAAGCTAGTCAAGATCAATTTCCTCATCATTCAAATTTGTGTCCTTGTTTTAGCTGTGAAAATCTTGTTTAAAGGTGAATTATTCTTTTGTACAACTAAATTCAGTTACTTGGATATAACTATTAGTTCCCACCCTTTGTCAACTAGGAAGATCCTGTTTCTAAAATGTGACATATGAGAGGAGAATATTTATAACAAGACATACAGTAGGTACCAAATATCAATTGTCTAGGCATCAAATAAATTAACTTCATAGTAGAAGCATTTTTTTTCTACGCACACACATTTTTCTACTGCAGATAACACACAGTATAGTAACTCCAGGGTGATATGTGCCTATGCTTGAGAAGTAGCTTTATGATACTTTTTGGAGGATGCTCTCAACGTGTATCTTCTTAACTTGGATTTATGCTAAGCCCAAGAGGTTTGAGAAGCCTGCTGTATAGTTTATATTCCTCTTCTTTTCTTTTTTGATTGCTTAGATCTGCGACACTTCAATTTCTTAAAATAAAATAGTAATCAGTTTGTGCTTGGCTTTTCTGGAGGATGGAGCCTGACTAGATGCTTGAAGATACTGTCATGTGAGTGATTACAGTGCTCTCTTTCCTCAGCTCAATCTAACTCATGATCAGCACAACGCAACTTCAGTTCTCAAGGCTGGCTCTCTAGACATTTCCTTCCCAATTAACCATCACCAAATGTGGACTCGCTAATTCACCGCCATTCAGCAGGAGGAAGTTTTTATATTTTATGTTATCCATAGGCAAAATTATTAAGCACTTTTCATAGTAAGCGCTTTTATATTAGTTAACTCATTTGATTCTAATGTTGTGCTCTTATTTTGATCATTTTATCGATGAGAAGCTGCTATACAGGGCAGTTTAAGTAATCTAGACAGAGCCAAATGGCTAGTGAGTGCTGAGCTTGGCCTCTAAACATGGCTGGCGAATCCCAGAGCCCTTGCTTTCAGCTCCCACACTGCCTTCTTTTTGGTAAACACTCAGAATTTTCTATTTGCTCTTATAAACAATTATTACTGCAGCCAATTTCACAAATTAGCAAACCATAACTAATATCTTCTCCAGGAAGGGAATGTCCCTCCCTTTCAGGGTTTCTATTATTACATTCTTTCAAATTTTCCACCATCCTGGTCAAAACCAAGACTTTGTCTGCACTGAGCTTGAGTGTATAGACAAATGATGTGGGTTTTTTTTTTCTCTGCATTATAAATTTCCTACTGTGTCATTGACACACCTTAGCTTCTTTGGTTCCTACAGTGCGATCATTAATTGTGATTCTGGGGATTTATTTGTCCTATAATTCATAGCACATTTGAACAGCTTTAGATATTGCCCAAAGTGCTGTTGAATCGTGTCTCATGTGTTTAAGGGAGAGATCAGGGAGGACAGCGCTGAAGAAGAGATGAGAAAACACGTGTAAGGTATTTGACCTAGAAGCTAATATTAAAACAGGTTGGAGAGATATAGGCTGTTAACAGTGGTTGTTAACCTGCCCTGAAAGGAGACTGAGGTTAACCTGGCACGGCTCAAACCTCAGGAGCCTGTACAATGTCCTGAGAAACACTACTTTTCTTCCTAAGAATTTCCAGGCTCCCGTTCGTCACTTTTGGAGTAACCATCCATTTTAATAACCCATTCTGTAATTTTGTGCAGAGTTTAATGTCAGGCTCGCTGATCTACACACAGAGCACTCACACTTTCATTTCATTTAAAATGTGCTTTGTGATTACTCCCCGCTTCTCTCTCCCTCTCCATCTCCTCTTTTCCTCCCCCTCTCTGCCTCTGTCCCCAAACTCCCAGCACCGTTCTGCCTTGCTAACTCATTGCCTGGCTCCTCCACCCTGTGAGGGTGCCCATCTCAGCCAGAGCCCTCCATGTTCTCTTCCCCCACCTATTGACACCCATTCCCTCTTGAGCTTGTTTGTTCTGCCCTCTCCAGCCTGGGGATCATTGTCTTTGACGCAGGAGCTAGGCAGTGTGGCAACAGAGTCACCCAGCTTTGTTTTTGTCGTCTGTTATAGCCATCTGTCTCAAGCAGAGGGCCTCCCCCTTCCCGCTTGCTCTTCTTGCTCATGAATGGAACTTTTAAAATCCTTCTTTACCCTTGTGATTTTATACAAGCCTTGGCTCAATAAGTCATATGTCTTAGATTATTCTTAAACACTCATTAAAACATGTTAAATTCACCCTTGATTATCTATTCTTCTTTATGTTTTCCATTCCTTTTAAAAACAATCATGCCTTCAAATATTTCTAAACTAATATTCTAAATTGTCTCGCCACGAACTATCATCTAAGACCCAGATTTAAAAGTTCAAGCACAATATGCCACCCTGAAGAAGTTCAACGTATGTCTATTTTAACATTTCCTACCGTCCTGTCTCTTTAAGTGCAATAAGGAAGTCAGCTGTTTCCCTTCTTTTGTTTGTTTTGCTTTTTTCTTGCCCTTAAACTAAAATCTACACCATCAGCTCCCCTTGTTTGTAGATCTGTGGGCTTGAAGGGGGGGGGCTAAACACACAAGCCTTACAGACTTTCTCACCCTTGTTATCATGTGAACCGATCCTTAAAATAAACCTGTCATATCCAATAAATTCCACATTAAGATTGATACTTATATTTTATGTATATTTCCCTAGCCTCAAAAATTAGGTTAATTATTAAATGTGAGATAAGTAGATGATGTTGATATGCATCCCAGCCATGGGGACAGTAGTGACTGAACGGTCACTGAGCATCCCAGAGCAGCACTGACAGTACTTCCTGAAAGATTGCTTAGATTGTGGAAGAAAAATCCGGGATTCTGAAACCTACCTTTCTTTTAAGGAGTTAGGTAGATGGTAATACTGTTTTTTGAGAAATGAAAGGGTCTGGAATAGCCAATTTTAAAAGGGAGTTACTAATTCTGACTGGTCACTTTCGTGTGAGGGCAAATTTACTAGATATTCAAAGTGAAAAGGGGGATGTTATATGGAAGTTTGGCTCCATATAACTGTAGGCAGTTGAATTATGACTCATCCTTCTTGCAGGGGCAGCTTCTGGGGGAAGCCCCACCCCAAAGGTTCAGGACCTCCCCTGGCTGGCCATATAAATTTGAGTTAGCTGCCAAGGCTGGCCTGGGACCCATTGAAATGGTCCACATGAGATCACAGTGGGGCAAGAGAGCCAAGGAGAGTGGCCTCTGTCATCAAGACACTTAGAGGTCGGGGGAGAAGGTGAGGGAATCGGAGGTGAAGTGGCTTCAAAGGCTGCAAACATCCGAGATTCAGGAAACCACATCACCAGTGGGGTGAAGGGACCAGGCAAAGAGCACAGGGTATCAACTGTTAAGCCTTCAGTGAGATGATCTCAGAGAAGCAGCCTTTCGCTTTCTAAAGATGAGATCATTGGTGAGATAAGGCCCTCTCTATCAGTGAGGTCAGAAGGAATTCCTAACAGGGTGATTTTGAGATCACAATAGGTAAAGAAGTGGAGACAGTAAGTACGCCAGAGTCCCATCATTTCTGCAAGGGACGGCAGAGGGGTAAAAGGTAGCTGAAATATTACATCAAAGGGACACAGTTATCCGTCCCCCTGTTCTCTGGGTTGTCTCAGTGGGTAATTTAAAGCATGTTTCAGTTTGGATGGATCCAACAAAGTGGAATTGATAATGTTATAGAAAAAGAAAACATGATAGTAAAAGTTCCTTATAAAAGATAGGAGGTGGTAGGTGGAGAGGCGGAACTAGGAAAGGAACAATGACCCTTCCGGTGCTTGTAATCATGCAGGCAAAAAGAGACTAATGAGGTTTTGATTGCTTAATGAAGTTGTATATATTAGTGTGGAACCAGACTAGAGAAAGGCAAGGAAGAGGACACTGGCAATATGAAATAATCCTGTTTAGGTTTAGCACGAACATCTTCATCTGCTTTTGTGGGCTGTGCTTCCAATGGCAATTTAATTTTCATAGCTTTCATGAAAATTTCATTCACTTGATTTATCTCACATGAGTGATGTTGTAGAGAGAGAAAACCTATCCCTAGACTGGGCAGTCTGATCTCTCTTCAGGGAGAAGGGAATCTCTGGCCCACAGAGAAAAAGCTTCTTGGGCCGGACAACTAATTTTGCCTGGCTTTTTTTTTCCCCCTGACCATTTTGGTTAGATGTCAGGAACCATGAGTAAGGTGATATTTACAGAGCAGCTGGATTTGACAAGACCAGGCCTGAAGCTTGGGACAATCCTCAGCTTTTCCCACTGTTAAACTGAGGGGAATTGACCGAGAATTTATGAAGCATAAATTTCTGTGTCAACGCTTTCAGGACCCTGGCATCTAAGTGCATTCACGCAGTCACAGTGTTTGTATGTCTAAAACTTTGCCACAATAGCACATTTGAATTGTAATTAATTTAAATTATACCTTTTTGTTGTTGTTGTTGTTCTGACTTTTCCTCTCTCCCATTTCCCTTAAAGACATTGCACCAGACACCTTTGAGGTCTTACTAAAGGGAAGCCATGTTAGAGATAATTTTACCTTGGGTCCAGTAGAATGTTCTTAGGCTGTTCACAGTCACATCTGTAGGCAGTTAAGGCTCATCCTTCTTGCAGTGGCAGCTTCTGGGGGAAGCCCCACCCCCAAGGTTCAGGACCTTCCCTGGCTGTCTTGCAATAATAACACAATGAGTCTCACTTAGTATTGTCTAGAGAGGACAAACGCTAGCAATCAAACATTCTCAAAGTAAATCCAAGAATGATTCTTCCAGTCTTGAAATAGATAATGCCGGTTCAAAATGGATTTCTGTATATTCAGTACTGTGAGATATATAGTGGTGGGCATTCCATACCTTTTAGATGAAAATTATATGGCATGGAATTTATCGAAATTGTTTTAACAGAAGTTGAAAGCTGCACCACCAGAGAGCATGTTTGATGTCACAAATCTTATACCTGCCAAATCCCAGTGGTAAAATCACAAATGTTGATAACCGGGCCAGCATGAATTCTGAGTCATTCCTCCAGTCTTCATTTACTGAAGGAACTTGCAAGATCATTGTCATATAAATGGCAAAATCAATTTTACTGCCAAAACATTTAAAGCAGTTGATTGATTAAAAATAGTGTGCTTTTTTTTTCTTTTGAGGATTTGGTAATGTTTATAGTATTTGGCAGCTTTGAGAAAATTGTAATTTATTGTGGTTTCTTTTCTCATTCGAAAGAAAAACTTTATCTAATTCGGTATGAGTAATTTTGAGTTTCTTTCTTTAAAATGATCGTACAAAACCTGGATGCAGTCCCACTTCTCACTGTCTTTTACATGCCTATCTGATCTGTGAAAAAACTCTGCACTTTCAACCTCAAAATATACGTTAAATATTTCCTGTTCTTCCCATCTCTACTGTCATCACCGTTGTGGCAACTGATTTTGCCTCTCTGTCCTGAAAAAAAAATATCTAATTTCATGTAGCCAAGCTGGTTGCTTTTTCTATATGTTTTCAAGACTTTACTGCCTTACTTTGAAATTTTTGAGGGTTTTTTTTAAGGTTTTTAATTTTCTCATGATATCTTTATCTTATAATTTTTGTTAATTTTATCTCTATAGTCAGAATAATAAGCATTTGTGTTCATTTAGGTAACTAGCCAGTAATGTTACTATCATGTAAGAGGAGGAATTTTTTTCTATCAAATCAAAATGTCACACTTTATCATTTTATTTCATTTTTAATCAACTATGTTTTTACTATTATTAAGTAATATTTTAACGAGAGTAGAAAATAGTATTTTCATATCTGGAAAGGTCCATCCTTGATAATAATTTCTAGGTGGAAATTAATTGCATATATTCTTCCATAAATATTTAAAAATAATTTGATCAGTTTGGGGGGAAATAAACCTCTGGTGGAATTCTAATTAGAAGTACAATAAATTTATGTGTTAATGTAAGAAACCCACCTTTCCAGGTCACAGGTCTTGTTTTATGTCTTTCAATAAAATGCTATCATTTTCTTCATTTAGGTCTAATTCCTGCCTTTTATTTTTGAGTCAAATTCGAAGCGGTTTTTTTTTTTTTTTTTAAATCCTGGCCATGTCCACAGATACTGGTCAGGTTCATACCAGGAACTCCCAGAGTATGTTCTAATTTCTGTCTTCTTGTTTTATTTCCAGTAATTTTTCTTTTTTATTATACTTATGATGGGATATTTTCCTGTTCCAATTTCAGTTACATAATATTAATAGGAAGAAAAGCTATTAACTTCATATCTGTCTTGTCTTATGAACAAATTCTCTTATTAACTGAAAAAGATTTTGAGTAGTTAATCTTATATATTCTAAGTATATTATCATACAAACTTCATGTCAAGATGAAATTGTTTCTCATTTTTTATATTTAAGCTGTTTTTTTTATTTTTGGCTCTTATAATCTACACAGCTTTTTAAAGAATAGTGATAATATCAGGAACCCCTGACTTATTACTTATGAAATAAAAAATAGTTGCCAAATAGAATGTAATTGCTAGGTTTAGGTAGAGAGAAACTTTTAAAATCTTACTTAGATGGTTCTAGGTAATGAATCATGCCTTCCTGAATTTCATATTTTGGTTATGTAACCTCCATATTTCTATATTGGAGACAGGGCCTTTAAGGGGATGGTTAGAGTTAAATGCATTTAGAGAGTGGGTCAGGCAGTGTCCAGCGGGACTTCACACCAAAGCTCTCTTCCTCTCCTCCATGTATGTATGACACAGATGGAGGGTGACCACGTGGATGTCAGGAGGGGATCCTCACCAGAGTTTAACGATGCTGCTGCCCTGATCTCAGGTTTCCAGCTTTCAGAAAATGACAGATTGAGCTTGATATTAAAGCCACCCAGGCTACAGTAGAACTGACTAATGCAGTCACCCTCCTACAACCGAGAGTTTGTTGGTAAACTCAGTCCTACAAAACCATACACGATGGCACAATCATGACATTGCTATCCAGCCCAGCGCTTCTCAACCCTGTTGATTGGCAATGACTAATGACATTTTTGCTTGTCATAAGTAGGACGAATGGAAGTAGGGAGGGAGGAGAGGTGTGTCTACCGGTAGTTAACAGCAAAGGCCATTTGTACCGTTGAAAATCCCACAGTGGGGAGACAGTTCTTCATGATAAATATGTGACCCCAAAGTTAGTAGTGCTAAAGTTGAGAAGCTTGGCTTCACCGGACCCTGAAACCTCTTACAATGGGAGCATGAGTATGAAATATGCTTTAAAAGTTCGTGTGTTGAAGACTTGGTCCACGATGAAGTGGGGCTTAGAGGAATTGTGTTGTGGGTGCTATGACCTCACTGATGAATTCATCCAGTGGTCGGTTTATAATCTGATGGGATGCTGGAAAGTGACGGACACTTACAAAGCTGGATCTACTTCAGGATATGGCTCCTTGGGAGCATACCTTTTCGGGTACAGCTTGCCCTGTCTTTCTGCTCCATGATCACCATGAACTGAGCAGTTTTTCTCTGCCATCCTCCCCACCACCTCTGTCATATCGCAGCCACTGAAGCGGGGGGGGGGGGGGCGCACGATCATAGATGAAAACCTCTGAAATGGAAAATACTCTCTTCTTTAAGGGGATTGTCTCAGTGCTTTTTTTTTTTTTTTTTTACAGTAACAGAATAACAGAAGCTTCCCGGCACAGGAAAGGGAGCTCTGAACCTAACTGAAGAAAATCAGTGTGAGAAGGTGGGCCTAGCCAGGCTGAGAAGAGCAAGGAGCCGGCTCTTGTTGCCCTGCAGCTGGGAGTGGCAGTGCCAGCTCTGCTAGATTTGGACTGGGGTCACTGCCGAGCTGGAGGTGTCCAGACTTGTCAGCCTCACAGCAGGGACCACAGGTAAAACAGACTGGACAGAGAAAGGAAGCATTTTCTCCAGAGCAGTGAGTGGACTCCCGCAAACCACCTCTTCCTCTGGCTCCTAAAACTGGGAGTTTTCTTTTATTCCCAGTCTTCCTAGATTTGTTTAGGAATAGGTGATGAATTTTTATCAAACGACTCAAGGATAATCATTGATATAGTCAGTATGATTTACTTGCTCTAACCATTATCTGTTGCATTATCTTGATAGATGCCGTCCCTCCAAAGAGAAAAATCTCTCTTGCTCACTTGCACTTCTGCTCTGTGTGTGTATATATACGTGTATATGTGTGTATGTGTGTATGGGTGTATATGCATTTGTGTTTGTGTGTGTATGTATGGTATGTATGTATGTGTGTGTTTGTGTGTGTGTGTGTGTGTGTGTGCATACACTGCTTATTGTAACTGGGCCTTGAGCAAACGTAATGTAACTGCCACAGAGTTTTACTCCCAGCCCCAGGGGTTTTGGTTTGCTATCTTTCATCATGTTTGGCAGTAGAATAATTCTTCTGTACACTATGTGAATATAGGTCACTATGGTTGGTTTACCAAACAAGCAGACTGGCCAATCGATGAACAGGATAAAGTTAGGTGGGAAAGCCAAACTGAAAATGATAGGATGAGGAAGGGCAGAGTCAGGGGAGTTGCCAGCCAGATGGAGAATGAATCAGGCACACAAAATGGAGTAGAGGTAAAAGCCATGAGCCTTGGGGCAGCACATAGATTATTAGAAATGGGCTGACTTGTAAGAGCTAGTTAGTAATGAGCCTGAGCTATTGACCGATCATATACAATTTATATTAAGTCTCCAAGTCAGTTATTTGGGAAGAGGCTGGTGGTTATTTGGGAGCAGGTGGTTGGGACAGGAAAACTCTGCCAACAATGTTTTTATAAGACAATTCTAAACTCAGTTGGAAGGTCTTTATGATATTATCTAGATGAGAATTTATGAACCAAAAGCAAATATATACTCATTGGTGGTGAGAAAGAAGTCATTTCTAACATTATTCTTGTAGACTCATCTTAACCATTGTGATTTTTTCATACTTGTAGAGTCTGTAAGGGTCATTTTTGTTTTGTAATAGCGTTTGAATTGGTTTTGCCTCTTCCTGTGCATAATCTAGTGGCTAAGCTACTTAAATATGAAGTTAAATTATGCCACCAGTTCTCTTAAACCTAATGAAAATATAAAATGCAACCTCTTTAACCGTGTCTAAAAGGAGCCTAACGGTCTGTGCTGCTCACTGCAGCTCAGTGTTTCCTTCGACACTTTATCTTAGACATGTGGAGAGACTGCCCAAGCCTCAGGTTCAGGGGACATTCCCTGTGCTGTCCCTTCAAGCTTTTCTTGCTTCAGAGCTTGGGTTCCAAAATTCGCACATAGGAATCATTTTCTGACTGCCCTATCCAGATGACTTCTCCGACACCTCTGCTATTCAAGGTAGAGACATTCTCTTCCAGCTGTCAGAGAGGCTTCAGATAGAAGCCAGAAGCCAAGCTAACATATTTTCCTCTCAAGGTAAAAATCTGTTTGATCATTCAAGAGAATTATCTACTCTTCTCATCTTTGTCAAGAATACATGGCTTCTGTTGGGAGCTGTGAACCCCCAGATCCTGAATTTCTTGTAAACAACTTGTTTTCCCCTGATCTGAGTGCCTACAGCTGCTCTGAGCACAAGACCTTCAGGAGTTCCTGATGGCAGGGGAATGGTTTCTGGTGTGTTTGGCTGGGGCGTGTATATCCCTATATAAGCTGCCCCTGGACACAATAAAGGGGGCATTCTTGGGGCATTTCTGTTTTAAGGATGACCTGTGTCTCTGACTGTGAGTCTTTGTGTTTCAATCTCCAGCCCCTTGCCCAGTTCATGAACTGTAAGGCAGCGCAGCCCCTTGCCCGGTTCATGAACTGTATGGCAGTGCATAGAGCGCAGACGGGCGTGATGTGCTGCAGCTTCAGAGCCCAAAGAGTAGAATATAATATGAAATTAATTTCCTAAAGATAATAGATTTATGCCACTGTGAATTTCTATCTTTCTTTATATTCTCCAAAAACCATTATTTATATTTAATTAATTAATTATCAAATATTCTGTAAAAGAATATTTTAGAATTATAGCCACATAAAGATTAGTATGCATACAAGAATGCTAATGTTGAAAAAATGAAGAAAAGAGAAATTATATATAAATTTTTATCAAGGTATCAACTACTTAAAAAATGTTTAGTCTCTCCAAATGGCTTGCTGAGAAATACTATTTGGCAGGATAATTCTCAATCTGGCTTATGTTGCCTGTCATAATTTTACGAAGCCCATCATTTTAACATTTTTGAACATTTTCCCAAAGATATTTAACGATAGCTTTCTCTTTCTAAAAAATCCAGTCAATAGAATAAATGTAAAAGGACCAGTAAAATAACGCTGAGAAAATTAAATCATGGTTGACGAAAATTCAATGCAAGCACGGTGGAGAAACAAATCCATTTGCCATTACTAAGGGATGATAAGTCCTTTGAGAAAATAATTCCTTTCCTGAGAGTGCATGGGAGTCTTATCAAATGAAGTGAGTGTCTGCCTCTGCCCACTACTTACAGAACTTTAAAATAGAAGTCACCCTGGACATCAAACTGTCAAACACAAATGTCAAGTCCCAAATAAGTGATGGGGCAGACGGTACAGGGGCTGTTTCTGGGGGTGCATTATCAGTGGAGGTAGCATTTGTTAACACCCCTACAATTGAACATTAACACTTTGAGGTTCCCTGGGGGAGAATGATGAAGATATTGATGCTGGAGAAGGCAATACTTTGGCTTTGAAATGATGAGCTCGGCATCTCAGTGATCATCAGAGGAGGAAGAGCTAGCTACAACAGATGCTGCCCTACTAACTCACAACCATGCTGGGGAGCTGTCAAGTTGTTCTTCCAAAAATATCAAAGAAGATGGGAGAAAAGCAAATGTTTTTGCTATCAAGACAGAGACATTTGGTCGGAGCAATAAAATAGGCTTAAATGCCAGGAAAAAAAAATAATAAAGAAAATGTGGAATGAGTAACTTCCAAAGTTATGGAAATAATTTGACTGTGTCTTACTACATGATAAAAATTGACAGGATTCCTAAGCACGTACAGATGGAAGGAAGCGTTATGCTAACGGAACAGAACGGAACAGCTCGCAGAACAGAGACATGGTTAGGGGCCCAGAATAGCCTGGCTGTAGCCAGGAATTCTGTCTGTTACAAAACAATTTCATTGTATATAAAATGTGTATGCTTGTGGCTAGTTTCGCCACAGTGGTGACTAGTTAAGTGTAAGCAGTACCCATTCCCTCATAGTAAATGTCACATATGTGAATGAGGGCTGAATTAGATTTGGGTATGATCTATGAATATCGCGTCCTATCCCTTCATTGTTAATGGAACTCTGGATAAAAGAACAAATCCTATATATTAAGTAAAGTTAACATAATATTTTTTTAAATATTTATTTATTATGTATACAATATTCTGTCTGTGTGTATGCCCGCAGGGCAGAAGAGGGCACTAGACCTCATTACAAATGGTTGTGGGCCACCATGTGGTTGCTGGGAATTGAACTCAGGACCTTTGGAAGAGCAGGCAATGCTCTTAACCACTGAGCCATCTCTCCAGCCCAACATAATATATTTTAAAAAGGCATTCACACTTTTTCTCTTGTCATATAAATGAATCCCATTCTCTTTGGTTAAAAATATAGTTATTAAAATTGTAAAACGTATGACCATAAGTCCACAAAATGCGTATCATAAGATTTCTTAACATAAAATTTAACCAGCTCGAGCAGTGTGTTGATGAAATGGACTAGATAGAATGGAGGAAGCTGGGAAGGAAATGGGAAAAGTAGGGTCTCTAGATTAACGGTGTTGCGGAATGGCCTGGGATGTAGTCTGGCCAGCCTGGGCTGAATTCGATTTCCTTAACTGGGATCTGTGTGACAAAGCACAAGCTTCTCACTCAAACATTCAGTTTTGTTGTGAATTTAGGCTAGTGGAGCAGCATAGGAGATGGCTAAAGGAGAATGAAACACTGCCTACAACTGGTAGTGGTGCAGAGGTTCAGTAAACATCCAGGGCATCACAGAGGTTGGTATTTAAGTCATTTCCTAACAGCTATTATTTGATTGTTTTTGTGTGTAGGCTTTTGACCGCATCTATGTATTGCACCATGTGAGAACCTGGTGCTCACAGAGGCTCCAAGTGGGCATCAGAATCTCTGAAGCTGGAGTTAGTGATGGTTGTGAGCTACCATGTGGGTTGAATCGAACCCAGATCCTCTGCAAGAGCCCCAGGTGCTCTTAACTTGGAGTCATCTCTCCAGCCCTACCACCAGCTTGCTGTATGTGATCTCACATCACTCTGACACACGTGATTCCTTGACTTTCTGTAGATTGGTATTTGCAGAAGCTCAAGTATTACTAATGCCTGCCTGCTCTCCTCAGACTCCCGAGTGACGGCCTATAGTTTGGGACATTAGAAGAGCTCTGGACCAGGCTGCTGAAGTGGCTGAGCATGCTCCAGTGCTGCCAGAGGCACCTGACAGCCTGCGGCAGATCCCTGGGATTCATTCGCTGGGAGGGAATCAGTTCCTGAGTCCTACAAGTTCTCCTCTTACCACTACACATGTATGTACACACATACACATGCGCACACACATTAAATAAGTAGATAAATAAAATCTAAAAAATGTAAAAGTTCTTCATGCAACTCTTAACACGCAGCAGAATTTAGGAACCACAGCCTTGTGGCAACCGCATGAGCTAAGAATGAGCATATTCATTAAGGAGTTCAGGATATAGAACTAAAAGATTAGTTTACTCAAGATGACATTAGTTTACTTATGATTGACTTGCATAAAACGGTCTTGATGCAGTTGCTTATGAAAATTATACAACTAAGTTATGAAGTAGCATGTAGATTTAATGCTAGTTTTTATTTAAAAGTTAGTCATATGGTTAAAGACCATAAATAGGTTTATGAAATATATTTGTCAAAATTTTTAAATAGTATTAAAAGTTTTTTTGATAATGTGAGGACATTTCTAAATGTTTCTGTGTGCGTACATATATTACATTTTTAATAAGAGGGAGAAAGCACAAATGTTATTTCTTTTAAAAATCAGAAATCTTAGGAATAAATAAGTTTGTAAAGTCAAGAATGATACTTAATTAGAGATCCTGAAGAAGACTCATATGGAAATATGGACAATGTGGAGGATCTATGATTCAGAGTCCTGGGGACTAGGTGTCTGATCTTCTAGCAACACTTATTAGTTTGAGAATTACTCAAGGCTTTATATCAATGACAAGGTAATAAAAACTGTTCAGTCTTTCTTCTGCTCTGATGTCTCAAATCAGATACTTTCGACTTGCTTTGTCAAATTGACTTAGTCCGGAGTAGGTCATGGCTTGAACACTTTCATAACTTTTAATTAAGCTCTTATATCTGTCCATCTGTAGTACAATGTTGCCTGTGTTTGTCTGCAATAGTGTTGACAAGGCTCTACGATGCTTAAACTAACCCTGGCTGGGCTGGAGGAAATGGCTGAGTGAGTGAAGGGCCTACTGCTCAAGCGTGACGACCTGAGCTTGCACCTCCAACACCCACTTAAAAGTCAAGCATGGTGGCCCATACTTGTGATCCAAATGTTAAAGATGCAGGGACACGAGGGTCCCTGGGCTTACTGCCCAGGCTTCCAGCTTCCAGCCATTCTAGTCAAACTGGCAAACTCCAGGTTCAGTAGGAGATTTGGTTTCAAACAATAAGGGGGGGAGGGTTTGAAGAGAGCAACCAATATTGATTTCTGGCCTCTACAAGCATATGTGTGCACATACACACATACCACAACACACACTCTCTCTCTCTCTCTCTCTCTCTCTCTCTCTCTCTCTCTCTCTCTCTCTCTCTCTCTCTCACACACACACACACACACACACACACACAGAGAGAGAGAGAGAGAGAGAGAGAGAGAGAGAGAGAGAGAGAGAGATTCCCATCCACTACTGAATGAAGTTTAAGTGTCTTAGGTGAATGCTCCAAGCCTTGACCCCTGCTTATCTGTCTCGCTTTTTCACCTGTCCCTTTTGTCAAACATTATTCTCAAATGCTCCATTTATTTATCCATTTCAAGCACTTTAAAGAGGTCTCTCCCTCTGATTCAAATGTCTCCCTGTGTCATTACCTTCAGCTCAAATGTTTCTCAAAAGATCACTAGAAGTAGCGAAATGCATGCAAATTTTGCATTTGAGTTTAGCAGTCCTGTGGTATTATTCCTACCTGGAGTATGACTGACTATTCACTAAAGAGCAGGCCTACCTGTCATGCTTACACACACACACACACACACACACACACACACACACACTACACACATACACACATACACACTACACACATACATACATGCATGAACATACTCACATATACAGATAAATCAGTTTTTAAAATTAGGATTACTTATGGTCCAGAATCATACAATTATCAAATGATACCAATCAAATATCAATCTAATACTTTCAAATAAAGGGGTATGAATTTTGAGAAAATCTTTCCTATTAAAATTGCAATAAAATACACACTTACATTTTAACCATTTTAAGTATACAGTTCCCTGTCATTAACTATATTCTCACTGTTTGGCAGCCCTCAGCATCATCTATTTCCAGAACATTTTTTAACTTCTGCAAAGCTGAAACTGGTACCCACTGCCCGGTAACTCTTCATTTCCTCCTTTCTCTAATTCTGTGAGAATCACTATCTCTGTTTCGGAATCAGACTTAGCTAGGAACTTCACCCAAGTAAACTCATACAATGTTTCTCATGTTGTTGCTGGCTTTGCGGTTCACTAGCACAGTGACAAGTTTCTTCCACACTGAAGCATTTGTCAGATTTCCTTCCAATAACAAATGATATTCCATCCTATGTACGTATCTCATTCTGTATATCCACAATCCACTGGTGATGACCTGTTGTCCCCACATCTTGCCCATTGTTAATAAGGCTATTATAAACATACATGTATGAATATCTGCTCAAGTCCATGCCTAAGGTTCCTCTGGGAATGCAGATAAAAGTGGAATGTCTGGATCATAAAAATAATTCTATTTTAAAGCTTTTAGAAACTGTCGTGCTGTTCACATAATGGCCACAACGCTTTGTATGACTCCAGTTGTGTCTAAACGTTCTTGCTTCTTCCCAACCTTCTTGCCTCTGACTCTCTCTCTTGGCTTTGCCAACAGCTATCACAATGGGTCTGAAGTGGATCTTGTGCCTGTCCTGAATTTTAAACAGGAGTTACAAAGTCAATCGTATGTACTGAGGAACTAACTCAAACTAGTTCTGTGAACCTTATTTTGATGATCTGTAGCAATGTACACACTAAGTATCGGGGTCTAGGAAATAACAGGAAATGGTCATTTGAAGCCTTATGCCTACAGTGATTGGTAGTTTTCACTCAGCTCCACCTAATCAGAGTTCTGAGGGATCTTAATTCATTATACAAATACTTCTGTCTTTTGAGCATTGAGTAATGAATTCAAACTCAGAATCTATTACAAGCCAACATTTCTTAGCAACTAGATTTTGCTTAAACGGATGCCAATATAGGTCCTCAAGTATAAACAGAATCCTTTCTCAGAATGAGGGTGAGAATTGGAATATCTGGAAGATACTGACAAAGCCTGTGGGAGCCGAAGGCGAAGACTCTGGTACTTTGGGCTCCTCCGTGGCAGAATGCAGAGGGCTCATCCTGAGAACTGCCCTCTCTCATTTTCATTCACTACTGAATGAAGTTTAAGTGTCTTAGGTGAATGCTCCAAGCATTAACCCCTGCTTGTCTCGCTTTTTCACCTGTCCCTTTTGTCAAACATTATTCTCAAATGCTCCATTTATTTATCCATTTCAAGCACTTTAAAGAGGTCTCTCCCTCTGCTTCAAATGTCTCCCTGTGTCGTTACCTTCAGCTCAAATGTTTCTCAGAAGATCACTAGAAGTGGCGAAGTCCATGCAAATTTTGCATTTGAGTTTAGCAGTCAGTCGCTTTCCCGGAGATTCTACACTTTAGGTTATGCTACTGGTCATGAGTGCCGCTACCATTCTCCTGCACCTGCCCCTGCAGCCCTGGGAGACAACCCGGACAGATTGAAGTTTCTTCCCCTCGTAGGGAAGCACACGTGACCCTTAGGAACAAACAATGAAGATAGTTGTGCAGTTTGTGTGCCCTTTGAAGATCATGAGAAAATGCCTAGCTTTGGCTCCTAGCAACAGTGTCCGGTTAGCATTATCTAGAACTATCCGGAGAACGGATAAGCAAACTTGATTCTCCTTGTAAAGTGCCGAATGGCAAATATCTTAGGCTCCCTCTCTCTGTCATATATTCTTGGTATATTCTTTAGCCGCTACTATAAAAACACTTTTTTTCCCCCACTTTCTTAGTCCACAAGTAATGTAAATACAGGCTTGTAGCTGACTTCTGGACTGGAGCTGGACAGCCTGATGTTTTGGGCCACCTCTTTCACCATGTGCTGACTCATAGCCACCCTCTACTCCAGTTCCAGGAGATCTGATGGGATGTTTGGGCCTCCGAGGGCCCCAGGCACATAGGTGGTGGGCAGACATACAGGTAGGCAAAACACTCATACACATTGAGTAAAATAAACAATCTAAAATAAAAAAGCAATACAAGGAATCCCCATAGCATCTGTATTCCCATAAAGAACAAATAAGACCAGTTTGAATTTCTGTTGTTGTTTTGTTTAAAAAACAAACTCCAGTTGAGGGTACCACTGCTGGATGAAACCGCATTTTCTAAGGATGAGTCCAGCATGTTCCCGATGAGCACATATTTGTCTGCATGTCTTTGTGAAATGACCGCTTTCAAGTGTTCGTAGGTTCCCAACACAAGATGGACAACTCCAGGCAAGGTTTGAGGGTAGAAGCGTGAGTCTACGTTCCTACATTATTTCCACTTACTAAACTTGTTTTGTTTGGTTTTATGCTTATAGTGCCTTGTCCTACCCCCAGACCTCTGCATGGTGAGGTGAATTAACAGAGCCAGGTCTCCAGGAAACCAGTATTTACACTGTTCTGAGCGCAGTTAACTCTGTGTTGGTAGAGCAGACCGATCTGAGGATAAAGTTAAGGGATCCAAAAGCATATCTAAACTTAACTATTTCATTATTAGAAAACTTAAATATTTCATTAACATACAAGCGTAATAATGCAACTGTAAAAAATATCTTCTTTGAGTTAAAGCACAGAAGCTGGGGGCACTGGGGAGATGGCTCAGTGGTTAAGAGCACTGACTGTTCTTCCAGAGGATCGAGGTTCAATACCCAGCACCCACATGGCTGCTCTCAATTGTCTGTAGCTCCAATTCCATGGGATATGGTACCCTCACACAGATATGCATACAGGTGAAACATTAATGCACATAAAAATAAATCTTTGCCAGGTGGTGGGGATGCACATCTTTAATCCCAGCACTCAGTAGGCAAAGGCAGAGGGATCTCTATGAGTTCAAGGCCAGTCTTGTCTGCAGAACAAGTTCCAGAACAGCCAAGGCTGCAAAGAGAAATCCTATCTTGAGAAAAGGGGAGTGGGTTGGGAACACAGAAGCGACCAGACACTCTGTTCAAAACGGAACACCCTAGAGGAAGTAATGATGCACTGATTAAGCCTTTACCAGAGACTGGGAACTCATAAGGCTTCCATTTCTCAGTCCACGAACCCTCCCCCATTCTGCAGAGTTCTTAAGGCTTGAGATTTGACAGCTGAAGTGCTATAGTGACCCAGCCTTGTAGGGAAAATAAACCTGGGGACCATCAAAACGGGGACCCTGGGAAGCCATGTGAGGCCTCAGTAAGGAAGGCTAGAAGACATGTCCTAAGAACAAAAGAGCTTGAAATTTTCATGTGTGTCTTTTATAAAGCTGTCAGACTCAGTCCTAGCTTCATATGCACCAACATCTGTATTTGGGACTCTGTGGGAACGTAATTCACTGAAGAGATTAGAAACTTCAGACACGAGAACAATGTGGCTCCCTGATGAATCCTTCAGATGACTTATTGCAGGTATTGGGGTTGGGGGCTGTACATATACCACGTACTCTCATATTGCCCCATTTAATCTTTCAAAGATTACTTCCTTCAAGATGAGAAATTCTACCTTTCCCATCGGACCTTCACCCTTAGTCTTATCTCCAGATAAACCAAGGCAATTTATGTGCTCATGAAAATCAAGCCCAAATCCTAAAAGACACAGCAGGCGCCATTTCAGACAAGCTCATTCCTTATGGTAGCATGCTTAGAATTTCTCAACCCAAACAAACATGTTCCTTTCACAGTGACATACTAATAATGAAATGTTGAATATGAAAAGAAAGCGTACAGTTGCTGGAGTGATGGCTCAGCCATTAAAAACACTGTCTGCTCTTCCAGGGGACTCAGGTTCCATTCCCAGCACCCTCATGGCAGCTCACAACTGTCTCTAACTTCAGTTCCAGGGGATTTAACACCCACACACAGACATACATACAGGCAAAATACCAATGCACATTTAAAAAAAGAAAGAGGGAAAGAAAAAAAAAGGAAAGAAGAAGAAAGAAAGAGGAAGGAAGGAATGAAGCATACAAGAGTTGATCTTTGGATTCACAAGAGACTAAGGAGGAGCACAGATTTTCTGATTGTCCTTTGGCACTTACTCAACAGATCCTGGTCTCTATGCCCTCATCTGTACAGTAGGAACAGTCATAGTAAAAATGAAGTTTCTGAAGCTGGGCAGTGGTGGCACATGCTTGTAATTCCAGCACTTGGGAGACAGAGAGAGGCAAATCTCTGAGTTCCAGGCCAGCCTGGTCTACAGAGTAAATTCCAGGACAGTTAGGGCTACACAGAGAAACTCTGTCTCAAAACAACAACAATGATAACAAGATGCAATTTCTGGGGCTGCAGAGATGGCTCAGGAGTTGAGAGTACTTGTTGTTCATGCAGAGGATCCGTGTTCAGTTCCTAGCACCCATGTCAAGTGGCTCCCAACTGCTTGTAACAGCAGAACCAGGAGATCCACCACTCTCTTCTGGCTTCCCCAGGTATACATATCCATATAAGGTATATATCATAGATAGATGATAGCTAGCTAGCTAGATAGATATTCTGTTTTTGTTCTCTGTGCCATTAATGCCCCAAGGTTGTCTTAGCTCATTGTCACTACAATTCTAGGTATTGCATCAATGTCCTAGGACAGGAAGGAGTAAGTAAGAGGGGCTCATTACAAGAAGCCACAACATCCTACATAGCCTTGAACTTGTGCCTTGTCCATGATTGTGACAGGTGATGGCCCTTAGCTTCAGGGAGTCAGAAGAAGTATATTTAGAAAAGTGGCTGCTACTCTAGCAAAATTGGAATCTTGCTATCAGGAAAGAAGAGAGAATGCTATTACGTGGGCAACCAGTGTGGGCTACCGCAAACATCGATAAAGGTCATTCGGTAAACCATAGAGGGTCATTCACCACGTCTGGCTAGCAACCTCCACTGATTGCAGTAAGGACAGCTGATTAGTCAATTTGGGGCTTAAATTCATAGAATAGATGGAGTGGACATTAATAGAAGGAGAGATTGGAACAAACTTGATTATACAAAAGGGATTTGTGCAAAAGGGAGGAGGAGACTGGGGATGAGAAATTGAGGGGCGGAAGGACAGAGAGGGAAGAAGGGTGGGGGTTGAAAATGTGGTGGAATCTGAACAAACAAGTGGAGATGGATAGGTATAAACTGACAATGGGTATCAGAGCTTGAGTCTTATATAAGAAAGACTGAGAAAACCACGGTACACTGTGAACAGAAGAGCGAAATGTTTCTATAGCAGGAAAATTCATATTTGTTGTCACACTGAGACTCTTAATCTCTTTCCAAGCTGAGTCAATACAGTTATCAACACTTTTCTGCTCGCCACCTCCAGAGCAGCATGCCAGCGAATATGAATAGATCGCTGGAGCATGCTTCACCATTAATTAGCAGTATTCTTCATTTCAGGGATGTATAAAAGACAAAGAAACCATTGCCATTAAGTGGAAATCTGTGTAGATAGGAGTGTTTCTTGTTTTCTCGCTTGGTTCGGCTGCTGGTGTCTTCTGAAAAAGTGGAGGGGCCTGACTTAAACCCGAAAACAATCAGCTAACTCCGTTTAGGATTTGTCCTTTAGTAAATAACCCTGTCGCCCCGGGCTTCACCATGTCAGGTCTTACTTTGCATTGGTCAACTTGTGCCATCTGGTACAAGCGACTGTCTCTGGCACGGCATGAGTGAGAGTTTCTGTTCCTTTCTGAAATATCTCTAGCTCACGTTTAGTGCTAACGGAGCATTATTACTCCAAATCAAAAGATTTTGTAGAAAGTCAGGAACTAGTTCTTTCTAATTCCTCAGGAAAGAAAATTATTCTTGCAAGATGTTTGCTGCTCAGGAGGTAACTTTTTCACGATTCTGAGTCTTGCACGCTTTCTCCTCTGTAAACTTGTAGTTCTGATGCTGCTCCATTTCCTGACTACCCCATTTTAGCTTAACCTGAAGACACACATTCTTTCTGTTATTCATTTGGTTGACTTTGCCTTTTGCTGAGGAATCACAACTATCATTCATTTCTGGAAGCCTCTCCTCCCCTGACTTCCTTTATTCTTCCACAGTAATTTTGTATGTAAAAGTTACATTTTGTCCACACATTTTTCATATTTTTGCCAACTAACTTTCATATAATTATTATAAAGGTTTCATTAATTTCTCACATTTATTTGTCTACCTTGTTGATCTCATACTAAAGTTATGTATTTAAAAAATTGATTAGGAGCTGGAAAGATGCTTCAGTGGTTTAGAATAACTCTTGCTGTTGCAGTGTTTGAGTCTCAGAACCTCAATGACAGCTCACAACTAAGTGTAACTTCAGTTCCAGGGGATTGATGTCCTCTTCTGACTTCCATGGTACCACACACACACACACACACTACACATACATACATGCAAAAAAAGCATTTATTCACATGTGTGTGGAAAATAGGTGAGCACATGTGTATATATACATACCATGGCATGCATGTAGAGGTCAGAGGACAACTTGCCAGAGTCAGTTCTCTCTTTCTACCATGTGTGACTATAGAATGGAACTCAGGTCATTATCTTTGTTGGAAGTGCCTTTCCACAGTACCATCTGAACAACCAACACTAAAGTAATTTGGTGATAGTTGATCATATTGAAAACAGAATGACTAAATCGCACCAACTTGTAGTATATCTCAGTTGAAAGATGAGCTGTGTGAAATAAAATTCTAGTACTTTGAGAATTTAAAAGGGCATATGATCCTCTTTTCTTTAATGATAAAAAGCATGACATTATACCCCTACCCCAAGTTCTCCCTTAAATACTTACCAGAAATCACAATGCATAGATATCATCTTTACAAGTGTTTATCTTTGAACTGTATGACTAAAAGTACAAACATTACTTCAATATAAATGTAACCTACTTTGAAAATGTATATCTTCTACTGTAAAATTAGTCATGTGTTGTATGAGGGTTTGGTCATCCACTGAATACACTGTGCTGCAGAAGATGTCACTGCTAATGTTGAGGACGCCGTCTTAGTAAGTGCACTCTCGTATGTTTACACCGTGAAGAAGCCACTGGCTGATACACTTCTCAAAATTATATCCCTGTCATTAGCAATGCACAGGGATACTTCAGAAACAGATATTTACATTTTAAGGTGTGTATAAAGTCACGTCAGGCTCTTAATAAGAGCATTCTATTTTCCTTCGTAGAAATAGAAGTTTCAGGAAACAAGAAACTCTAAGATAAATAGGAATGGGAGAGATTGCTCAGTGGGGAAGAGTACTTGCTGCTCTTCAGAGGAGCCAGGTTCAGATCCCAGCGCCTTCATGATACATCACCATTGCTTAAAACTTTTAGGGGATCTGACATCTTCTTACTTCCAAGGGCACTGCATGCGTGGCACACATAAATATATACACATAAATCCACACAAAATAAATTGTTTTTAATAATAAAAAATGATAATAACAAAAAAATAGTTTTCCAGGGCTGAAACTCAAAAGGAAATCTTTGGGAGAAAGCTGGACTGCGAAGTTAGTTCTCTTTTTTTTTTCCCCACAAGATTCACGGGTCTGTTGATGTCTATCTCCAATTATTATCCTTACCACCAATTTGTTTCACTCTTAGTGGACCCAAAGCTGTGATCTTTTCAGCAAACCCAAAGTTGTGATCTTTTTGGTACAAAACAGAGAAGGACTGACTCTCTTAAATGCTTTTCCTCAAAGAATAGAGAATCGAAGGAGACCTAGATGATCTGAGTCAAAAAATATTGCTGCTCCCCTAGGGCAGAAGGGACAATTCAATTTTATGGAAGCCCATGTTAGCAGGGTAGGATAAGTGCTGTATCAGGAAAACTAAAATCTCAAAAGTCAGACACAATCGATGAGGATTCCCTGCTGTCTCCTGGATTTCACCTGGTCCCTCCATCATACCCTCCTAGATGTCAGTGTTTAAATGCAGCCTGTCAGATGAGCCAGGAATCCCTGTGCATCAAAGGCTGGAGGATTGTGATAGACCATATTACAATTGCTGTGACAGAGGCTGCTAGAAACACAGGCAGAGATGGAAGATAAACGAAGCCTATGGTTTTAGGCAGGATCCACTGTACCCCACATTGAGGTAGCTGATGCTACATTCTTCTTACTTTAAAATATGGCACGTTGTCCTCGTGAAACTGATCTTTAATAACTTATCTGATTCTTTTCTCATTATTTTTTGAGACAAGAGTCTCACTGTGTTACCCATATGAGCCCGGAACTCATTGCAATTCCACTGTCTCAGCTTCCAGAATGCTCAGATTACAGGCGTTCCTAGCTGACTATCTTCTATCGTCCCATTTCTTCTGCTAATGGAGGTGCTGTAATTAGCTTTCAGAATGGGCAAGCCATTTTCTTTTCATTTATTGAAGTTTATCTGGGTCACTATTTCTGCTTCATCATACTGTTTTGTTGGAACTTGGCTGATGGTGATCTAGAAGCAAATAAGATAGAAGCTCCTCATGCTCTTCTAATGGTCTTGTAGCAGGTTATAAAGCAGCTTGCACTACCCCAGACTCATGGATGGGGAGCTAGGCGGAGCCTGGCAGACCTTCTGCTGGTCTCGTTGTGGCAGAATTTCTTGGTTCATTCATCAGTGTCTTGCAGCATCTGGCAAGTCAGATTTCTTGGGCCTAATAGAAACAGTGAGCACACATCTCTCCAGTACGTTTTAGCTCTCTCTCCTCCCACTTTTATTTCCCTTCAAAGATTGAGGGGTATTTGCTGATGGATAGAACAAACCTCAATCTACCTATTTTAAATAATGCGTTGTCAAAAAATTCTTTGCGCCACTCACATCTGTTCTGCGTCTAATGGAGTTACTCACCTGTAAGTCGAAAAGTCGCATTGGTCTCTAAGGTCCCACCAAAATAAATACACAAAGACAATGTAGATAAGAGATAGAATTTCAAAGGTAACCATGAGCAAAAGCCAAGAATGGATGGTGAAGAACGTTTTTCTGCTGTGTGCTGCATGCAACATCTTGAAGTTGTGGCATGATGAATATGAGGAGCATAAGAAAGACATAGGAAAATATTTTATCTATGTGTACTCATCTCTGGGAGAGGATATCATGATTCTTCTCCATTGACCCCACATTTTCTGAAAGAAACGTCTTGGAAGGACAGAAGATTCACTGAGGTAACAAACCACCACATGTAGCTGATGTGAATGACGTGACTTTTCTTAATGCGGCACTCCACGTCCTAAGTTGCACCCCAAGCAACTTGATAGATGATAATAAAAAATTCATGACAAAAACACATATTAGAATTCTCTTTTTGTAGTCATAATTTGAGCCCTAATTGTTAGGCCCTTCTCAACCACTGAGAATGGATGAACAGAAGATATTAGTGAGGGATGGGGTATGGTGATACAAGCATAGAGAAAGGAATCTCAAATGAGCCTGGGGGACTGGTGGAGGCCAGTGGTTACAACAAGCTCAATCTTGAGTCCGACTCTTTGAGCTTTATTCTTTCCTCTGTAATTATTTGATCTTGCACAAATTGAGTCATCTCTCTAGGCATCAATTTCATAATCTGCAACATGAGGGAAATAGAGGCACCTTTCCTAATGAGGTTTAAGTGAGATTATGTATTTGGCATAACGCCTGGAGACTGTAAATGCTCAATTTGCGTTGGCTGTCACTCTTACCGAAGGGAGGATACTTGAACTCAATTTATGGAATGAATAGTTAGAGATTAAGGGAGTAGAAGCAGACATTCAGGGGAGGCAATGACCTGTGACAGGCAGAGAGACATGATCTCTGAGTCACAGCAAGTGGTTCAGATCTGCTCTACTATGATTTACTTTTGTTAGACCAAGTATGGCTTCCCGGTTTGCATATGGATGTATGGATGGCATAGAGAAGTTTGCATCCCACCTCAGAAACTCGCTCAACTGTAGCTCCTTCATTTCATTTCTCTGCTTCTTTAATTGAGATTGGGTCTTGATCTGGCTTCTGCCCTTAGTGCAATCTCAGACCACCCACCTCACCTTTAAAAAACAAAACCAAATCAGAAAACAAACAAAACAAAACAAAAACCTGCAGACCAGACTGGATACTACCAAAGGATACACAGTCTGGTGCTTATCCCCTAGAGCTTTGAATTAACCCATGGTTGAGACATGCTCTGCATTGGCACCCCAGTTCTCCTCCTGTGTGTTTCCCTTGACTGTCCCTGCAATGATACTGAGTCACCACACATGGAAAATGACATGATGATCTTCTATAAGAGCATCCACAGATAAATAGAAATGAGTTTTATGTGCTCAGTTTAGGAATTAAATACTTCCCTAAAAGCTATGCTAAGATGTTCTAAGAGATTAAGTAAAGAACAAACATGATCAGACTTTCACTTCCAGATGCCATCTTCTGTAAAGTTTCTGATCAGAGCAGGACCAAGCATTGGGAGGTACTCCTGAGATGATCCCAGGGATCCGGAAACTCCTCCCATAGTGGCGATGGAGAAGCACAACTGTGGCTATGGGAGGCATCACTGAGAGACGGTGGTCTGCATTCTGGGATAAATAATTAGTGTAGCAGAGTAAGAGAAAGAAGTGCCGAGGGTGGACCAGATTCCTAGAGCAGGCGCTGAGGGAGGGATGCTGTCATCACTGAAAATAAGGAAAGCATCATCAAAACTTAAAATTTAGGATGAAAGTAATGGAGACCAGTTTGGGGTATTTTAAACTGAAGTTGGTTATAGGACATCTATATGGAGACAGAAGTCATCAGGAGTCTGGAGTTTGGGATCTAGATGAATGTTTAGATTTTTTAACAAAAAGGAGAAAACAAATGTGCTTTAGAAGAGGATAGTTCTTGTTTTTGAAATACAAACTTTCTCCATGTATCAATTATTATTATTATTATTATTATGCATACTTTTATTTCCAGGATTTGGCAGGAGGCTCTCTGAGAGTTCAAGGCCAGCAAAGCAAAGAGACTCTGCCTTTAAAACAAAGAACAAAAACACCAGTAATTTTGTTCTAGAAATCACTGTGTGCCCGTTAGCAAGGGTGCTGGAAAGAGAGAGGTCTGGTAAGGTTCCCGGCATGTGCTACTACAGCTGACTACTAACTGAGCTGTTCTAAGAGGGGCAGCTATCATACTTTTACCTTTTACTGCATTTGTAGATATAGCTAAATATATATTCCAAAGATCTGTGTTATTATAGTTGACGTCAGTTTGTGCATTTATTTTGACAGAAGGAGATCTCTAGTCTGTCAACTTTATAATCATTGTTCCCCTGCAGGGAAAGCGTGATGTATGTACAAACCATTAACTCGGAAGGCATAATGGCTCTAATATCTACTAACTTCTGACTTAGCAAAAAATACCCAATTTCTTAGATACATGTCTTTTCAATATCTAAAACAGATATTAAGGTAAGATCTGTTTTATAAGGATTCAGGGAGTTTATAGAATAATCACAAGTGTAAAGTAAACCTCAGTAAATATGAGCTATCACCATCTCTATGATATCATGGATATCACTGTACCTATGATAATACGTAAAAGTGCAGACTGAAGCATCACTCTTCCTGCAAAATTTTTGTTTCAATTAACTAGAATCACAGATATCATAAACATAAAATTAAACCTTGTTTTAATTAACAATGAAGTTTTAACATAATATGTCACATTAATAGCAGTGTCACATTGAGAGGTAGAAACAGAGAAACACAGCCACAAGTATGAGTACGGTGGAGATATGTTAAGAATACTCGACTAATACCAACACCATATATATAAAATATTAATTTTTTATGTTTTGAGATTATAAGTTCTCAATTCCTCCCTCCAAAACCTTCCATGTACTTACCCCTGTCTCTTTCAAATTCACATCCTATTTTTGTTATATTTTTAAAGATCCAAAGCACTTCTTTAGTCTATTTTTTCTGAACATTTAAATGGTCTCAATAGTATTTCAAAATCCATCCTACGGCAGTTGTTCAACTGTCGTTACTTAAGCTAAACTTTACAGAAAGAAATGATGGTCCAAAGGCAGCTTGCTTCAGCTTAACTCAGTGATGTCATTGAGATCTGAGCTTTATTTATGGGTAGAAATGAAGATTCTATTTCATCGTTTTAATAATTATTTCATCAACAAAATTTTACTCAGCTTGAATTGTTATATAAGACGGAGAGTATAAACACTCTGACACTCTAACTCATCCCAGGACACAATCTTTCCATGGCGACTTGTGTTTTTATTTATCATGTTTTTATGTACCATGATTCTTGCACATTGTTTTCCACATCCACCCATATCACGCTGTATCACTTTTTTTTTCTTTTTTAAATTCACTCTTACTAATAAAAGCTAGAATGTGGATCCCAAATGGCCAATGAAAATCGAAATGCTACTAACACTAAATTTCCCTGGAATTTGTGTATTCACTCAGGAGCTCAAACACCATTGTTTCCAGGTTGTTTCCTCAACAGCTAAACAGCCCTTTTCCTGCCACAAACAGCTGCAGCGGCATCGTTCACGGTGCTCAGAGTGATCCACATCAAAGCACACTCTTCTACAGCTAAAGAAAAGTCTAATCCTTTTATAGACTCAACAATGAAGCCCAGTGAGGTGAAGCAATTTCCTCAAAATCATGTTAATAAAGCTGGTCTAAAACACACATTCGAATAAGCTGGTTAGACTCCCGTGATGTTAGATAGCCATGCTCATAGCTGCATTGCTCATAATAACAAGGTCCTGAAAACAGCTGTGGCACTACAAGAAGTTTCTAATTATGTTATGCATTGGTAAAAAGTGCAAGGTAAAATGGTTCAGATGAAAAGGATGTTTTCTTCTTCCTTCAGAGGCTCCCATTTGTGTCGTTCTGAACTAGACACAGAAAAATATCTAATTATGTAACTTCTATGACTCCCTAAAACTCATTTAGAGTTCACAAAGCATATAAATGCCTCATGGAAAAAAATACAGCACAGAACAGTAAGAAATTAGAAATGAAGAGACCTTTCAGTTGGCCTGGTAATGTAGTCCTACAATCCTTCCTACTCAGGAGACTGAGGTGGGATGGGTAGTAAAAAGGTCAAGACTAGCCTGGGCAGCTGAGTGACAGTCTTTCTCAACAGGAACCCGCATAAAAAGGCTGGGAGAGTGGGGAGTACAGCTGAGTGATAGGACTGTTTGCCAAGTGGGAGTGGAATCCTAGATTCAGTTCCCAGTACAGAAAAAAAAAACTTTTAGATTTTCTGTGGGGAAAATTCATAAATCATATCATGGAAAAGCAAGACTAAAAATATATCAAGCATTAAGGAAGCAAATTTCAAAGGAAGAAAAAAAGTTGTTTTTTTTTAAAAAAAAAATCAATGTAAAATTTTGTTTAGTATTTTTATTTCTTTGCTCTTAGTTCTTAATATATTTTTCAAAGTAGCTAAGAATTGAGTCTTCTTTTGCCTTATGTCATAGAAACGAAGACTTTCATAAAATCAAAGGCCAAATATTAATATATAAGGATTTGAATGATGTTTCCTATTTCAGATTTTCAGGCTGGCAAAAAAATATCAAGTGATGATATTCTAACTTCTTCAGAAGGTACAAAAGCATTCTAAAACTGAAGTAATGCTTCATTTCTATCTATTTTTAAACATTTTTATTTATGTAATATGTATATGCATGTTCCAAGAGAGCATCAAAATGGATCTAACTTACTACTGGTAGTAGCTTGCCTTTGTCAGCACTAGGCATGTTCCTGTTCATAAAATTCCCTTCAGTTCTAACCAGCTCTGGGATGTGCTTAACAAGTTGTCCAAATACCTGGTCCAAAACATGTCCCTGTTTGTTAAAGGGATGTTATTCAGTTTCTTTACACCCCCTAAGGGTCCTAAACAGAAACACTTATAAATACAGAGAATGTAAAAGTATGGACTAGTTTGAAAAACAGGTATCAGAGAGATAACAGCAAGATGAAGGAAGGAAAAATGTTATAATTTTTCATCTTTTTTTTATGGAGTACCTGATTCTAAAGCCTAATGTGAAAGATAGAGTAACTGAAAGCAGACTAACCCTCCCCCCCCAAAAGAAAACAATTTATCTCTGGTTCTAAGTAGTACGTGTTGGGAAAGGAAGCCTTTTACTTTTTAAAAAGGTGAAATTAAATTCATTGGTAGTTGAAGATTTAGTTCAGTGGCAGAGTGCTTGCTAGCAAGCCCCCTGGCACAAGACCTGGGTTCGGTTCCCAAAATTAAATATATATATATCTTTAATCATGGCTGACAGATTGATATGGTTATAATCAACCTCTCAGGGACTCACAGAAGTTACTGGAAATAATAAGTGATGTTCATAAAGGCCCAGGACATAGGTCAATATGAAAATCAATTATATTCCTGCATATCAACAATGAACCAAATGAATCTAAAAGTCACATCACTTACTATGGTGTCAAAATACTAAGATATTAAGACTAAGTGTGACCCGGATGGGAAGGCTGCACACTCGTGGCATTAGGACTAAGTGTGACCGAGATGGGAAGGCTGCACACTCGTGGTATTAGGACTAAGTGTGATCGAGATGGGAAGGCTGCACACTCGTGGTATTAGGACTAAGTGTGACCGATATGGGAAGGCTGCACACTCGTGGTATTAGGACTAAGTGTGACCGAGATGGGAAGGCTGCACACTCGTGGTATTAGGACTAAGTGTGACCGAGATGGGAAGGCTGCACACTCGTGGTATTAGGACTAAGTGTGACCGAGATGGGAAGGCTGCACACTCGTGGTATTAGGACTAAGTGTGACCGAGATGGGAAGGCTGCACACTCGTGGTATTAGGACTAAGTGTGACCGAGATGGGAAGGCTGCACACTCGTGGTATTAGGACTAAGTGTGACCCAGATGGGAAGGCTGCACACTCGTGGTATTAGGACTAAGTGTGACCGAGATGGGAAGGCTGCACACTCGTGGTATTAGGACTAAGTGTGACCCAGATGGGAAGGCTGCACACTCGTGGTATTAGGACTAAGTGTGACCCAGATGGGAAGGCTGCACACTCGTGGTATTAGGACTAAGTGTGACCGAGATGGGAAGGCTGCACACTCGTGGTATTAGGACTAAGTGTGACCCAGATGGGAAGGCTGCACACTCGTGGCATTAGGACTAAGTGTGACCCAGATGGGAAGGCTGCACACTCGTGGTATTAGGACTAAGTGTGACCCAGATGGGAAGGCTGCACACTCGTGGCATTAGGACTAAGTGTGACCCAGATGGGAAGGCTGCACACTCGTGGTATTAGGACTAAGTGTGACCCGGATGGGAAGGCTGCACACTCGTGGTATTAGGACTAAGTGTGACCGAGATGGGAAGGCTGCACACTCGTGGTATTAGGACTAAGTGTGACCCAGATGGGAAGGCTGCACACTCGTGGCATTAGGACTAAGTGTGACCCAGATGGGAAGGCTGCACACTCCTGGCATTAGGACTAAGTGTGACCCAGATGGGAAGGCTGCACACTCGTGGTATTAGGACTAAGTGTGACCCGGATGGGAAGGCTGCACACTCGTGGTATTAGGACTAAGTGTGACCGAGATGGGAAGGCTGCACACTCGTGGTATTAGGACTAAGTGTGATCGAGATGGGAAGGCTGCACACTCGTGGTATTAGGACTAAGTGTGACCGAGATGGGAAGGCTGCACACTCGTGGTATTAGGACTAAGTGTGACCGAGATGGGAAGGCTGCACACTCGTGGTATTAGGACTAAGTGTGACCCGGATGGGAAGGCTGCACACTCGTGGTATTAGGACTAAGTGTGACCCAGATGGGAAGGCTGCACACTCGTGGTATTAGGACTAAGTGTGACCCAGATGGGAAGGCTGCACACTCGTGGTATTAGGACTAAGTGTGACCGAGATGGGAAGGCTGCACACTCGTGGTATTAGGACTAAGTGTGACCGAGATGGGAAGGCTGCACACTCGTGGTATTAGGACTAAGTGTGACCGAGATGGGAAGGCTGCACACTCGTGGTATTAGGACGAAGTGTGATGGAGACGGAAAGGACTGCATGCTTGTGCTGGGTGTTTTGTCATCATGACAGAAGCTGGGGCAGGAAGAGTTGTCCTTTCACAGATTGCTGGACAAATGGAATTTTGAGATTTCTGAACCATGGCCCATATCTCACATCTTCTACAAAGCTTAATTCAAAATAGTGTATTGACCTAAATTAAAGGGCAAAAATAATAAAACTTTGTATAAAAACTGGAAAAATAAAAAAGGTTAAATCAAAGAAACATATTTTAGATAAAATAAAAATGATATAAGCCAAGAAAATATAATATCAATAAGTTAAACTTCATCAAAATTAAAATCATTTCCTCTTTGAAAGGCAAGCAAATCAGTGAGAGAAATATTTGTGCAATGTGCATCTGGCGAGAGATTTAAACCTAGCTGGGTGGTGGCAACACATGCCTTCAATTCCAGTGCTGAGGAGGCATAGGCAGGTGACTATGAGTTTGAGACCAGCCTGGTCTACAAAGCAAGTTTCAGGACATCCAGGGCTACACAAAGAAACCCTCTCAAAAAAAAAAAAAAAAAGATTTACATCTACAGCAATGACTCCCTTTCCTCGGATGATGATGACAGCTGCAAACATTGGGCAAGGCCAGAAAATGAACAGTTAGCTCACATAGAAGATAAGAGAATGGCCAGCAAGTTCCTTGAATGATGCTGAACAGTACTAATCATTAGGAAAATACAAATTAAATATGATAAAAGCTGTCAATGGAACTAGAAACCATAATACAATAAAGGCACAGAGAAAGAACTTTGGCAACTTCATATGAAGTCAGGCCTCTGCAATTTCACTCCCCATTGTCTACCAAAGGGAAATGAAAATGTCTGTCTACAAGAACATTTATACACACATGCTTACAGCAGTCTTGTTTATCTCAAAATTAAAGAAATTGTGGTATATCCATTCAACATACTACTGCTCGGCCCCATATTGCAAATATTGATAACAATGTGAAAAATATTCTGTCAAATAAAAGAATCCAGACCCAAAAATGAAGTCTTAAATAATGTGCTCCATTTGATTATGACATTCTAATAAATGAAATAAACATATTAACAATAGATCCAGGCTTTCATAGCACTAGAAGCAGGATAAAAGAGAATAAAATAGAAAGCCACAAAGTGGGGGGGGTGTCTTTGACAATAACTGATAGAAAATGTCAAGTGTCTTGATAAGGTAGTCATCAAAAGACTGCCATACATTGTGAATATTTACTGAATTGCATATTTTTAATATGAGTGAATTCACTGTTTGTGAATTATCCTCAGTCAAGCTGTTTTTGAAAAGGAATGGGAAGTTATTTATATGCCAAGATGGCATGATGATATTGATAATAAACATACATTTGAATTGTCTTTATTGACTGAAAAAATGATTGTAGGGAGTAGGAATTAAAAGCACAAGGATAGACTTATTTTGACAACTTCATTCTAACAAAGTATACATGATAGCCAGGTTTAGTTATAGCCTGGAAGTAAATCATGCCAGAGACATCGTAAGTCCTTGCCTTCTGTGTTGTGCCTTCAACACTTCCACTGCACATGAATAAATGGATCTCCTCTTTATTACATTATTATTTTAAAGGATTTTAATGCATTCACATTCTTTGTGTAGATCCAGTGGCCCTTCCAAAGCTGTTTATATGCCAGATGGGAAGGAAATGGAAAATTTCCACCGGTCCAATTTTCTGAGGGGGGGTTGCTCCCCTAAACATGAAAAAAAGAAGATCAAGATGCCCTTAAATATCTCCTTCCCTGTAGTTTCTTTAAGAGGGGTTAACAAAGCCTCAACACTCTTAAAGCTCTCCTGCTGGTAGCAGGAGAGCAACAGAGCCTGCCGCCATAAGGATCGGCTCCTGGCTGAGAGCTGCGTCTTTCTCAAGAGAAAACTGACAATTAAGTGCAGAACGTGTCCCCAGATTGCACCAAAGATTATCCCAGCTGGGGTTCTGAAATGGACTCTGGCAGAATATGGCCAAAGAGAAGCCCCTTTGGGGCCCCAATCTTAGATATCTTACTTAGCCAGATGCAGTTGATCATGGCCGATAACTCAGGAGCAAATGCATTTCAGGTTGACAGAGCTTCACAAGAGTCTTAGGAGGAAAATCTTTTCAAAGATTTAAAGGAAAATTGTTGATATTTAAAGCAGAGATGAAACTTTTGAAAATTTTAGGCTACATTTTAAGAAGGAAAATGAAGGCTCTGGAATATGTGTATTTTTACTAGAGTTTTCCCATTTAGTTTGCCGTTCTTCCCTTGATAACTGTGGCACTATCTCAAAACCAAGTGTGCTCCTCTTGTTCAGCTGTACCTTTTAAAAACAACCTTGTTTGGGTTTCTTGTGGGATTAAAAAATGGAGACGGGACTCTGCTAGCGGCTAAAAGGGCTGATTAGGGATCTGGTACACTGGTTCAAACTTAAATTACTAATTGTGTGAGGTATGCCATCTAGGTTTTTTTTTTTTAAATAAACAATGGCAAGGTTAATGTACTATAGAACTGTTACAAAGAAAAAGCAAAACAAATCATGTAAAAATTGAAAGCAGTGTGTAGTAAAAAACGACGGTTACATTAATTGAGACTTAGGTAAGCTAACATGTTTGATGTTTCTTTTACCAATGAACAAAATGCAGAGCGGTGTATTGATCTTGGAATTAGGGACTTAGTCTCCTGTTCCATCATTCCATGCACTTGGCTTGGTGCTACCCTGGCTTTAAGGGGCACGATAGAGAAGAGTGAGGAAATGTTGAAGGTTGAAGAGGTGAAGGATATCAGCAAACTACTTTTCAAGAAGGATTTACTGGAAGCTGCCCCATGATTGTCTCTCAGTATATACCATTGTTCAGACTTGTCACGAGACTTCATCTTACATTAAAGGAAAAGGAAATCTTCAGGGCAAACCTCAAACACAGGTTGCTTTTCTCATATAGGAAGGACACAGGTAACCAGAATCTATTAGAATGCTCCATTGTTGTTAGTTCTTACATTTGTTCGGTTGCTTAGATAGAACCCACTTCAGTCTCTCTAACACTTGGCTCTGTGATTGGAATTTGTGTATTTATAAAGCTGTGCTCCTTTTAAACATGTTGTATTAGGGCAAGTGCAATGCTATTCTTTCCTTATGTTTACACACATAATCTTGGGGTGATATTTATAATTCAATCTGTGCTTTAATCTACATGTCAAGCAAGTCTTATTATAGCCCCTCCTCCTACTTTGTATGTACTCTAGAATGTGACTGGCATGGGAGACAAGGTACTTAAAGAAATAATTCAGTTAAAATGAGGTCATTATTAGGGTCCTTATTCACTATGTTTGGAGTCTTTTTGGGAATTTGTTATTAGAACAAGAACCCATCGACAAATTATCATATGAAGTCAAGGGTACATTATGAGTGTCTACAAGCCCAAGAGAGATGCTGAAGAATAAAACAATTCTGTCATTCTTTGACCTCCAGAATCTAGTATCTAGAATTGTGAGAAACATTTCTGCTGTTTAAGCTAACCAGTATGTAGTGTTTTGTTAAGACAATCCTAACTGGTAGAATAAGTAATCCGTTAGCTTGCTGGATACCATTAGGGTCTCAAAAAAAGTAGATAAGATATGGAGAGAAGGTAAGGATGTTGAGAGATATTTGATTACACTGTATAAAGATGTGTTACTGTGATTGGTTTAATAAAAATCTAAATGGCCATAGTTAGACAGGGAGAATAGGTGGGGCTTCCAGGCAAAAAGAGAAACTGGAAATGTCTAGGTGCAAAGGAGATGCCAGGAGATGCAAAAAAAAAAAAAAAAAAAAAAGTCTGAGGTACAGAATGAAAGAAAGGTAAAAAAGCCATGTGGTAAAATGTATATTAATAAAAGATTAATAATAATTTAAGTAATAAGAGCTAGTGGGACAAGCCTAAGCTAAGGACAAGCTGCCATAAATAACAATAAGTCTCTAGATCATTATTTGTGAGTTGGTGGCCCAAAGAAAAATCTGTTTACATATGGTGTCCAACATGGGGGCACATATTTCCACACAGGACCTGAGAAACCTTTTTTAAAAAGTTTCAAACACACAAACATGGAGCCAGACAAGGCTTCCTAGTCCCGCAGTCTCTCAGGCAGGCAGTGGTGTACATAGACATGGCTCCTGGCTGCTGCCTGCAGGCTGGAGCTGTCTGCCAATGTCAGTGCCATGTGCTAACATGAGCAGAGAGGCAACTGACATGGTTAAGATGTGTCTCACTTGGTCAGAGAATACTACAGGTGCTTAGTAAAGCCAGATCCAGACACAGAAAACCTCTAAAGAGATATAGTATGTTTAAAATATGTACTTATATGCTGAAGAAAGAAAAGAAAATAGGTATAGACAGTCATAGAGTAAATAGTTTTACAATAACAAAGTCTTTAAAGAGAGATTAAAGTAATATAAAAAATAAGACACATACATGGGAAATATGCATGGATCTTGTATGTTGTCTCATTGACTTTGAATTTTTAAAATGCTAATGTACAAAAAAATAACTGCCGAGACACTGAATTATGGAAAGTGCCAAAGTAAACCAACCTATATATTTTTAAGAATTTATATGTTGTGTTGGGGAAGAGGTTATGGTTCTCTTTTAAATTAATAAAGATCAAATTTGTTTGGTGGAGACCTCCTAAGGATCTTGGCTACAGACATGAGGAAAAAAGTCAAAAAGACTACAGAACAAATAACAAATATGGTGATCCCTCAACAGCTCTGAGAATGGATGAGACATGATAGATCTTATTGGCGACAGAATCCCCATGACTTATTATTACATGCTATGCTTTCATATGACATGGATAATGATTTATATTACAATTTGGATATATAGTCCAACCTGACTTATAAAGTTAACAGATGCCTTTTATCAGCTTAAACATAGGACAAAAAATTGTCTTTAACTTTCACATATCACACATTCCATACTTGTGTTAATACAGATGTATATGTTACCTTTAAAATTTTGTGTGTTTTCAGGAAAAAAGAACCAAAACCCAGCAAAGACAAGATTAATAGCCCAGGTGATTCAGTCTCTCAAAATGCCTCTGTTGTAGTTTCCTCAAAATTCTTCATCCAGAACAACTTCAAAGCTGCTAGTTGAGATGGTCCAGCCTCACAGACTACTCCAGCTATGACTTCAGATAAACTCTACACTTTTCCATCACACAGAGACTAAACAAAAAATAGTACAGCTAGCTCTCCCAAGACTTGACCATTATTCCAATTTTCTCAGAGTTCCCTAAAGATGCTTTTGCCCCCAGAAAACAGGAAGCAGCCTAGAGAATAGGATACTCATATTCCTAAGATGTAGATAAATGGTTTTTGATCATTTTGTGGGTTATGAATGTTTGTCATTGTTTAGTGGAGTTGGGTGCAAATTGTTACTAGTTAGGCTAAGAGAGAAAACTAAGCAAGGGAGGTTGGATTCAAAGATCTCTCTCTGAAAAGAAAAGGGGATACGGAAAGGATAGGATAAAGAATAAAAGGGTAGATTACTGAGTGTACTTTAAGCTAAAAAGTAACTATTAATCTAAAATATTTTCATTGATATGGACTGTTGTATATTGATATAGATTTAATGTTATTTTTCTTAGAACATACTCTATATATTCCTCTTCTTGTTTTAAGGTATTCTTATATGTTGATATAAATTTAAGGTTATTTTTGTGATACTGTATACAAGTTTCTACTCTTGTGTAAGGTATTGTACCTATGCAACTAATTTAAAAATGTAATGTATTATTAAGAAATACAGGCTAGTAATTAGTCATCTATAATAATCAAACTTCTAGTCATATTAATTATGTTTTCAGGGTTAAACATATATTTTAGATAGATGGTCTTCAAACACTTCAGAGACCTACAGAATATAGCATTTAAGATGTTTAGTAACCTAAGGAGTCTCATGATAATGAGACATGTCTGCTCCTGGCAGAACCAATTTACTTCAAAAAATGATGATGGGTATTAAAAATCCTCCATATGAAGTTTGCTTTTATTGTGGCAAAGTAAGCTACTGGGCAAGAAATTGTCCTTGTTTTGATTACTGACAGTATGCTGTCTAAACTGAACAAGCAGGACACACACACAAAACGGACTGCTGAAATTTGTCAAAACAAGGTAGGACAATCCTTCAAAATTCCTGCTTCACAAAAAAGTCTATCAGATACTCTAGGACCATAGGCCAAAGTTGGACGCTTACATGTTGTTGGTGAACCTTGGGTGACTGTCCAGGCCACCAGCTGTCTCTGTCATCTCTGTAGTTTTGGAAGTTGTTTGCTCTGTTCTTACTGTTTACTCATATATATAATATTATATTCTTCTTGGATCTCTGATGGCGCTGAAGACAAGTTATAGTTACAGTTTTCCATGTTACTAAATTTAAAAAATTCACAAAAGAAGTATGAAGTATACAAGATAAAGAGACACAAAAACAGAAATTGTTTATCTAAGAAAATATTTTTAGTTCTAAAAAGACAGTTTTAGGATGGTAATTCAAATTATGATACAAATGGTTTAGGTATAAAACTTTAAACTCATCAAGATAATATAGGTAATAGAGTATTTCCTCCGAATATGCCAAATACAAATGGACTGGACATTGTGAATATAATTGCTCTTATTGTATATAGTTTTACTGTATTAGAGTTAAAACCTTTCATTATTAATTATACAAAAAAGGGAAATATTTCAAGACATTTGATTACACTGTATAAAGATGTATCACTATGATTGGTTTAATAAAAAAACAAAACAATCAATAGCTAGGCAGAAAGAATAGGCATGACTTCCAGGCAAATAGAGAAACTGGGGAGAAATCTAGGCATAGAGATATCAGAAGACGCAGAACAAGTCAGTGGTATAGAATCAAAGAAAGGTAAAAAACCACATCGTAAAATGTACATTAATAAAGGCAGGTTAACTTAAGTTATAAGACCCAGAAGAAGCCTAAGCTAAGGCTGAGCTTTTTTAATAAGAAGTCACTGGGTCATTATTTGTGAGTTAGCAGCCCAAAATAAAATCCATTTACATAAGGAGGTGGGATTTAAGTTCAAAGCATCTGTTTACCAATGTGTAGGTACAGGAGAACTGAAGGAATAGTGCGTTAGCTCAGAGAGCAGCAGTGGGGAAGGAGACTTCAATAGAATGGTTAGCCCAGTGCCTTCTTAATAAATAACCTGGCCTTACTCGCTCTCTTTTATGGTAATTTCTGTGCCTGTCCTACCCACGGAAGACAATGCGATGGTGTGGCCCATGAACGTCAGGATGGCAGTAGAGAGAGGAGCTGGTATAGGGAGACTGAGTTTCAGCTCCTCTGTATCTCCCTCTCATGTTCCTTACCCCCATGTGCCCATGGCAGCTAGCACAGCACACACAGCCAAGCACCATTTATATTAGGTAGCTCAGTACTTTTTAGACTCAGTAATTTGAAATGATTATCCATGTTTCATCTAGATTTTGTCTTCCTCTTCTTGGAGAACCTTAACTGTACCTTAATTGCTGTTACCTCCATGACTGCTATGTCCCCTTCTCAGCTTCTTTTCATCCTGCTCCACAAATGAAAACAAGCAGCAGAAACAATGGCGGCAGCAGCAGCAACAACAAAACCAAAGCAATCTAAGCCAATCAGCTCCACTAAACCAGAAGCTTCAAAAACATCATCAATACTCTGCATTGATGCCACCTCAGCTGCTTATATTTAATGGTTACACTTTCCCTCTTTCTCATAACATTGCACTGTCAGCCTTTACTCCCTATTTAGATTGTGGAGACTTGCTAGTGCCCTGCCAGCTTCCTTAAAGTGCTGCAGCTTGGGCCTCCCTTACCTGTCTCTCAAGCAGAAGCACTGCAGCTTCTGAAGTCTACAATAAACTTCCACAATTATATGATTATATTTCTTTCCCAAACACAACTGCCAAATATAGAGGTGTGGATTTTTGAAGAGTTGCTAACAAGTTGTAATGTTTTGATTAAACGACTAACTTAAAATATTTTTATGAAATTACTCATACTTGTGTTGGGTGCTCTCTGGTTTGCTCTCGGCAGGCAGAACTCCCACTTAGCGTTAGGCTCTGGTTCCCCATGCGTCACTCAGTTCTTCCCCCTTGGTGGCTGGATCCTCAGGAACTGATGTGGTTTTGGTGTTCTAGAAAAGCAATGCTGTGAGCCTGGGGTCTCTGAGCCAGTGTTGACTTAAAGGAAAAGACATGACCTTTTCATGCAACCTTATTATTTTGAATTTAAAAATTACTTAATTTCAAAATACGCATGCATAACCTGATTAAAAATTCTTTGTCATACATTTTTATGTATCTTTTCTGAATGATTCACATCAAAATTTCTTCTTCCACCAATCTTCGGCACAAATTAGTGTTCATTAAGTATTATTTTTTTCTGGGTGAAGAATGATATAACATTTAACAAGAAGTCTGTAATTACCGTGTCACACATTTGAAGCTACAAATATGGCAATCCTATAAAGCATATTCAAACTGTCTGTAGCTTATTTTACAATTTCAGAGTGAGGCAAAGGTTGTAGTGCCAAACAAGAGTACTGAACAAAATGCACTAATCATCTTGGAAAATAATTTATTTTTCTGATCTTTGTGAAACTAGTATTCAGAGTTCCTCATGATTCCATCTCAGTGACTCTGCAGACTTTCTAATTAATCCTCACTCAGAGAAAAGGAAGAAAAACGAAGTAAATACAAATTATATCAAATATGAATTTTTCAATATACTCTCAGGGTCATTTATCTCCCAAACTCTATAGGACTTACATGTAATCTCAAGAGCCTTTGAAAATGTTGGAGATCTGAAATTATTGACCATGAATAGTTGCAAATACAATTTAAATATTAGATGTCTATAAAAACCTATCACAAGGCTACTTGTAAACGATTCTTAGTTGTATATATTTAATATAGCATATGACCTATTATATTGGGTCAAAGGTATCCAAAATTAGATCCAGGAAGGCCTTAAAAAATGATCATGATCTTTTATGAATGAAAGTATTCAATGAAACTTCAAACAATGCTCAGATCATGGTCTATCACCCCTCAGCAAACTGTTTTGTGTGTGTGTGTGTGTGTTTCTCCTCCAAACAAAGCTGATAATATGCTAAACAAAAGTTTTAGAAAAATATTACATGAACATAAAACTGTATTAAAACAAAACAAAATGGAAGGCATAAAAAGAAAAATACAAAAATAGATAAATACATGCACTTTGAATCAGTGATTATTTTTCCTTCCGTCATGGTTATGGTTCACTGTTTAAAAATACTTGTAAGTATGAAATCCTGAAGTTCCAGCCTGTAACAGTCAGCATAACTGTTAAGTAACAATCTAAAGGAAGACCTAGGCAGTATTTGTATAGTTCAGAGGTATAATGGCCCAGCCCAGACCTGGGAGCTTTCTCTTTCAGATTTTATTCCAGCTTGGCGGAGGAAGAGGAAGACAATTTAAGAACTTGTCCGTTAAATAATTTAGTTCAATTAAATAATTTAGCTCAATTAAAATCTCTTTTTTGACCACAGATAATTGATAAAATTAAAGTGATTTTCATTATGAAATACTGACATTAATTAATGGCTATGATTCAATTGTTAATAATTCATATTCATCGTCTTGTAAAAATCTACGTGGTGTTCACAAACTGCTTAAACTCCAGTGGACCTATTTACTATCTATTTTTAGAGTCAATATTTTTATTCATTTTCTCTCTTATAAATGTATTAGCTTAACATATTTACCGAGTATTTTCTACTGAGTATGTTGAATCTGTTTTTTTCATCTTTAAAGTACATGCAGTTTAGAATTCAGAGCTTGAGATCAGAGATCTTTGATCTGTGATGCAAACTTAATTTCCTTCAATCACAAAAGCCCTTGAATTTTTATTTTTTACGTGTGTGTGTGGGGCAGTAGAGGGGATAGTTACGTGAGTGCCATTGCCTGTGTGTGGAGATCTAAAAACAATTTGTGGTAGTTGGTTCTTTTTTTCTACCATGTGGGAGCTGGGGATTAAGTTTAAGTCACCAGGACTGGCAAGCGCTTTTGCCACTGAGCTATTTTGTTGGCCTCCTTTGACTCTTAAGTGTGATCTAGAGAACTTACTTGACTTTTATAATGTAGTCAGAGTACCTGCTTCTTCCAAGTTCTTCTGTGTTACCTCACAAGGTTATGTAGTCTTTATCACCTTTCCATATTCCAAGGTTCTCAGGGGGCAAAAGGAAAATTTTCTTCAAAGTATTCTAGAGTGCACTTTGAGTCCTCAAAAGTCTTTCCTTTTTTCTCAAGATACTGCAGATTTTAAAGTGTCAGAATTTATTTCTCTGAGCAGCAAATGGACATCCTCTACTTCCTGGCATACTCACATCTTTGAAAAAATTGCCAGGGATAATTTTCTTATTCTTTTCCTGAACTAAATAAAAACAATTAAAAAGTTGGCTAATCAAATTAGTAATGTATTAAAAAAGTAGGCTAGTGATTTTTGGGATTTAGGGGGTAGGTAAAATCAACATATAATATTCATTAATCACAATTTTGACAAATATAAGCATCTATATGCACATTACTTTAAAAGAGAAAAGGAACAGCATCCTTCCATAGAAATTCTGAAACACAACAATTGTGTGTATATTGTCCCAATTAGTTGCCATTGCCACGTGTGGTTACTGAGAACTCAAAAATGTGGCTGTATCAATTTCACATTATTAATTTCAAGAAATTAATTTACAATTAAATTTAAGTAGCACATGGATAGAGGCAAACAACTTGAAGTGTGTGGGACATTCCTGTCACCCTAGAAATTCTCACCCGCTCTGTCAATAAATCCCTCTCTGCTGGCGCTGCCCTCACAGGGAAACACCAGTTTCCCTTGGACGGCATATAAGTGGATTTGCACATTTGCACCCGGCCTCTTTTGTTGAACATAATGATTCTGAGATGTATTCACGTAGTTTTGTATAGCAACAGTCTTTTCCACTGTTCAGTTGCATTACCATGTGTGACTATATATCACAATTTGTTTATGCATCCTTTAGCTGATAGACATCTGACATTTGGATTGTTGCCAGATATTTGGGTTTAATGGTGCAAATACTGTACTTGATCTGAATTAATTGCAAAGCAGTATGCATATATAAATTTTACTTTGGTCTTGAACAATGGTAGTCAATTTACAATTCTGTGATCATCTTTAGCACTGGAGTGAAAGTCTAATTTCGAGATATACAAGAACAGACAGACTTCAGGCTGGCTGAATAATCAGCTGATTTGCGGTACTTAATGAAAACACAAGTATAAAGACCAATTGACCAAACCAGTTACTGCACTGTTTTCGAAATAAAAGCATGCTTTCTGAGGGGTGCCCCAGAGGATGGTTAAAATGATGTCCATACTTGTTTGCTGGAGGAGGACGCCAAGCCACTGTGCGGTCTTGAATCACTTTGACCTCTAGCGCTCTCTTGTCATTGGTAATTATCACGTAGTCCCAGAATTTTGGATCCAGAAAAGTCACTCAGTAACTTGCCCCACAGTTTGTGCACTGTGTTACTTAGTGAACATTAGCAGCAAGGAAACCTTCATTTCTCATATGGGAGCAAGATTCTATTGTGTGTCTCAGTCGAACAGGGAGTCAAGTGTACGGTTTTAAAACAGGTGTGATTTCTGCTTTAGACAAGATTTGCTGCGAATTTAATGGTAAGGTGCTATAGTATACACTTAAAAACTCTCCTACACAATTTTTTTGGAAGCAACACATGGCATGTCAGCATTTCATCTTTGCATACACATTCCCAAGCATTAATACTGAAGTTCTTTATTAGTTCTTGAGTGTGCAGTAGCTGTCCACAGGAGGAAATAGCCTAAGAGATTGATGTTGAAAATGAAGTTTACCTTTAAGGATATGTTATAGAAATTTGTATAGACAGAAAAATCAGCTTTCCTTCAAGTGTTTTAGACATGACTGTGTTCACCCATGTCTTTCCCAATAACTACAGTCTTAGAGTGGAAACAAAGTTCAAAGGAAATTATTAGAATTCACAGAAAAACTGAGAATTATTCGGAAAGGAACTTCATCTGTTTCATATTAGGAATTCAGTAAAAAAATTGTATTGATAGTGTATTGAATTGTCAAGAAATGTAAGATACTTTCCTTGAGTTCAGATTATATGTTTCATTATTAAAAGCAGTAATTGTTAACCCCCTGCTGTGTCTTTCCTAAGACTCCCTAACAAGTTATTTCTGAAATACATGTATGATACATATGAAGATACAACCGCACAGCTTTAAAGACGATCTGAAAAGAATTTGTCAGAACTGACAATTGAGAAGCAAAGGGTTTACTTAGTGTGTATTTACACACACACACACACACATCATACATTACATGTATATACATAAGCTATAGAAACAATAATCTGTTTTGAATTCTATAGCTTGCATTGTAGCTTGGTTATTTGAACTAGTATAAAGGTAACACTGAAATTAAATATTAACCTTACTACAATTGGAAGACATACCTCCAATTATTATAAAAGAAAAAAATATCCTAACTTTGTAACAATTCATATAAATAAAAGTACGCAATCTGAAAGCATAAAAAGATGGTACCAGAAACCAAGAATAAAGAAGGCTCTCAGTTGCTTGAAACTGATGTTAACAATGTTCTAAGCGCAAAGGTCACACTTTCCCTAAAGGACACTGCCTCCAAGTATCTATTTATACCCTCGAGACAGTTTTGCACAAGCTTCATTATGTGGTTTCCTTTCGTGAAGATTAAAAGCAGTAAATTAAAAGGGTGGGGAGGATAATAGAACTCCGCTCACTGACAGCAGTAAGAAGCAACAGCTGAGTGGGGGAAACAGGCGCCCTAACAGACAATGGGCTACGGATCATCCAGCAGTCCTAACCAACCTCATAGCGGAGGACTTGAGCTGTAAACGCTGCAAAAGGAGTATTTTAAATTGGAAGAGTTTTAACTGCTGTTAAGTCACCACGATGTCATTTTTGTCTACCACCACAGTGGCTCAGGACTTCGTGTAACTTTAGCCCCGTGCTTGTTTGTACTGTTAGCTCCTGTGTTGTAACTTACAAGCAAGACTCCAAATCATTATGAAATTATCAAAGCCTTCAGTATTACTCTTAAATCTATTGTTCTAATAGTTTGTTCCTAGGATGTCTTTGCCTAGTATTTCATGGCACACTCGGAGGCGAGATAAAATGACGGCTTGTTTTCCTTAAAACGAGAATATTATATATCCGATAGAACAGGTGTCAGGATTAAATGAGATAATGTATGTAAAACACTTAGCACAAGGTCCGGGACACAGAAAAAGAGCTCAGTTTTGTTTTTTTTTAACAGTGAACTCATGCCGGCCCAAATCCCTTATTTGCAGGTGCAAAAATTAAGCCTCAAGAGGAGAACTGACTTCTTAAGGCTCTACTTCCAATATGTTATTGTCTTGGATAAGCTGCTTAGCCGCAAATGTTGGAGCTTTGGGGTATTGGCGAGCCCGGGGGCACGTGCCTGCTGAACTCCAGTGCGAGAATTGGACGAATATGCTTGAACCGGGAGGTATTAGACGCTGTGCCTTATCAACCGGAGTTTGAGGTACCAGGTTTTGTGCTAATCATGTTCTTCATGGACGGAAGCCATGCCTGTCTCAAAACCGGCCAGAAACAGCTCAAGAGCCTTGGCTAGCCTAGGCTGTAGGGGAACCGGAGACCAGGAATAGGGTCCAGCTCAAGTCCCTGCCGTCAACTCTGAAGGGGGGTCGAGCACCTTACGGACTACTCAAGCGTTTCCCTGGAAGGTCGAGCCCAACCCTGCATGGAGCCTCATCCCTGGGAAGCACACATCCCCTTCTCGTGAGCACTTCCTCCGGGTCCTGCGGGGGTGATACCGTGGCCTCTCCGTTCCACAGGGAGGGCTCCGCTGCGCCGAGCCGGACGGGCCACGGTTCGAGCGCCCTGGCTCTCGATCCCTAAGATGGCGGCCGAGGCACCGCTCACGCCCCGCCGCCCGCGCTCCCGGAGCTGCGGCCTCGTGAGGCTCAGGGAGGCGAGGGCGCGGGCGACGGAGGGGAGAGCAGGACCGAGACTTTGGGGCCCGCGCCGGCCGCAGAGAGCCTGGGGAAAGGGATCGCCCGCGAGGCACAAACGACCGGGGAACACCACCGGCGAGCATGGCGAGAAGGGAAAGGAAAAAAAAAATTGCGGGTGGGGGGGACTAAGGGGGAGGAGCGCAGCACATCCGGGCCCTTCCTAGGGCACGCCCCGGAAATGACGTCGCCAGGGGCGGAGCCTGTTCTTGAAAGCGGGGTCTGCCCCCGCAGTAGCGCGCGTCTCCCACAGTGCGGGGCCGTCGTCACTCCCCCTCCTCGGCTTCGCGGTTTCCCTCTCGGGGCTGCGGGGCTCCTGGGCTCGGGGCTGGCTGCGGAGGCAGGCGGGGCTTGTTTCCCGGACAGTAGCCCTCAGCGGCCCCGGCCGCCCGGCGTCCGCAGTGCCGTTCCTTCAGCCCGCCGCGCACTGACCCCGGGCGGGCCCGCCAAGTCTAAGCGCACCTCGGGGAAGCGACGTCGGAATCCCGACCGCGGCCTCCCGCCCGGGCTCCGAGCTGTCAGTCACGGCGCCGAAGCCGCTTCTTCCGGCGCTCTCGGGCCCGCCCTCTCCCCTCCTCCCTCCCTCCCCCGCCCCTCCCCGCGCGAGTGTCTCCCTCTCCCTCGCTCCCTCTCTCTCTCTCCCTCTCTCTCTCTTTTGTGAGTTATAGCAACCGTTGCCTTGTGAATCAAGCGCCATAGTCACCGTAGTCCTGGCGACTGTTACCCATCAACAACAACTACTCCTCTCCTCCTCCTCCTCCTCTTCCTCCTCCTCCTCCCCACCACCACCATCTCCATCACCCACCAACAACACCACAATAATCCACAGCCAAGGTGAATATTCTTCGGTCTCTACATGTGTGTGGGAGCGTGTGTGTCCGTGCGTGTGTTCGTGTGTGCGAGCGAGCGTGGCTGTGCGGGGGTCTCCCTCCTGACACCGGCTGCGGCCGCTGGAGGGGCTCGGTCCCCGGGGCTTGTTTACAATGGACCCGCGCGCGGCGGGCTCGGGGGTGTGGGCGCCGCGCGCCTGCCCGCCCGGCCTCGGCGCTCTGGGATGGAGCGGGAGCCGGGGCTGCGGGGCGAGCGAGCGAGAGAGCGGGCTAGGCTGGGAAGCCGCCGCTGTCCGTCGCGGGTGTCGGAGCGTTCCCCCCGGGTCTGCGGGCACTCCGGAGGAGGGGCAGGTGGAGAGAAGGGGCTTGCTTTCTCCCTCTCTCTTTCTTTAATTTCGCTGCTTTGCCAAAGCTGCCTGGTGGCTGCCGCTGCTTGTCCAGATCGAAACAGACAGCAGTGAGCAGGGGGGACCCCGAAAGGTGCTGTGCTGTTGTTGTTGTTCACTTGCGGGGCCTTGTTGGGGGTTTTGTTATTTTTATCCTCGTAGCTCGGTGAACTTTTCCCGCAGCCCGCTCCCTTCGTCTTTGCCCCTCTTTGCCCGCCGCTAAACGGGCTGCACTTCTTTGACCATCACTGGTCTCACAGGATTCTTTTTTTCTTTTAAAACTGTATTTTTCTTTGTGCAGCAAACAGTCTTACTATCCATTCGGCAGTCTTCCCTCCCCCCTCCCCCTTTGCACACACATTGAAACCAGGGGCCTCTGCTGCTCTGAGATTTTTTTTTAAGTCTCTCTGTCTCTCTTCCCTCTCCTTTCGCTCTATCTCTCTGTCTCTCTCTCCCCGCTTCCCCCTCCTTTTCGGCGTGTGTGTGTTTGTTTGTATATGTGTGTGTGTGTGTGTGTGTGTGTGTGTGTGTGTGTATGTATGTGTGTATGTGTGCGTGTGCGCGCGCGCTTGTGATTTAAACCGGATGCAGGGCATCTGTGCTACTTGGGTTAGTGGTTCCTGACAGCGCTTTATCCTTCATGTGGAGATGGGAGGGGTAGTCCTGAGGTTCTGTTTCACTTTGATGCACCTCCCTCCCCACAGGAGAGTGTTAGCAATTTTCATTGTGGTTTTGAGACTTTGTCTGTGATGAACAGGAAAAGGACACAAGGAAGCTTTGTGAGAACTCAGTTCACAACGCTATTTGTGACAGTTATGATACTTTGAGAGTTTTTTTTTCTCTCCCATCTTCATCTCTGTTCGTTTCCCTTGGAGAGTTGAAATTGAAGTCAAGTTGTTCATAAAGAATGTATGAAGCTTCTCAACTTGAAACGTGTGTATATTTCACTTTCTTTGTGACTGTTAAGATCTAGGCTTGTGTGTGCTTAACATAGTCTTTTTGTTGACTTTCTGCTTTTCTTTAGACAATGATTTAAACCTGCTCAGGAGAAAAAAACTTCCTTTTAAAGTATTTCTTTGGAGAAAATAGTTGCCCCCTGTATATTTGAATACCAGTTCTCAAGTAGTGTCTTCTTGATTGGAGCTAACCGGGTTTTAAAGATCCTTTAATTTTGCTCATTTTCAGCTTATTATCTAGTAGATTATCAACAACAAAAAATTGATAATGACTGAACTAAAACAAATAAAATGTACTATTATAGTTACACATATGAAATTCCAATTCAGATTTTAAAGTGCTTATTTAAATAATCTTTTAACAGCAAACATTTATTGATTTAACTGACAGAACAGCCTGTGAATAATGTGACAGTATTAATTATTCTTGAGATTGTCAATGAAGAGGTTGAGTAATTATAATGTCATTAAGGCTAATATTTTGTAAAATAAGAGTTGGGGGATTGGAAAAAACCTTACGTTTTAATTCATTTCCGTATGATTGTTATTTTGAATGAAGGAGATATTAGATTCTGAAAGAAGTCTGTTTGGATCTCACAATAGGTACATTCCTTCCCCAACCTGTCTTCAGTGCACATCTCAAATTCTAACGTGTATTTTTTCCTTTCCTTTTCTTTATTTCTTCTTCCTTTTCCTTTTCTTTTTATTTTTTTCCCTGTTCACATGAGTGTCAAATGCCTGAACACTTTTGGATGGTGAATCTCCTGGCTCTGAACTTAAAAAGAGTTTTGCTGTCTTGGGACAGTTTAGATCTTATGCCATTTATATACATTTTGGCTGAATAGATTGTTTGTGCTAAAATGTCTTTGCTTAATATTTTTACTTGTGATGTCCGAGAATGTTTCAGAGACATTTCACTCATGAAACATCTGTCAAGTTTCCCCAAATTTATATATATATATATATTTTCTGTTCACAAGTTCATTTAAAAATGAATTTAACATTGGATTTGAAACAAATCTGTGTTCTAAGAGTTGATTTTACAGATGCTTTGGCTTCTGATAAAATAAAATTAGTGTTATGGATTAATTTGGAATTGTAATAATTGATCGTTAAATACCTTTTAGTTCATTTTTTCCATATTATTTTTCCTAGGAGGAACTGTACTCTGCATCGGCATTCTTTGTTTTCAGTATTTTAGACTAATAAATCTGTGTGCTTTAAAATTAAATATATTAAAGAGTAACATTTTGAGTAACTGAATATTTGTGATTGAGGGTGTGCCATGATGCCTATCTTAGGCTTTTTTAAATTCCACCTTGTCCATATAAACTTCTATTAAACTATATAGGGACTAGGCATAGTAAATATATATATATATATATATATATACATACATATATATGTATAATAAATGAATGCATTCCTATAAGCTTTTTAATCATTTCACACTGCTTTATTGGCATGAGGTATTTAGAACTAATTTCTAAAATACTGTATTTTTAATCCAATATTCAAATACTCTCGTATTCTGTGAAGGTTCTCACAAGGCTTAGAGTTTATAAGTGAGATAGTGAGATATTCTTTAACTTTCCTCAAACAATCTTTTAAAATTCTAAATAGTTTAGTCATGGCCCTTTTTTTTAAAAAAAAAACTGAAAAGCAAAGATTTTCAGGTCACACATGCTGAAAAGGATGGCTCATAGAATCAGATATGTGGGAAGAGTTCATTTTTCCTGAATACTCCAGTAGCATTACTCCAATCCTTATAGGGAGACTCTATTACAAGAAACAGAAAAAGAAGTCAGTCAGGTTTTAAATTGTGAAATTTGCTAGTTTGTTTTTATGCTGAGCATTTGGTTAAATAGCCTTTATTTCACTTGCAGTTGCATTAAACATAGTTTCTCTTACTTAATTTTGTGCCTTAGCTCTTTAACTCTTTAAGTATGTATTCCCAGTTGTCAATCACAAAATAGATTTTACATTCTTTTTCTCTTCACAGGCGCATAGTGTTCCCTTATTTTGGAAAAGCACGATTAAGTGTGGATTTGACTAAATTTAACTTGTTAGAGACAGATGGCTGCTTTAAACAGGTGTCAGCCTCACTTTTTCCTGCATTGTTTTGGAACTTGCAGTGGGTCACAAAGGGCTGTCCAAAGCAGGTGGCATCATGTTGAGTTTGTTATAGCCTCTTTAGTTAATTATTTCATAGGGAGAGGGTTCTTTTTCTATGGAAAGTTGAGCACTCCTGGTCTTTGAAGTGCTCCTGATTTGTAACCCAGCTCACTAGCTTTTCAAACTGTAGAAATTGTAGATTCATTTGCATCTATCTTTCCATCCTTGTAACTAATGATTAGCTGCCTTTGAGTCCAGAAAATATATATAGCAACAGTTATATAGTCAACTCAAATTTATCTACAGCAGAAACAGGTGGGTTTGAGGAAAATGAGATTTAGCTTACCTAACTTATAAAATTTTGCCATTCCTTACTTCAAAAATTTTATTGATAGCATTATCTTAATTTAACATATCGGAAAACATATTATTTTAGTTGGTTTAGTATTAAAGCTGAAACAAATTTTCTGACCAGAATTGCTATACATTTTATAGTGTTATTTTAAAAATGAAAATTTTTTTGTTTAAACATGTTAAGTATATGTGCTGGAATAAATTCAGAAAGTATCACCCTATTGATCTCTTAAGTTTATTTTTGACTTATAATTTTATCCTTTTATTGTGGAAATTTTATATATCTTATAATGGATACACCAGAGGGTGCTGTGCTGTTTGCAGTATAAGATTATTTTCACTAAAATGTGAAATGATTAGAACAGTTATGTAAAGAAAATCTTAACCACTTATGCATTTAAGCATCTGGCTTACTTTTATGAAGTTTAACGTTTAATACACTGCTTTTCTTGGCAGTTTTTTGGGGAAACCTGAACAGAGAGAGTATGTGTAACACATCAGGTCTGGTAATGAGCTATGGAAATGATCTCTGAGAGCACAGTCTTGGCACAGTCTAAGGTTAATACTTAATCTTATAGTTGTTACATTGGTTATATTGTGAGGCTATTTCAGTCTTATGCCCTGGAACTAGAGTCACGAATGGTTGAGAACCCACATGTGGTTGCTGGAAACTGAACCTGTTTTCTTAGCAAGAGCAACAGTGCTCTCAGTGCTGAACTATCCCCCCACCTGAGATTTTTCTTAGTGTCATTTTCCATCTTTTGAGTGGCTTCTTCCCTTACTGAATATCCTTTTACACAGTATACACTCAGTGGCAATCTATAAAACAGTAGTATTTTCTTCAAGAAAGCTTGGAAAAGTATAGTTACATTGTACAAACTTCAGTCTAGGTAATGATACACTTCTATCCCCAACTCAGCTATGATATTTAATGGTGATATTTTTGAAAAGAAACTATAAGCTGTAACAATTTGTGTGGAGGAATACCTTGATCCCAAAACTTCAAAAGAGAGTAGCATTCCCCCCCCCCCCCCACATGGCCTTACTACAGTAGTTTAGTAATTTTTCTTTAAACTACAATAGTTTAGTCATTTTTCTAAGATACAGTCTATGTAGTTTGTCATTTTATAAAACTGAGGTTTTAATATTTGTGGATATATTAAAACCCTTTGTATTTGAATTCTTATATTTTATATTAAAGTATATGTAATGAAAGTTGAGGAAATAACTTGTATTGGAATAATAGATGGATGGGACACCGTGTTCTAGGCTAAATGCACAGGCTTTAGAGTCAAAGTTTGGTTAATCTCATTAACTGTGTGGCTCTGGACAAGTTAGCTGTTTTCACTTAAACGATCTACTGACATATGTGCAGTGTCAAAGATAATGGTTAGTTTGAGAAAACATACTTAATGTCTATTAGATATTTCAATTAGGAAATATTGAGAAGATATTTCTTCCAGTCTTTTTGCTCCCTAAGAATCATCTTGATCTAACTATTCCTTTGGCATAAGGACTTGAGTTTTGAAAATTTTCTCCACTAATCTACTGTCATTAAATAATTATCCTCTTTTCTTAATTCGAAAAATTAAAACAAAGATCTGAAGCCATCCGTTATGGATTACCATTTCATAATCAGTTTTTCATTTTTTTTCATTTCAAATCTATGTCTTAGTTTTGCTCCAGGCCTATAATGGGCCCCTTTTACTCTGTTCATATACTTTTTCTGGCCTAGAGATTTTTATGTAGAACTAATGATATAATATTTCATTATGTCTTAGTCTTTCATTGCTTATTTCATTGTTCCATTTATATTTTATCTTCATATTACATATTACCATATTTGAAAATATCTGGAGTTTTCTTCATCAACTTTATGCTACATGCAATCTTTATTATGTACTGACAGTAAATAGTCTAGACAGTTTTAAAACAGGAATTCATTAGCAGTTATTCTACAATCTTATAATGTGCCGCTTAACTCTATTACTAGAGAGAAAACATGAGGTTACCTCTGATACATTTATTTAGCACTGATGCATAATTTATTAAGTCTACTTATGTAGTGAAGTAACTTTGAAACGTAACCCAGGATAACAGGATAACTTAAAATGTGAACTATTACACAATAAAATGCTATCTTTGGTCTCTTTAGATGTTAAGTTTCAAATAACATTTTCAAGTTGGCTGCCACATATAATGGGGCTGTTCAGTAGTTATATTGAATAGCTGTATTTCTCTTCTCTGGGCAATTTGACTAGTAATAAAGTATTTTTCTCATTTTAGAGTTATTTAAATAGTACTAATCTTAAACTGGAAATATGATTTATTTATTCTCTTTGTAGTCCAGGCCACCCTTAAACTCATGATCCTCTTGCCTCAGTTTTCTGGGTTTGGCGATGACCTGTGCCTTGCCACTGTGCCCAGTTCAGATGTGACAGACTTTCAAAGGAGCCTGGAGGAAGGCTAGGAAATGTGACTTAAATGGATATACTGTATTCCTTCCATACATCTGTTTCTTCTTGAAAATGTCTGCTTTCTTGAACAGAAATGTAACATTATTTACTAGTGATGCAATCTGGGTATTGTTTCTCTTTAAAAGGCTTCTTGCCCTGGGCCTGGTAGCACATGCTTTTAATCCCAAGCACTTGGGAGGCAGAGGCAGGCCAATCTGTGTGAGTTCAAGCCCAGCCTGGTCTACAAATCTAGTTCAGGACAATCAGGGCAACTATACAGAGAAGCAAATGTCTTGGGGGCGGGGGAATTTTTTTACTTCTGGTTATGTGTTGTCCTTTGGCAAAGTACTTAAGGGTTAAATGTTCAGGCTAATCCAAAATTAATATGTTTACACAGTTGCCAATGCCTATGGTGACTCTTAACTCCAGTGTTCTTTCTTTTATAGAAGCAGGTATGGCCAGTCAGTACTGCTTGCCTTTGTTTTATAGTGCCTGGTCAGGGATTCCCAAGGGTTCTTATATTTCCTGCTTAGGCAAACCTAAGTAAGGGATAACAGACACTTAACCAGGAACATTAAAACAGTGAGGCAACTGCCTGAATAAAAGCTAGGAAAGACAGATACATTCAGCAATGATAGAAAAGAAAGGAAAGAAGGTTACTAGTCCAGGAAGCAAAGGGCTCAGAGTGTGGCCAGAGTAGCATAAAGAAGAGGACAAAAGTACCCAGTTTGTTGCTTATTGAAACTGCAGGCTAGTTACATAAAATATGTGGATCTCAGTTTCTCCATCTGTGAGATAAACAGTGAGACTGTGTGATCTCTAAAACCCTTTGCAAACTATATATCCATGGCAGCATTAGCCAGGGAAGACAGAGTATGCCAGTGACATGGAAGCAGGAATTGGTGTGCTATTTCTCTTAAGGTTTTGAAATGAAAATGTAGCGTTTTACTTACTTGTAGACTTCCCTTTTTTTTTTTTTTTTTTGAGGAGAGCAACAAAGGAAACCCAGAGCCCAGTGATAATGCAATGCCTATGGCAAGGTCTCAAAGTTCTACCATTTTGGTGGTTTCCTTAGAGACTGGTGGCCAAGTGCTCTGATTTCCTCACCCACATGGGAGTGAGCTGAGCCTCACAGCTTGAGCTCCTGCTGGAACTAGCTTCTCTAAGTATGTGTGCCAGACATGTGTCTGACAGTTGGGGCTCCTGTTGCTCACCAGTGAGATATTTAAAACAGGACATAATTTCCCCAGTGTGTGGATAGACAGAGGACAGGGTGGGAGGGTGTGGGGAGAGGCAGGCGCTAAGGCAGGAAACATTTTTGTACTTAGGAAAGAGCATATATTTTGCTGTATCACAACTCTCACCAGCTTATATAGGGAAGTGTGTGAAAGATAGGGATTGTAATTCTTATTATTTAAACGTTGTTTTGAATGGTATTTTAATTGGTTAATATAAGCAGATTCAAGTTTCTGGCTCTCATTTGGATTTGTATGCTTGCTAACATTTGTGTATATGTCACATAACTATTATTCCTACAGTGGATCTGATTTTCTGCCCTCTGTGTTTGTACAGTTTATTTTACTGTGCCAAATCAGTTTAGAGACTCTTTGCTTGTTGGGCTTCTTCAAGCTGTGTACAGTGGCACATGCCTGCAATCCAAAGCCCCAGGAAGTTGAGGTAGGAGGATTGGAAGTTGGGGGGATAGGGCTACAATGGGAGCCTGTCTTGAAAATTCTCTTTCCTTTCATTCTGTAACTGTGGACGAATGGGAGTGGGTGCTGAAGGGGAACAAGACACATGCACATTTAGAGACTATATCTCATTTCTTTTAAATACCAGTGACTTGTGTATTCCCCCCCCCCTTTTTTTTTACTACATTGTGAAGTCCTGGTTGGGGTGGATGTTGCAAGGGCACAGAGTTTGGGGAGATGGGAGTAAGAAGTGGTCAAAGAAGTATGATTTCTTCTGGATCTTATACCTTTTCTGCTGCAGTATTATTGTACAGAGTACATAGACTTCTTAAGGATAAATATTTTATTACTTTACTAAAATGTTTATTTCATTAAATTATTTTATTATTTTCAAGATAAAGTATCTGAAATGTCTATTCATTAGTACATTATTAGACTAAAAAATCTTTTTCAAGAGCTAGCATTGTGCTTTAGGAATGTTCACGTGTGATTTTTTTTTTTTTAGTTTTTGTCTTTGTATTTATTTATTTATTCATTCATTCATTTATTCATTTTAAGTGAAGGCTGGCATTGAACTTTTGAACATCCTACCTCAGCCTTCCAAGTTCTGGGATTAAAGGTATGGTGTGCTATCACACCTGTTTCCAAGTGGCAAGTGATTTCTTAATCTAGCTCCTTATACTTTGTATAGATGCATTTGTGGATATATCTTTGAATAACACAATATAACATTTTCTTCTGCTTCTATTTGTGGTGACTTTTTTATACTATTTTATATTTATTTATTTATTTATTCATTTATTTATTTATTTTTGATTTTTCCAGACAGGGTTTCTCTTTGTTGCTTTGGAGCCTGCCCTGGAACTAGCTCTTGTAGAGCAGGCTGGCCTTGAACTCACAGAGATCTGCCTGTCTCTGCTTCCTGGGTGCTGGGATTAAAAGCATGCACCTCCAGCACCCAGCTTTTTGTGCTAACATTTCAAAGAGCCAAAGAGTCTGTAACATTAGACTTTTACTTATTAGCTTCTGATTGTCTGATGCATATCTTGACAACAAGTTTTGATAAAGTATCATCCATAGGGCTATTAATAAAAAAGCTATTATAATAGCAATCTCCTTTAAAACTTTAAATATACTTACAGCACATATTTTAATGTGGTGTGGAGAATATATTTTATGTACATTTAATATATGAAGGATGAAATAAATTTTGATTTTGTGATTATATTGCATAACTCTAAAGGACATTTAAATGTCTTGTTTTAAAAAAATTACATTTTTAAGATGCGAGTAAAATGGAATTTGGCTTAGATACTTTATTTTATGAGTGTGTATATTGTGCAAATTGAGAAAGTTGTTTTAATACACATTTTGTTGAGGGCTGTAGAACATCATCAATTGTTTTCTCCTCACTGCCCCATGTACCGTCATCATTTTGGAGTCACGCCAGAGGATTTAGGGCAGATGTTAAGTTTTCCAGGTGACCTCTGTGTGAGGTTGGTACCAGTTTTTATCGGTGTTTCTCATTGTGTGGTGAGTCTTGGAGGCTCCATTGGCTAAGGGTACGTGTGCAGAGTTGATAGGGATGGAAAGTACAGTTCATTTCAGTTACAGTAGGGTTCAACGGTGTGTGCTGCATCAACATCCCACCATTCTGTGCTTAGGAAGTTTGCTGAGTGGTGCAAGTTTTGAAACTTTTAAATGATATTGAGTGAGTAACTACAATAAATGTGGTCTTATCTCCAAGCAAAGCCAGCTGCCCTCCACGTGGGGTGTGATTCTTTTGTTTTTGATTTGGAAAGAGAATATTTTGATTAGTTTTAAGATTGCATGAACAGTCTTATTTTATTTGGAGTTTAAAGAAATGCAAGTGACCAGGGACTGGAGATGACGATCACAGTAACTTGTGAGAGGAGGCTAGTGTTTTGATCCTGATACCCAACTCCCCTTTTTTTCCTGTAGCTCTAGATAGCAATAAAGTAAGATTTCCTTCGTACACAGTGTGAGCTTTTTTGTAGAGTTGTGCTTAGGTTAGTTTCCATTGCTGTCTAGAATTTCCCTTGGATACATTATATGAAAACTTTGGAAGTTGTAGTTTACCTTAGGATTTAAAAACCTTTGAAATGATTGCCCGTAGGCAGCACCCCATGCTCAGAACACCACTTTGGTCTGAGGAAATGGAGTGAAAATGAGAGTAAGTGGGAATGGGATTGTGTAATTGGAAGCACTACGATACAGAGAGGAAAAGAGGTGTCGTTCATTTGAGGGCTGTATGTGATTCCCAGCTTGCCATATACAGCAAACCTAATACTGCCACTGGTGTTTCATTGTAAAACATTCTCTCAGAATGTAAGACATAGTTGGATATTTCAGTATATAAGTTTTTAATCTTTATCAGTTGTTTAATAAAGGATTTATGTAAGTTGAGTATTTGGTGCCATTATTATTTTGGTTAATTTAGGAATTATGAACTGGCCTAGATTTCTATTAGATTTTAAGATGTATTTTGAAAAGTCAATAAAGGAGTATGTTAGATACAAAATTGCATTTCTCCAATTATATGAATATAGCTTTATTGTTTAAATTATAGAAGGCTACAAAAATGATGAATGATACTTGGGCATATGGACAGGATAAAAAATGGTAGGAGGTGATGAAAGATGGATGAAATTAGTAGGAAAATTATAATTAAAGATTAAACAAAGGTAGGTGAATAAATCACTTAGAATAGTGGAATAATCAGTTAAATGAGATATCTATAGGTAGATATGTTTATAGATATAGACTATGAATTTTAACTAGTAGGAGAAGGCGAGGAAGAGAGTCCCTAGGTTTTGTGAGGTTTTTTTTTTTTTTGTGTGTGGGGGGTACCACATTTAAATTTTTTTCACAAATATTTACAATAAGGCTTTGTTACCTTCATTTTTTGTTGTATAAAATTTAACTATTTCTAAAAGTTATGTATAGAAAAAGAACAACTTAAGGTGTTGCATCAGCATCTTGTTTTTATTATTATAAAAGAAATACAATATTAGTATACAAAGTAATCAAAATTCACATCTCCAATTGGAATCTCTGATTATCTTACATTAAACTGTGCACTTGGGAATATAATTTGTAGTAATAAGGGGCGGCGGCAGGGCTGCGTCCCCAACACCCCAAGCCGCCTGCCCTGCCCGGCTAGCTTATGCCCCGAAATAATTACACGGACACTGTATTCATTTAAACACTGCTCTGGCCCATTTCTATCTAGCCTCTTCTAGGTTAATTCTCACATATTAATCTAGCCCATTTCTAATCATCTGTGTAGCGCCCCTAGGTGCGCTTACCGGGAAGATTCTAGCCTAAGTCCATCCTAGGTCGGAGCTTCATAGCGTGCGTCTTCCCTGGAGCAGGTAGCATGGCGTCTCTCTGAAGTGTCTGCTCAGGAGAGGAGAGCTGCGGAGTCTGACCTCACTTCCTCTTCCTCCTGGCATTCTGTTCTGTTTACTCCACCCACCTAAGGGTGGGCCTATGCAATGGGCCTAGCAGTTTCTTTATTGCTTAACCAATGAAATCAACAGATTGATATATGACACTCCCCCATCAGTATTGTATATGTATTATAAATATACTTAAACTATTTATATTTCAGAATATGTAAAAGATACCCAAGTAGAAGAGTATAATGAACCTTGTGTACTTATCATTTCACAATGGACTTCACAATTAATATTATCTGTTATTAAAGCTATGCAATAATAGTGTGCCTTGGTACATGCCTGTAGTCCCAGCTACCCTGGAGGTTGTGGTGGGTGGCTCACTTGAGCTCAGTAAATTAAAGGTAGATAATTTAAAGACTTGTTACTGAAAGTAACTCCAACTCCTCCTTATTCTTTGATGCTTAGAAGAAATTTACAATTTAAGAACTATTTCAATGGATTTTTAAAACAATGATAAAGTATTTTAACATGATTGACCTTCATATTGCTTCTTCTAAGAACATTAAATTAGAAAATTTGTTGTTGCTTGCTGTTAAGCTGCTAGGTTAAGTAATTTGTTTAGTAATACCAGGCTTCTCTACTTGAAATTTGATTTAGTGGAAAGGGAGTGAGCCCAAGGACAGAAGGCCATGTTTTAAGGGTAGAGAAAAGTCTTGAGATAAACCTTCCAGATGTGATGGAGTTCATATCTGATCTGCCCTTGTTCCAACTTGTTTATGGGAAGGTTTGAATTAAATAGTTAAGAGCCATTTGTAAGTTGTCAAGGGAAGAGGAGCAGCTGCTCTCTGGAATATTCAACGTGCTGAGACAGATGTGTTGCTTGGTTGTGATGTCAGTTGGTAGGGTGTTTGCCTAGCATGTGTAAAGCCCTGGGATCTTTCACCAGCACCGTGTTATTTATGGGTGCTGGCAAGTGCTTGTAATCCTAGCACTGGAGAGGCAGAGACAGGAGGATCAGAAGTTTGATGTCATTCTCAGCTACATAGTAAGTTTTTAAGTCCATCCTGGGTACATTTGTGGTACATCATGAAGGAAGGGACATCTAGAAACTGATGTACTTCTTAGTGGTATGGTTCAAAACAGTGATGTTTTCTGTATTCAGTATTTTCATATAATACATAGGCTTACTTATTCATTTATATGTTTTTGTTTGACTGAGGTAATATAGTCATGAATGAAACATTTTTTCCATGTTAAAAGTTTAGAGCAAAAACAAAGAGCTACTTCCCATCTCTAGATTACCCTTCTTTTGGAATATAATCTGTGATGGAATAACATGTGTTACAGATTGTAATTATTGACATTTGAATGAACAATACAAAATGTAGACATGAATCTTTATTTAAGACTGATTTTTATATCAGATTATCAAATAGACATATTGAATAATTTTAACTTACATAATAACTTTAATTGCTAAAATTTTATGATCTAAAGGTTTTAGTGAAAATGTCTATGACTTAAAATATTTTGTAGCATCTTTTAAAATATATTTATTATATAGTAAGTATCCAGGCTATGTAGTACAGTGATAGAAAATAACTAAAGCTACGTTGTTATTACATGATCTTGTCCAGTAACTAACAGTGATACAAAATAACTAAAGCTATGTTGTGTTACATGATCTTGTCCAGTAACTAAACTTCCATAAGGAAAAATTTAAATAGCTAGGGCTAGAGATAGAAATATTCTATCTACTCATGGATAGAATATTTGCCTTGTGTAATATAACCCAGAAAACAACTGATTATGGATTATAATGTTAATTAATGTGGTATTTATAGAGGATTTCATTATGAAACTAATGCAGTGCCAACAGAAGCATTAGTTGTAGTAACTTTCTCTGCATTTGGAAACCAGGTACAGAAAGCATAATTTTATTTGGTTTTTATTATTTTACATTGCAGAAATATCAATAAAGAATAGGAAGGAAACTTTATTCTGATTAACCTTTACAAGTTTCTCCCATCCTCTCTTTTAAATATGACTGCTACTGGGATGTGATATAATTTAAAAGGCAGGTGTTTCTAACGTGAGAATAACACTGATGGATATTTATTCTATTTTGGAGTAACCACCTAACACTAAACAGCTGTAATTTGGAGGAATTCCTGTCTTTTCATATATAAAGAGGAACATTAGTCAAAAATTCATTTGGGTGCTTTAGAACCTGATAGATTTTGTGTCTGGAACCTCAAATGCCATATGATGAATGCCTTATTTCTTTTATGCTCAACTTGAGTCCCACCTCCCCTCCCCTCCCCTCCCCTCCCCTCCCCTCCCTCCCTCCCTCCCTCCCTCCCTCCCTCCCTCCCTCCCTTCTCTCTCTCTCTCTCTCTCTCTCTCTCTCTCTCTCTCTCTCTCTCTCTCTCTCTCTCTCGTTTTTCAAGACAGGGTTTCTCTGTGTAACAGTTCTACCTGTCTTGGAGCTAGCTCTTGTAGACCAGGCTGGCCTAGGGCTCACAGAGATCTGCCTGCCTCTGCCTCCTGAGAACTGGGATTAAAGGTGTGCACCACCACTGCTCAGTGAATGTGTCTCTTAACACAGTTGCATGTGTTTTCAGATGACATACATATGCCAGTTCTGCTAGAGACATAGCTAGGATATCTTCATCTTAAAATCTGAGTGCATACATTTCATGTGCACTTTGAAGGTTATCTGTATGAACCCCTTCCCTATCTCCTCCCAGATGCTTTAAAGGTAAGAAAGCTAAGAGTAAGTGACTTCTACGATGAACCTCATACACTTTGCTCTGACACATTTCATATAGCTAGTGTAAAACTTTTCTTGCAGGCAAACACCACAAGTGTGGTGCTTTTAAAATTCTATACTTGTATTTTATATTTTTCATTTCCCTATTTTTCTGGAGAATCCAAATATTTAGAAATCTACATTCTAAATTTGAGTGCTTTTAAAAAAATGTACAATTGTAAGTTTGGGTATAAGAATCATTTAGTTGTTTTGTTTTGCGATTGTTTGGAAGTAAATTATATCCTTTAAAACCCCTTTAAGGTTGCACAATAAATGAAAATACAGTATTGAAAACTATATTATTGTCCCTGTTGTTTGTAATTTTTCTTTGTGTGTGAAGTTCTCAAGCTTGGTGGGCTTATTTCCACTTTTGTACATGGCAGTGGAGTGTAGGATCTTACCCACTTTGCATCCTCTCTGCCACTGAGTTACCACCCCCCTCCCCAGCTCTTCTGATTTGAATCATTCTGAGGATTAGTATGAAAATCAGTTTGTTAATTTAAAAAATGGAAATGCTTGTTCTTGTGGGTTACTCTATAGTGAAGCCAAAGTGACACTTTTTGACTTATTGGTATATATATATTTGAATCTTGATATAGTTCACACACGCTGAGACTTGCCAGGCTTGGTTTTAAAGGTGTCACAGTACTTTTAGATATGAATGAGCACAGTAAGAGAATACACCTGTGAACAGACTGCCCTAGCTCCACAGCAGTGGGGACCAATGTATTCAGCCATAGTGTTTTATCATATTTACTTTTGTAACTTGAGGTTTTGGAAGAATACTTTGTTTACCAGTTACTAGTATGAGACTAGTATGGCAGGAATAATTACCAAGACTTTGGATTACTCCTCCTGCCTCCCTGTTGTAGAATTAGTAGTAAATCTTTGATCTCGAGCTTGAACTGAATCTGCTTTCCTTTTTGTGATAAAGGTGCATAATTTGAGTGTTAGTACTGTTAGTTATATGGAACACTCCATCTCAGATTCACCGAGAAAGTTGACAGGTGAGCTCTCCAGCACAAACTGATTTCTCTGCAGTCTAATTTGTGGCACCAAATCTGAAAGATACATTTATATAAAGCAAGAGCAGGTTTCCTATGGGGGAAAACCATTTGTCATTTGCTCTTAACAAGGTAAATCCCCATAGACAGACCTTCTTGTAAAACTGTTCCCGTTGGATTTATTCTCACCTTCAATAAAAAGGGAGATATGGTAAACAAAGGTATGACGAAATATTAGTGAGCTCTTGCATTTTTGTTGGAAAGTTCCCAGTTCTTACTCTCTGAGGTTTAAAACAGTACCATTTCATATGAATTAAGTGGGACTCAGAATAGAGCACACAGTGTTGATTTGTGCTTAACTGATGATCTTGTTTTGTGGAAAGTGATCAGAATAGTTTATGTTTACATTTAAATGTGTCTTCATTGATAGTGTATTTACTGGTCCATACGGTGGAAATTAGAAATATAACTCAGATGAAAAGAGGGCCAGATCCTTTCAGGCAGTGAATTAAAGCCTGAACATAAAGAGTAAGTTACTAAGAGTTGGGACTAAACTGTTGAGTCTATTGTGTATACAGGGGGAGAGTTTAAAACAGGAAATGTGCTCTTATATCATGAATTTAGAACCTGAGTATTTATATTAATGTTTCTTCTAACAGTTAACAGTTTTTCTTTTTTCTTTTTCTTTTTCTTTTTTTTTTTTTCGAGACAGGGCTTCTCAGTTCTGGTTGTCCTGGAACTCATTTTGTACACCATGCTGGCCTCAAACTCAAAGAAATCCTCCTGCCTCTGATTCCTGAGTGCTGGGATTAAAGGCATGCACTACCATCGCCGGGCAGTTTTTCTTTATTTTAAAATATAACTTACAGTTTTATATTTCTCTGGGTCAGAATCTTTTAAGTCAGTGGTTCTCAACCTTTCCAATGCTGCAGTCCTTTAAAACAGTGATGTCCCCCAACCATAAAGTTCATTTCATTGTAATTTTGCTGCTGCTATGAATTGTAATGTAAATATCTATCTATAGCATATCTGATATGCGACCCCACAGGGGTCATGACATGAAACAGATTGAGAACCACTGTTTTGATGATTCCTCCTTTCCTATTTACCAGAATAATTACAAAGCATTTATTCCATTCTACATTGTGCTTCAGAACTGCTTAGCTTTGGCCATGTGGAGATAGTGTCTCCCATGCGTTCATGCTCACACTTTACCACTCTCTCTGCAGTGCCCTTTCTCCAGCCAGCCTGGCTCAGCTGTACTAGGAGCTGATTAGGAACATGAATCTTGAAACGAACACACCCGCGTTAGAATTCCAGGTCCCACTACTGACGACAACCCTTGGCAGACTTCTTCATGTCTGAGATAGAACTGACAGTTCTGCCTTGAAAGATTGTTTAGGGGGCCCCATTATATGATGCAAATAAAATCACTGTGCTTGACATGGAAGTGAGCAAGTAAGGGAGAGTTGCTGTCCCTGCCCTGCATGGTTTCCTGAACGGTGTTCTGCTAATTCTGTTCTCTTTAACACTTTGTCTCAGTCTTCATCTTTTCTAGAATGCATTTTGCTCCCTAATGCATTTTTCTTATGGAAGGTTAAGAGTGATCCCGAACTTAATGGGCTCACTTGTAACAAACTTGTTTTCCAGCGTACTAATTAGGAATTGTGTTTTATAGTTTTGTTTTATGAATATTTGACATTTTCAAATTGTAAGCTTCTTGAGGGCAAAGATTATATATTCAATTCTGTAAGTTTGATTCTGTAGTGTTCTTTCCTAGTAGAAGAAGCCAGTCATTAATTTGTTGGCTAAGCCTCAGATTGTAATTTGTAATCAACTATTTCATCACTTATTATATCCAAAACATTTAATTATGATTAGAATAATACATTTTTATGAATATCATTGCATAGATTTACTTTTTTTCTGATAAATAAATCATTGCATATATTTACTTTTGGCATAAATGAATAAATTTTTGACATTTTGTTAAATACAATACCACTTAGTTAACAGTAGATTTGAATTGACTTTAAGTCTCTTTCTGTCTTTTCAAATGGCATTTTGTTCCCTCACTCTATATGCACATATGAATTCCATCTGCCTTTGGGTTTTCTATAGCATCTTGGCAAAGAAATATTAGCAGTTATGGAATGCTTTATCAAGTCTGGTTGAAGTAGGCTCGTATTTCTAATTCTGCTTATTATATGAGAAAGTAGAGTATTGGGGGATTTTGCCTTTGGGACGCCACACTGTATACCCCAACCCTGTGTGTCTCTCTCTGCTACCTAATTTAACTGTATTCACTGGGATAGCAGCAGAAACAGCCTCTCCACTGCTGAAATTGCAGGCAGAGCATGCCTGCCTGTATTGTTTATGAATTTTGGGATCCTAACTCCAGCTATGCACTTGTAGGGTGAGTGCTTTCCCCTTTGAACTATTTCCCCAGCCTCTTTTAGTCTTTAAAAATGAAGACTGTGTGTGTAAAATGCACATTTGTGTGCAGGTGTAGGTGCGTTTGCTGTAGTGGATGTGAAGGTAAGAGAACAACCTCTGGGATCATGCCGGAGACACCTACCTTTTGTTTGAGACAGGGTCTCATTGGCCTGGCATGTTGCCAGGGTAGGTTCCAGAATTTTGCCATCGCTGGCATTGTAAGTGTACACCACTATACCCTTTGGTTTATGTGGGTTCTGAGGATCCAGCTCTGGTCTCCCAGCCACTTACTGTAGACAGAGACTGCCCAGACCCAAAATAATCACGCAGAAACTATATCAATTACAGCACTGCTTGGCCTATTAGCTCAGGCTTCTTATTAACTAACTCTTATATTTTAAATTAACCCATTTCTATTATTCTGTGTATTGCCACAAGGCTGTGGCCTACGGGGTAAAGTTCTGTCTCCTTGGGCAACTACATGGCATCTCCCTGACTCTGCGTACTTTCCCCCCTACCTCTGCTTAGAGTTCCTGCCTTTGCTCTATTCTGTGCTGCCATAGGCCCAAAGCAGATTCTTTATTAACCAATGGTAATAAAACATATTCACAGCATGCAGAGGGGAATCCCACATCACTTACTGAATCATTTCCCTAGCCCTCGTTTCCACTTTATATCATTGCATCTTTTGAGCAATTACTGACACAGTGAATCAAGAAGTGAACTGTTGATCAAGCAGTGAACAAAATTGATTAGGCCTCTTGTCATAGAAGAGTTATCAACAACTGTAGTTAAAGAAGAAAGAAAATAAATGGGAATAGATGATATTGGCTGGTTGTAAATGTTATGGAGAGGGATATGGTAAGGAAGGATGTTAGAGACAGATTAAGAGGGTTAAATGGGCCCTGCAGACTTTGAAGACCTCAGAACAAAGACAGAGGTGGGCCTTTGGGTATTTCTTCAAATGTGACTGTGTGTGTTAAACTATTGATGCTTGATTGATAGAATTGCTATACTAGCAGTTCAATTTTTTCTTTCATTTGTTCTCATCATATTCTACTTTTCTGTTTGGGCCTTTGATTTAAAGTTTTATATGTTTTTCTCTGAAAAAGTTTTTTTTTATGTGTGGTTATTGACTAGAAATACAAGTTTTTAAAGAATTGGCACTTGAGAGACTTGAAAAATAAATCTTTCATGTATCCAAGTTCAACGTTCTTCTGAAAAGCCTATTAACTATTGCTAAAATGTATTCTAAGTACCTAAACAGAGTGCATGTGCAAAGGAGAAAATATAAAAATTGTGAGGACTACAGTGACCAGTCTACAACTTGATTGGTTGTTTCCTCAATTTGCTTATGTATGACTTTAACCTGGAAAAATGTTTGTTTATTATAGATTTATGTTAAAAGTACCACACCTGTCCTAGAATTTTAAGATCTTTGCTTATGTGGTATAGCCATCATATCTCATCTTTAATTATAGTCATGAGATAAATGTATTTATAAAACTTTGGATGTGCAAATAGACAAAGGATTATTTAGATATAAAAGTTACTGTTACTGATGGAGGCATGTTTTCTTAAATTTTGATTTTTTGCCTAATGATTTTCATTTGATAATTTTAAGTGTAGATATTTTAAGTCATTTGATATTTTTAACTGTAGAATTTTCAGTGTGCTCATGTTAAAATCATATTTTCATTTAATTCATTGGAAAATATTCAGCATTATTTGCCATTGTGAAATACACAGCTTCATATTTGAAGCTATTGTTACACATGGTACATATATTTAATATTAGGTAAATATGTATTTTATAGCATGTAAGTAAAAATTAGTGGAATTTTTGTGCATCATTAAACCAAAGCCTTTTTATGAACTTCTGTGATTATATATGCAATATTATTTAAATTGTTATTACATTTTTTTTGTCTTTGTACCTACAAATGTACATGCTACTGCATGCTGTGGAGGTCAAAGGACAACTTGAGAGAGTAGGTTCTTTCCTTCCACCATGTGGGTCCTAGTGAAATAATTTGAAGAAGCAAACTGAGGAAACATTGTTTTATGAGAAAGGAAACCTTGGGTTCAGATTCACAACTGTTAGAAGGAAGGAGAAACCTCGTATGTATGTCCCTTGGGATGTCTTTTCTTTTTTCTTTATAGTTGAAAAGATATAATTAGTATTGAGAGGAAGTCTCACCTTTAACTCATTGGTCACCCACCATACTTAGGTGATTTATCAAAGGCAGAGAGATCTCTATTTAAAAACAATTATGAAAACAAAATCCATTTAGAACTTAGTTCTAGTTAACATTTACTTAGGATATTTGATTTATAGAAAGTAAAATTAGAAAGGTAGGGTATGAAGTATGATAGGGTGACAAAGCCAGGATTTATAAAAGAAGGCAGAATTGTATGGCGCACCATGTTTTCAAAGCTTCATGGCTTAGTTTCCTTTAAGGATGTCAAGTTTCACAGCACAGCTGTATGGCCTCACGAGGGAGGGACCAGGGAGGACCAGAGAACAGTCTGCAGCATATGCACTTCACTTATTTTATGTTGATCCCAGTGCCTTTTCCTTAATTCTACTTAACTAGATCCTGAATATCAAAATGTCATACACCTAATTTAGAACTTCACTTCTATTAGATTGCTGCGGGAGCTCCTTCTGCTCCTACAGCCAATAGCCTTTAAGATACCAGCCCACTTGGGTATGGTCTCTTTTTTTTGCTTTAAAAAGCAGTGGTAGCCCTGCTCTCTCTTGCTTCCAGTTCCGCTTCCGGCTACTAGACTCTGTTCCTGGTCACACAGAGGGCTGTTGTCTAGGACAGTGTTCTGTAAGTTTTCCCCTTAAATAAATAACCCTTTTATTAATCATAATTCCAAACTGGTGTGGGATTGTTTTGTGATTTACGTATACATTAGATCAGTTTTTTTTTTCTGAACAGATTGGAACAGTGTATTATATTTGTCAAATAATTGACCAAGAATTAAATAACTGCTTTGGAACTTAGTAAATTTGCTAACACGTGCCCAGTGAATAATATATTTCTAAGTCATATGTGGCTTTAGTAACTATTGGTTACTATGTATGTATATTTGTAATATATGTATTTTAATGTTTTGATCTTACTTATGGAATCAGTATTGAAGTTGCTTCAAAAATATCTTCATATTAACAGTCTCTTTAGCTTTAGAATTAAAAATTTATTAGGCAAGACCATTAGAAAGCATTCCAGTTATTCTTTGGAAATTAAGTAGAGTCTATACTTGGTTTTTATATCATGTGTCTCCTGATATCCCTGAATCCTGGAGATGAGGATTTTTGAGTTGTTGTACCTTAAGAAGTAAGAATGACACAGGAAATATAACATTATTGGATGTATGCTTTCTGTCTGTTTTCTTTTAGCTTCACGTCTGTAAAGCGAATCTGCATGTGTCTTTCTACCAGTTCTCCCTCATTCCCTTCCTAGTGTGTGTTGTCTCTCTCACCCTTTTTTGGCTGACTTCTTATTTGTTCTGTTTTCAGGTTGGCTCTATTTACAAACTGTCACTTCTAAATCTTAGATCATCTCTAGGCTCAGACAGAATTCTTAGGTCAGATGTTGCTCTTCCATCTCAGTGTCCTGCAGCTCTTCTGCTGGATTCACTGTCCTTTGTTCTGGGACAGTTGTTCCACATTCTCCTGCTTGTTGCTTCTGGATGCTCTGAGAGAAAGTTTCCTTTGCTTTGCTCCCGTAGTGTGTAATGAGAAGTGAAAGGAATCCTGAGAGAGAACCGTGGCTCTTTCAAAGTGAGTGAGGTGTAGGGCATTGACAGATGGGAATGTTCCCAGCTCTACGTGTCAGTAGAAGGGCCAAAGGTTGTGAAGAACATGGAGAAAGTGGCCATCTTAAGTCTTTCAAATTTGTTTTTAAGGATAAAAAATTGCAGGTAGTATTAATTTAACCCAAATGTCATTGGAAAAGCCTGAATACATTTTTAAAAGTTGGGTTGTTATTAAATAACTTACTTTCTCCTGTATAGTCTTTGATATTTTTGATATTACACTTTTGTATTTTTTCTCCCAGTACTTCATGAAAAAGGCCTCACAAGTGTAAGCACACAGGTAGTACAATGTCTTCTTGAAAGCCTTCCCTATTCTATGCCACTTCTCAGTGTGCTTCACAGAATTTGTTTAGTAGAATTTTATTGACAGACTCTATGATTTCCTTCTCTAATTGAATGTAAATAAAATAATGTTGTCTAATGCAGTGAAATTTGTGTGAATAACTTATTCACTATTAATCTTAAAAGTGTAGAAATTTTGTGATAGGATACATAGATTCTGGAATTAATGTAAACACATTACTGATCAATTGAGATGAATAGAGTAAAGTGAAATTTAGAATTTTTTTTTTTATAATTCATTGCTACTACTTTTGTAACTATTGGCTTGCTCAGTTTACTTTTCTATTGTTGGACCTATAGCAGATTTTGAAAACTCAGACTTGGCACTCTTCAACCCCCCTGCCCCCGCCAAAGCTTCCTGAGTTCTTTTATATAAATTATATCCTTTTAGGTGACTATATGGAAAGAAAAACTTCTAGTGGTAGGTGGTATAATTGAAATGTAGATCATAATCTCTGTTTGTTTTACCAAATTAGTCAGGAGTTCTGAGGATACATTTTGAATATTTGTGTATGTTTAGCATTTCATCTCTTTGTTAGAAATCTCTCAGTGTGACTTGTTTTTAATAGGATGTGTCTTGAATTGTAGACCAATCACTCTTGAAAAGTATTAAGCCCTTTAAACACACTGGTCAGCCCCACAGAGGGAAGCCTACAGGTTTATTAGCACTGCCTGGCCTGAAAGCACAGCATACCCTTTTAGGTTGCACAGCAACAGACTCCTAGCAACCATAATAGATTGAATTTCTAAGAGTGACTGGGCCGGATGTAATAATAAGGCAAGAGGTACAAACAGTTGTCATGGTTTTCTTTTCACAGCAAGCTAGTTTGATTTAGAGAAGCTAAGCTTTTCAAAAATGGGCAAACTTCTAATAAAACTTTTACTGTTTGTGCATAGGACTTTTGGTATTACCATAGCAATAGCGATACCAAAATTTAAGAGTCATGGATTAATAATATGCCCATAATAAAATAATGTTACAAAAATTATTATCTAAAGTTTTCAGGAGGAAGTTTTTAAAAGCACATTATCATAAACTTAAATTAGATTCAGAACCAAATAATCCTAGTACCCCCTTTAAAAATAAAAACATGTTATTTATGCTTTCTCTTTTTGACATTCTATTTTTATTTTGTTGCAATTACCTGTAGTTTTATGTTGTGATATAATTGAACATTCATATAAAACTGATCATCTTACAAACTTCAAAACATTATAAAAAACCAGGTTAATTTAACTGCTTTGTAGTTGTAAGTCAATTGAAGCACAGTATTTATTAATGAAACAATAAAGAAGTAAAGTATTTAATTTTTCACAGTGATAGTAAAAGCACTGTGGTTTGTCTAAAAATGTAATGTCTTCTAACTTGTCAGCATTCTTTCTTTTCAGCCATTAGTTGTGTGTTTCCTAATGTCGCTGTGTCTGAAGAAGGATGCTGTCATCATCATATAGCTGCTGGAGTTGAGAGTAGAACTATAGCCTTTGACAGCAATAAGCTGTAAATATACACACATGCTAATACCCCTGATTTGTTCATCTTTTGTGTCAGCATTTGGAAAAGATGGTTAAAGTGGCAGTTGGAGTAAAGACTAGCAATTACAGTAAAGAGCAGAAATTAGGTATTTGTGACCTATTATATTTCATTAAAAGACTTCCTTATTAAAATGGCACTGCTTACTCTGAGTACTTGACAGCTGCCCAAAACAGATTAGAAAACACACAGTTTCAGCTAAAGGTAAAACCAACCTCTTAAGCTGGCTTATAGCTTAGAATAAATAAATGATATAGAATAAAGTCATTTTTAAACAATACATTTGCTTTTGGGAGAAATGTTTGTCAGTGGCTAAGTCGTGCACTCCGTTAGCATTCGTCTCGGAAGAGCTTACCAGCCGGATTTTCCCACTGAGATGCTTTACAACGCTCATCTAGGATCACACTAGCTTCCTACTAGACAATCTAGGGAGCAGCATGGCTTCAAGTAAGCAGTATTTTTTTTTCTGCCCCCACCCCAAGCACAGCTTAGACTTTAGAAGCTCCATTACTAGGTTACTTCTATAATATTCTAAGTGTTCTTTATTTCAAGCCGGATTAGCCCCAATGAGTTCAATACTTGAACTTTAGGCATCCCCTTCACAGTAATGACTTGTTTGCTTTCTCTTCTTTTTCATCTTCTTTGGCTCTTTTTAACTTTGGTACTATTCTGCTTGCTTTGGAAAACACAGTATACCTACCAATTCCTGTTGTTTTTTTTTTTTTTTTTTGACTCTGTCTTTTATACCATTAAGTATGGGGCAATCACTGTGTAGAAAATTCTGTGTGAATACCAAATTATGCTTCACTGTTGAAGACACAAATACAGACTTTGTATGAAATAGATGCATACAAAATTGACTTGTTAGAATTTACAATATTAATAGAAAGCTGTTGTATGTGTAAGGAGCTGTGTAATCTCCATATACCTAAACTAAGCTATATAAGACACTCATGATTAATTCCGGTTGCAAACAAGTTGGGTTTTCAGCTTAATGAATATCTGTCCAAGTTGGAAGAGTTTTGCTGTTTACAGAATTCAAAGAGAAAAAAGTCAGGCCTAGTTTGTTTTTTGTTTTTGTTTTTTGTCGTTGTTGTTGTTTTTGTGTTTTTTTTTTTAATAGAAACTTAAGTCCCAGTTTGTTGTTTGGTAGCAAATTGCTTAAATATATATTCCTTTGATTTTGGGTTTTTAAAAATGTAAAAATGGGGATGCTATGTACTCAAGAGGGCTATAAAATGAAAGATAAGTAAAAGATAACATGAATTAAGAATAGAAACACTTAGTTCCTTGTAGTTAATTTGAAAATTGATAATTTTTCTTTTAAATTTAATTTTTTTCTACATTTTATTTTGTGTGTATGGGTGCTTTGCCTGCATGTATATCTGTGGTCCCTCTGCATGCAGTACCCATGGGAGGCAGAAGAAGGTGTTTGATCCCTGGAACAGGAGTTCTAGATGTTTGTGAGCTACTGTGTGTGTGCTCAGAAACGGTCCACTGGAGGAGCAGCCCGTGCTCTTAACCACAGAGCCATCTCTCCAGCCCCGATATTATCCTTTTCATTGTGTCTCATCAGTGTGCTGTGCGATGTAAGGAAAGTGTTTAGGAGAGAGCAGTAGCTGAAGGTAATACCACAGACCTAGACTTCATAAAGTCGTTGTTTCAGCACTGGCTAGTAGTGAAAATTTATGTATAAAGTGACCTCTCTTGTCCACACCCTGGGGCCACATTTTTAAAAATTATGAGAACCAAAATGTGTATGCTAACATGTTAAATGTTAACCTATTCACAATTTTGATAGAATTTCAAAGAACAGGCCATACTTTTGTTGTTTTGGTAAACATGTACAGTGAGGTCTCTCCGTAATATGTAAATATGTACAAAGAACGTCTCTGTAACATTTTTTTTCCCATGTGAAAATGATGTGAAGATGTGCCTAATCTGGCTCGGTTTAGTGTCTTTGTTGTGGTAAGAGAATTGATAGTAATCAGAATCTGTTAAGAATTAATTCAACATTGGAGGCATTGTAAATTCATTGATTACCTTTAGAACTGTTTGATCTAGTTCAAAGAATGTTCAACTTTTTATAGTTAATTTGTTAATTATTTATATTTTACTATATTCTGTTGTTAATGCCATATTCTGTTATAAATGTGATGAAAGTATTTGATTTAATGAGAAGGTAGTGCATTCAACGAATACAAATGGCTTGAAATATAACAAGTAGCTAGTCGGATTAAACTAGGTATAGGAAGTGATTATCTGACTTCATATTTTTGAGGAAGGTAATTCCTGACCGTGTTTAAGAAAAGGCAAAGGTATGGGATTTGCTTAACAAGTAAGAAGAATACATGGATAAAGTGATAATCTAGAGCCAGTGCAAAGAACACTTAATGTTAGGAGGTAACATTAAGTCTGCAGTAAAACCACTAGCCGTTACTTGTGGTTTCTGTAGACCACAAGTTATTTTTTCTCAAGAACAATTTGTATACTAATATTGTTGACTCTTTAATGAAATTTTAAAGAATGAAGCATTGTTAAAAATACTAAATTCAGAATGTTTTATAATTGTAAACTTTTAAAAAATTAATGTTTAAACTTTTCATGTAACATATTTTGTTAATATTCTTTTCTCTTTCCCAACTCTTCCCAGTCTCCTCCTACCTTCTTACCCATTCAACTTTCTCTCTCTCAAAGTACCAAAAGAAAAAGCACACAGACACATGCACAAACAAAACAAAAACATGGGATCTGTCTTGTGTTGGCCTTCCATGGAGTGTGGGATATACTCAGTGACACTCCTTTGGAGAAAACTGATTTTCCTTTCCTAGCAGGTATCAGCTGGTCATGGGTGGGAATTTGTGTCTGCTTCGTCTCCTCAGTGTTGGAATTTTGCCTGGTTTGAACCTGTGCAGGACTCATGCATGCTGTCACAGTCTCTGTGAGTTCATGTTTTTCAGTCCTGTTGTATCTTGAAAATACTGTTTCATTGGAGTTGTCCACCAACTCTGACTCTTATGTATAGATCCCCAAGCCTTGAGAGGAGGGGTTTGATAGGCATCACAGTTAGGGCCGAATGCTCCAAAGTCCTTCATACTCACAAAACTACTGCTAGGTATTGTGCCTCTGGAGTTATTTTGTAATTTTCCTATAATGCCTTTCTACAAGGTAGGCAACATAAAGAGATTTTAAGTCAAAAGTTGTCTTCTCTGCTTCTTATCATACTAAGTGCATAGCTTAATTGCTTTTAAAGACCTTAGTACTGTGTGGATATAGAAGAACAGAAAAAAAGGAAGATTCTGTGTTTGAGTAGAGACATTTTAAGGGATAAGATAATACCATGATTTGTATTTTACAGTTGTGAGGGTTATTCACACTATAGATGTAGAGCCAAGTATGTAGAGTTGAAACATTCCTTTGAAATAGTGGGACAGATGAAATCGACAAGAAAAAGGCATAACATTTAAAACATGATTAGAGCATAACCAGCCAGTGTACATTTAAGAAAGGATCCACTGTCAAGGTGAAAGGGTCTTCACTGAAATGAATTTGGAAGATATAGATAGAATAGATAAGACATTGAGCATAAAGATCCGTAAACCAGGGTTCTTGCTTTTAATTAAGAAATACCTTTTGGCCAGGCAGTGGTTGTGCAAACCTTTAAGAGGACTTAGGAGGTAGAGGCAGGTGGATCTCTATGAGTTTGAGGAAAGCTACAGAGAAACCTTGTGTTGGAAAAAAAAGAAAAGGGCAAGGCCTTTTTTCCTTGTATTACATGAGTTCATGGGTGATACATATAACTGCTACTCAATGGAGCTGTGTTGCAAAGTGTGAACAAGTGTGATTCTAGCTGTTTGCCAGCCCCATGACAGTGAGCTAGATTGCCAGTGTAGCACTTTATTGGCACTAATACAAGTGATGGTGCCATAATAATTATCAGTTGTGTTGTAGTAAAGATTGAGGCTGAGGAAGCATTTATATAAAAAGGAAATGGGGATCATGCTAAGACCTACACCAGTGGTTCTCAACCTGTGGATCACGAACACTTTGGAAAACTATCTACAAAAGTATTAGTAGCCTTAGCAAAATTACAGTTATGAAGTAGCAACTAAATTTCATGGATGGGGTTCACCACAACATGAGGAACTGTGTGAAAGGGTTGCAGCATTAGGAAGCTTGAGAACTACTGCCCTCCATCAATAAAGAGCAAAAACCAAAGCTCACAAACCATATTCCTTTATATTTGACTGTTTACCAAGAAGCAGATGGAACATGCTTTATCATTGCAACCTGACCAGTGGCAAAGGAGAACTCATTTTGTAGAACAGTGGCAAAGGAGAACTGATTCATCATCCTGCCCCCAGTTTGTAGTTCACCTCTTTCCCAATGTCCCAAGTGCTTTCTTATAGCTTGCCCAAGCGTGTAGTCTACTTTAGCCTTGCTCTGCCCTCTGCAAGCTCTCTTCCCAACAACTCTTGGTGCTAGAGGTCAGTACGTCTATCTCCCCTGCACTGGGAAGGATTGTCCATGACTGCACTCTGGGTCCTCGGGATCTGCTCAAGTAGAGTTTTAAAACTCAGCATGACACTGAACTAAACAAACTTCTTGTCCCATGAGCTTATAATAACCTGGATAGTCAGAACCTACATCCAGATGTGCAAGGAGAGGCTGGAGAGATGGCTCAATGGTTAAGAATACTTGTTGCTTTTCCTGAGGTGGTGGCTTCATGTGCCTGAACCTACATGGCAACTCAGAACCGTCCATAATTTTAGTTTCAGAGGTTCCAACTATTTTCTGGCCTCCCTGGACACTGCACGCATGTGCTGCACAGACACGCATGTAGGCAGAGTACCTCGCTGTAGTAATAAGAGTGGCGGGGCTGCGTTCCCAGCACCCCAGCCGCCTGGCTAGCTTATGCCCCGATATAATTACATAGACACTGTATTCTTTTAATCACTGCTTGGCCCATTTCTATCTAGCCTCTTCTAGACTAACTCTCTCACCTGGACTAGCCCATTTCTAATATTCTATGTATCACAGATAGGTGCGCTTACCAGGAAGATTCTAGCCCACGTCCATCCTGGGTCGGAGCTTCATCGCGTGTGTCTGCCCGGGAGCGGGGCATGGTGTCTCTACTCCAGAGAGCAGAGCTGTCCGTCTCTGTCTGAGGCATCTTACCTCACTTCCTCTTCTTCCCAGCATTCTGTTTTGTTTACTCCACCCACCTATGTTCTAAGCTATGAGCCCAAGCAGTTTGTTTATTACTTAACCAATGAAATCAAAAGATTGATATATGACACTCCCACATCACCTCGCCCCCCTCCCCCCATACACAAGTTCAAGAACTTGGAACAATACTTTCTCTTGGCTGTTCTTAAGATGGTGCTGAAAGTGGCCATTGGACATGGTGACAGATCAGCTGGACTTACTGTGTTGTGAAGTGCCATGATGAATGAAAAAGCTAAAGACAGCTGGGCTCCTGGTGGTTTGTAAAGCAGTTGAGAAAGACTGTATTTGGATACAGTAAGAATGGGAAGTAGCCAGGTCTTGCTTATCACCATGTTTGCTTGCATCTAGTCACTTTCTCACACATTGCTAACCACCTTACCAGAGATGATGAAGTCATCATAGAATACAGCAAGAGGTAAATAAATTATTGAAAGTCCACATAGAGCTTAGGACCCCAGGGAGGGCATTTTGTTCACATGGTAGTGCATTAACGTAGTTAATGCGTTGTATATGAGGATCATACATGTTCGATGTGTGTATATTATACCCAACATAGTTCTTTTTAATTGAATCATTGTATATGAACAGGCTCTCGAGGAAGAACTTAGGTTTGATGTTAAAGTGACACACTATAAAGGCACACTTGTATCAGTGAACTAGTGTGGTAGCTGAGGAACTTGTAGTGTCTTCAAAGACATGAGCAATTGTATCATAGTGGGAAACAGAGAACCAGCTGTTCCAAATGGAGATTTTGTGTTTAGCCTGTTTGAAGAGGAGGGATTGGCAAAGATAAATTGACTGTTATTTATCCTGGACTTGGATGATCACAAGGCTGATGCAGGGAAGGGTATTTGGAGAAAATAATTAAATTAAAGGAATAGTTAGAAGGCTATATGCCTGTATAATTAGTAGTTACGTTACTTAAAATCATTGTGAAACTTGTAGTCACTTCATTTATAATGTATTCAATAAACTCCATTTCAGAAACAGTCACAGTGTAACAGACATATCTGATAATAAAGTTTAAATGTCCAGTTTTTTTTTAGAGAAAGTGGATGCACTAATTAGTGTAGATTATTTCATGTTGCCGAGTCTGACTTGTAATCTTTCAGATACATAAACACCTGTGATTATTTTGTGGGCTTTGTCATTTGTTAGTCTGAAATACATGTATTTAGATTTGCTGCCTGTTCATATAGACCCAGCTGTACCTGTTTGCTTTGTTATTTTTCCAAGTTTAATGGACCAATATAAAAATTTATGGCAACTGTCACTTAATGTCACTTCTACCTTTAGGGAAAATGAAAACAAAACTGAATCATGCTAGAAAACTGTATTGCTGTTGTAATTGACTATAAGGTACACATTATGCTAAACTGACCTGTGATACCATGGAACAAAGTTAGGCAAGCATAAATAGCCTGAATAGGAATATAAACAGATACATAATTGTGTGTTGTGTTGTCCTTGTCACTGTAAGTTGACTGTATTGGAAATAAAGATTAGTGGTTTCAAAATAACTTTCTTGTTTTTCTACTATGAACCAGAGATTTCTTCAAAAAAAAAAAAAACCCTCTGAAAAAATAAAGTACATACACCTTTAATCCCAGCACCCAGAAGGCAGGGGTGGGATGGTCTGTTGTGTTGAGTCTGAAGCCAACTTAATCTGCATAGTAAGATCCTATCTCGGAAGTTTTTTTTTTAAATATAAAATTGCCTATTGTGTGTATTTTATTAATATTTCAGCTTTATGGTCTATTTATTTCCACTTTGCTTCTCTATTTCCAAGAAATCATACTGATTTTGTGATTTGAGCTAAAATATGTTACCTGTTAATCTTGTCTCATTTTTATTTCTTTAAATACAGAGAGTTAGCAGATGATTTTTAGAGTTGTTTGTTCTTTCCTCTTCATGTTGTAAAGCAAACATTTAAGAAATCGCCTTTTCTTATTTTTCCTCATTTATATTTTTCTGATAATTAAAACATTAGTTTTATTCATTGAATTCCAATTTATTAAAACATTCCCATTGTTTCCTGTAAAATCAAAACCAATATCCTTTTTGTCTTAAAGAGAAATTTAATTACAAAGAGTACTGTTAAATAATTGAGACATATAGTAGTATTTATCCTCAAGCGCAGTAATTTAAAATAATCAACAGTTTCAAGATTTTTAAAAATAATTTTTATGTTAATCTAATTTATCTTTTAATATATTTGAACTTTTGGTATTTCTGACATTTTATGAAACAAATACCTTGTTGGCTGGTTGAAAGACTAGGGCTAACTTGGTCACGTCCTCAGTTACAGTGTAATACAGAGATACCTGAAGAGTAAAATACTTCAGTCTGTCATGTACAGGATCTCGTGTCTGAAAGTTTTCAGAAGTGTATATTTAAAATTTTGAAATATGCTTTTCTTGGTGGTTGATAATGAATATGGTGAGGAACTTTATTCTTTCACAACTATATGTACTAGAGTCATCATTAGATTGTGTCATGTAATTCTTTTAAATGCTTCAGGAACCCTGTTTGTCCGTGGTGCTATGGAAACTATAAGAGAACTTCTCTCTGCTGTCTATCACCTAGCCCCTCTGTCACCTCCAGCTGTCTCAGGTAGGAATAAAGGCATGCTGTATTGAAAATTCATATAGCTATCACTCAGTTTATAGGAAATAATGAAAAAGCATCCTTACCCCTTTATGTGAGATAATCAAGTACTTTACAAGCTTAGACCAGTTTAAAGAGACAAAAAATAGAAGGTGCAGTCTTTTTACATTGCTTTGGTACCCATGTGTCAACTTCCATATTGTCTGGATTGGGTATCCTAAAATGGTAGCCAAATAATTGTACATACTTTCTGCATTTCTATCTAGTTAAATTACCAGACATCGTGCACATAGCAGAATCTACTTAAAGGCAGAAAAATAGCAGTCACTTTCTGAAGTTCAGACAATGACATGGTAACACTTAGACCAGTGGGTATGAATATGTGGTAATTGGCTAACATGTTTCTGATGATGTCATAATTCCTCCACTCATTAATGGGTTGGTTACTGCATTTGGGTTATGTGAGCCCTTTGTTTTCATTGCAAACAGTTCTTTAAAGAGAGCCTTTCCTTTGGTGTATAGAAACATAAAATGCGCTGGGGTGGATGTGTGATGTTGGGGAATAGGTTTAGTGTCTGAGCACTTATTAGTTCATCATTGCTCTCTGAGATGGTGTTTGCATTCAGCTATGTTCTTACCTTTCTGAATTGTTGAAATTCACTTGCCAGTCCATTAAAGTTGATAAAATATTTTGCCATTCCTTTTTTAAAATGAAACTTAAAGTTGGCATTTTCAAGTAATTATATGGTTCACCTTGTAGTTGGTGATCTAATGATCTACTAATTAAATGTGTCTTAATGGTTTTAAATGTAGTTTATATTTCTCCCATGGTGCTGGTTTTGGAACCCAGGGCCTCATGCGTACTAGGCAAATTCTCTGTCCTAATTCTGTCCTAATATGCTTGCTTTTGCTGAGATGTGGATTAGACCTAGTGTCTCTCGGGCCTAAGCACATGGCCTGTCTCTGAGTTACACTACCCGTTCAATTAGTCTTTAAAAGCTACCTTTCAAGTTTATTTCATAGTCCTATAAACCTTTATATATTTCCATTGGAAGATGTGGTGATAAGGTAGAATCTATAAAAATTCTGGGTTCTTTAAGTAGCCTTGCTTACTGAAGAAAATCTTCAGTTTCTGTGAGAAAATGAATGTACTGGCTGTTAATTTGGAAACAACACCAAAGAGAAATAAGAACTTTCTCATCATCTCAGAGCTAAAGAGACACCAAAACTATACACCGCCACCCCCGCCCATGTGTGTGTGTGAGAGAGAGGAGAGAATGAGAGAGCTAGACAGAATCAGAGACAGCGGCATACACAGAGAGACAGACACGGAGAACTTTGTCTCTGCCTCCCAAATACTGGAATTGCTGGGAGTACAGTTGTAGTCTCTGATGCTGTGGCCTCCGTTTCAGACTGTGTTTTGTAAATGTCCTCCAGAGGTTGCACCAAAAGTTCCTCAGTGCATTTCTCGAAATTTTATCATGGATATAAGGTTACGATAAGGTTTTAAGAATGGTGATTAATTTTGTGTCTAAGCCCTCACAACATGATTTGAAACATAACTCTGCATTTATGTGTAGGAGTTATATTTAAAGTACCAGCTTTTTCTTTCAGATAGTTTCCTAGGAAGTGTCACAATTTTCTTGTGTTTTTCAAACCATTAAAGTTGTTAATCAAATCAATCCGATACTCATTTTACTGATTTCCATAATTTTACTGACTGATTTCCATAATTGAGAGTATGTGACTATAGACATTGTATATCTAATAATTATATAAACTTAGGTGAATTTGTAAAGGTGGTTGCAGTATATTTTTAGAAATAATATAAAGGAAATAAAGCAGTGAATGTGCTGGTAAAACTTTTCCTTATGAAAAGATATGGAGGAAGCATCCTTCCACCATCCCAAGGAAAGCAGCAGAGAACACTTTCACATGTGTTTCTTCTAACACTATTTTCCCTTTTACTCTGATATCTAGACCTCCTTTTGTTTGGGTAGCGTTAATCTCTTCTGTTGTATGTGAAATGAATGAGGTTATTGGAAAGGGGAACTGGTGGAAAGTAAGCAAGTTTGTATAGAAGTCAGCAATTATAATGTAGCTCATTTACATAGTAGGCCACAATTTACGTGTGTGTGTGTGTATGTGTGTGTGTGTTTAGTATTTGTAAGAACTTGTTTGATTGGTCAGTTTATGGTGTAGCCATTGTCTCCTTGATGTTAATGGGGAAGCATTGACTGACAGGTAAAGAAACTCAATTCGAGTAATGTAATTCTCATGTTGATGGTGTGGCTGTGAACTCTGATATGGCTCTGAAATATTCTATCCATCATGTCAGGAACTTTCAGATTGTTTTCAAATTAAAGACATTCTGCAGGAACCATGTTCATGGGGAGTTTTGTAAGTCAAACTGGTCTGAAGATCAGATTCATCTTGGTTTCTTTCACTTGGGACCTTGAGTTACAAAGCTTCACAGCTATTCACAGCTCTGTATGGTTGTCTGTAAACTAAGAGTAGTTAACTATCTCCATGTGTTCTTTATTTTGGTATAAGTGGTGATCAGGTTTATATCTTTTCTTATTGTGGATCCAGAAATAAGAATTAGGCTTGATGTTCTCTCTCTCTCTCTCTCTCTCTCTCTCTCTCTCTCTCTCTCTTTCTTGATTTTTACACACTATACAGGAAATAAAAATGATTAAAAAAATCAGGCCTGTAGTAGTTTGTTTTTATACTAGTTCAAAAAATACAAAAAAAGTTAAATACATAAGACTCCCTTATTAAATATATTTAACATATTAAGTGAAGGAAAATGTAACATTAGTAAGTATATCATTCTTTCTGGTATTTGTAATGTTTATTGGATTTCATAACACTAACTCTGGTATAGTTAAACACATTTAGGTTTGTCAAAGTAATTTTTATGAGCTACTGTCTGTTTATAGAGTAAAAACACTGGGTTATGGTAATCTTCAGTAATAGTAGTAGAATTGCTAGGAATGATTCATTCACATCAGAGAATTGTAGAGTTTTTCAAATATAAGTTTCAAGTTGGGTTTTTATGATATACAAATATGCATTAATTCTTACCGTATTGTACTAATCTACGAAGTTTCTTTCCTACAAACACAGGAAGAAATCCTAAAATCAGTGGTTCTTTAAAAACATGAAATGTAATAAGAATTAATCATAAAATATACAAATTGAAGTTAAACATAGCTATTTAGACTGAAATGTAATTGAATTGTTTAGACTAAATTCATTGTACAAATTGAATGTGTGTCTGGAGTTTATGTTCTAAGAAGGCAGTGACATCTGTTTTTCTCAAACTACTTAATGAGCCTTTAGTTTAGTGTGCTAAGCTAAACACCCCTAGGTGATACTATTGAGTGATTTTTTTCCCCCACAGTCTGTTCTGGACATGGAATGATTGGGAGGGCCTCAAGAGTGACAACAAAGTACTCTTGATAGGAGTGAGCAAAGGTTTGCACCACTGCATGGCTTCATAATGCAGTGACTCAAGTCTGTATCCCGAGGATTAGTTATTCAACTATATAATATGTGTATTCTTTAAGTCTCTGCCAGCCTTACAGTTCACGTTATAATCATGCTGCTAATTTGATGCCGTATTCCTTTTGTGATCATGACTAAGAATTATATATGCAAATTATGGGGATGTGTAAATTATTTTCTTAGATTTGTCTTAGTGTTTTCTATTGCTGTGAAGAGACACCATGACTATGGCAACTCTTAAAATATAACATTTAAGCCCAGCGGTGGTGGCACAGGCCTTTAATCCCAGCACTGGGAAAGCAGAGGAGGGCGGATATCTGTGAGTTCGAAGCCAGTCTGGTCTACAAGAGTTAGTATGCTCCAAGACTACAGAGAAACCCTGTCTTGGGGGAAAAATAAATAAATAAATAAAAGATAACATTTAATTGAGGTAGTGGCTTATAGTTTTAGAGGTTCAGCCCATTATCATCATGACAGGGAGTATGACAGCATGCAGGTAGACATGGAGCTGGCTATGTCTTGACCAGAAGCCAGCAGGAAGTTGAATGACTGTCACACTGAGGGAAGCTTGGGGTAAAAGATACCCGAAATCCTGCCCCCACACACTTCCTTTTGGGGACCATTTTCTTTCAAACCACTACAGGTATATTAAGATTAAAAACTGAGTACTTTTGGTTTATGGTACTAAAATTCCTTTGTTATGTAAAAGAAACTACATGTTGGGGCTGGAGAGATGCTGCTCTCACAGAGGACCCCAGTTCAGTTCCAGCACCCATATGGCAACTCTCAACTGTCTGTAACTCCTTTTCCAGAGGATCTAACTCCCTGCCTTGGTCTCCTTGGCACCAGGTATACATGTAGTACACATTACATATATGCAGACAAACATTCATACACACATCCTTGTGAAAAGGATAAAATCTATGCTACTCTTAAGTGTTTTTTGAAAATAATAGAATATATAAGAAATGAAATATGAGTCAAGAATGAGGCTTTCTTGGATGGTCTTGCATCATATGTTGGCAACTAGTTAACATTTCATAACATTGATCACTAACAGATACTGAGTGTCGAGCCCTGAGGAACACACCTTGTTAAACTCCTATAATCTTCACATTTAACTCTCCAAATGAAATGGATACCTGAGATTTTAGATTCTTTACTGTTCATTTTTCATATTGAAAATGGTCTGGAAATCCCATTTCCTTGAGTTCTAGGTAAACTAATCTGGTTGTCAAACCTGAAGTGAATAACATGAGACTACTTACTAGTCTTTACCTGTAATTGAAACATTTGTTTATTCTGCCCCAGAAACATCAACATGCATTATTATGGGTTGTCCTAGGACTTCAGAGATATTAATTTTTTTTCTAAAATTCATTGAATTCAGTTGTGAGACACCTGGGTAAAGCTCTAGAACAAGTTACAATCCTGTTCATCATGTCATTTTTACATTGAAGATTGGTCCTAGAAAATGTTAGGTAAATTTGCCAAATATAAATATTATATTAAGATGTTTATTTACTGAGTTAAGCACATGACAAAGTAAAACTCAAATGTAACATTTGTACTTTAAGCCCATACTATATTAACTCTGGTGGTTTTGTTACCCAATTGCCAGGTAAGGGAGAGTACCAGTATATATGCCTTGAATTGATTGACACAGTTGTTGATCTTTAGTAGGGAAAGCATATACTTAGATATTTCTAAAGGAAGATTCTCTTCTAATTTGTGTTTCTGCTTTCTGCCTTTGAATGCTTTTGTATGTGTGTTTTGTAAACATATTTCTGATCGTAAAATCCCCTAAGAAATTAAAAGGGTATTAAATCATCTATCACATGAAAGCTAGAATGCTGATCTAATATGTCTTGACAATTGTACATTGGCATTATCAAGTCTTTAGTCTTAGAACTGAACTGGTAACATTATCATCAACATTTTGAGTTTTCTTGAATATATATATATATATATATATATATATATATATATACATACATACACACACACTCAATATATATCAGTTCTGGGCTTATAAAGAAGGATTTTTTTTACACCTGTCTGTATCTTTTGTCCACAATTTTTTAAACACTCATCTTGACTATATTTCCATGAGAGTGAAGTAAATTTTTTATTGTTTTTGACTTTGTATGAATATATCAGTTTATTGAAGCAATCCTCTACACATATAGATGGTATCCTACATATTTTGGTACAGATTATTAATTGCACACCAAGTTTGTGCATCTAATTGTTTCTTTAATAAGAATTCTTTACAATTAGTTCATAAAGGTAAGTGGTTTAGGAATATTTTATTCAATAATGAAAAATAACTTTAGCAAACATGTCACTCTTTACTACCAATAATTATACTTTAATGTTGTGTTTCTTTGCTGGTTGTTTGATACTAAGTGTGATCAGTCTTTTTGATTAAAAATTTGCACATCACTTGAAAAGTAATGCCATGAACTTATATTTCTGACAACTGACAAATGACTTTAGAAAGTGTACCACATCTGCTGTCATTTGAATGGCTCTCCCAATGTTGAGCAGTGATTGACAGTAGACCCAATGTTTATGTCATCTCAGAAATGGGACAGTTATGAGAATGTGTTAAAATAAAAGTGAGTTTGAACCTTACCGTGTTGCTTCTTATAGCCCAACCTTTCTGCTTTCTGCCTTTGGGATGTCTTGGGAAGAAGGCGTGAGTCTGTGGGGAACATTTCGTATTCATCCCTCTTCACCTTGGACTTTCTTGTCCCCAACACTATCAGAAGTATTTTTTTTTCAAATTACAATAATTTGTCAGTGGATTTAGTGTGTGTGTTGGAGTGTGTGCATACATATGCACAGATCATAATGCAGATGTTCGGGTGAGCTGCCAACCTGCAGGAGTGGGAGTCAGCTCTCTGGTCCACCAGGTGGATCCCAGGGATTGTCAGCCTTTCCTCTTTAAGCCATTCACAGGCCAGAAATAATTCTTTATAAATCACCCAGTTTGTAATAGTCTGTAATAGTACCAAATATACCGAGACAGTATTTCTTTCATTGATTTTACTTTTCCCTTTACACCTGTAGTACCTTGTCTTTTGGGCAGTTTTTTCTTTTTTCTTTCCCCTGATAAATTTCAAGATGGCTTCCTTATGTAGAGTCACTCGTGTCGCACTTGTTTACCACCGATTAATACTTGCAAACCAGAATGCCATTAAAACTGCTTATGTTTTTTAAACACTTAAAATAAGTTGTGCCTAGAGACCCAGTGCTAGACCGTGTGCAGAAAGCCCTTGATTTAACGTCAAGGACACATATCTACAGGAGCGCAAATTTTGCTCTGCTCTTTTGTGGTTTTGTTCTCATGACTTCTTTGCATTTGTAAATGTGGAAGTTTATTGCTTTTCCCAGCTGGTGTTCTCATAATGTGGCTGTTGTGACTTATGAAAACCATGTGGGATAGAAATTAGTTGTGTGTGTGTGTTTGTTGACATTATTATTTATTTTATGTGAGTCAGGGTCACATTCTGTAGCCCTGACTGGCATGGAATATTCACTCTGTAGCTTAAGTTGCACTAAAATTTTCAGTTTTTCTGCCTCAGCCTCTCAAGTGCTAAGTTTACCAGTCTTTGCCACGACACCCAACAAAGTTAAGCGTTTAAAAGAAAGAAGGATACTTTCTAATGTGAAGCCGTATTAGAGATGAGAAAGGTGACACATTGCAGTAATGGATATCTATTGCTCTCTGCTGCAGTTTTTCTCTTGCTTTTCAGAAACAGGTTGCCCTGTGGCGCTCTGAGTTTCTGTGTTCCTTAGAAGCTGAGCCTTTCCTGGGTGTGTCTTGCCTTCAAGGTCTCCTTATGGTTCTGTTGCTGAACAGGGAGGGTTTCTTTAATAATGCTAATATTTTTAAAGAGTTACAGATGCTTTGTCATTAAAAATTTTTTTGTTCTATTTGTTGCTCTCTTTGACTATACATTTGAATGAGAGCAGTGAGTAATAACCATGACACAGCCTCAGTATTCTAACTTGAAAATTTCTCTGTCACACAAATTAGGCCATTACTTTTGAATTCAGCTTCACTCAGCTTCTTAAGACACAGGCCGATTGCAGCCAGTATTCACTGATAGAATATAACCCAATTAGCCACTGGCCTAGATCCCAATAGTGTCCTTGTTCCCCTCTGAAACTTTATGAGGCAGGCCTTCACAGCATTTTTGTTAGCTTTCTTGTCTTCAAAACTCCCACTGGAATGGCCCACTTAGGCTCTGCTTATGGCATTTTAGGGCTTTTCCCCGCAGAGTCCCAAACTCTTCTACATTTCCCCCACAAACCATGCCTGGAGCCTAAGACCCACCTGGCGAAGTTTAACAGGACAGCAGCCCCACTTGTAATTTCTGTCTAGCTACTCTTCTGTTGCGCTGATGACCTCGAGTCATTTAAGGAGAAAGGGTTTATTTTAGCTTACAGTCCAGAGGGATGTGGTCCATCATTGAGTCAGGGTTGGAACGCGTGGTGGCAGGAGCATTAGGCTGGTTAGTCACATTACGTCCACACCCAGGAAGCTGAGAGTGAACCTCCCTCAAGTGTGTCCTTTAAGTCTATCTCCAGTGATCTACTTCAACCAGAGAGGCTCCACCTCTTGGCCACACTTCCCTGAACACCATTTTCAGCTGGGGATCAAAAATTCGAACAAGAGCCAATGGGGACCATTACACATTCAAACTACAACACTGTGTTTACAGTTTTAGTAGATGCATGTGAAAATATAGTTATGAAAAAACACAAATATGGGTGAAATTTATTTGGAAGATCTTGCATTTAAGTCACATAATCTTACCTTTATTTGCTTAGTGTAGTAGACAAATATAAGGTCTATTATTTTAAAGATTGTTGATGACTATATTAGTGATGGGATATATATATATCACTTGTTGATATATAGTTTGACAGGAAATTATAGTATTCTTTATCATCTGTAGTAAAATTTGGTGTAATTTTAGCCAATAACATAGTATTTGGAATGAAATAATTATTTATTGTTAGACTAGAATCTGTCTATATATATATGAAATTAGCATGTTCTCAGGTAAATAGTACTATATCATATTTGTATAACAGTTTGTGGCTTTTAAAACATTTTCTTACTTGTTTATACCACATTCCTGTAAAATACAGCAATATGATTTTGCTTAGTGAATAAATGAAGAGCTGATATGTGGAGAGATTAATCGACTTGGCCAAGGTTGTTCAGCTTATGAGTGACTTATGAACTCACTTAGAATTAAGCTTCTAGCTGAACCTATATTGACCCTTCCTGTGAGAAGGAACAGAACATAGCCTCTGACTATAATTTCTGATCTTCATTCAGCTTTGCCATTTCCTGTGTTTCTTATATTTGATTCCATTTTGCTCATGTGAACATTTGCCTTACTGTTGCAGTAATTGGTTACATTGATAGTATTCAGAGCTCTTGCAAAGTCCTCTTCTTTTTCATTTGAGCTTTAACAAATACAAGAATATTTCACAAATAAAACATAGAATTAAAAGCTGCTCTGCGTCCATATGTGATCTTTAGGAGGGCCTGGCAGCTTCAGTGTTTGTGTTTTTAGGAGACTGAGTCTTATAACAAATTTCATTAGCCTTCTAGAAAGACCACATGGAAAACTGGCCAAATGAAAAGAGCTAGGCTTGATGAGGATCTGGAGAGCGAAGCCTAGCTGGCCTAGACTCTTGGTTGGCCTGTGTCACAGCCATAAGATCTCTGGCGAGGCCTCTCTGTATGGGAACTGTGAACTATACAACGAGAGTCATCCGGAGCCAGTTAGTCTTGGTTTCGTTGGTTGTACAACAGAAAAAAATGCCTAGCATCATTCTCGTGCAGGCGTTGATTTTCTTTGGCCTCCTTGGGGGTTATATAAGTGTGATGTTAAATAGAAATGCAGTGATGAATAATTATTCTCCAGAAGTTCTTTTTTATTTGACTTCAAGCCACAGATTTTACTAAAGTCGTGTGAATCTGAAGTATTCTGTATTGAGTCTCTTCAGAGGAGTCTTGGGAGGGATAGCTGCCCACGAACAGGCTTAAGGGTGTCTTCTTCTTTCTCTCTTTTTTAAACTTCTCACTCCAGATTTCTGTGCTTTTTGTTTGTTTCTTTTTTTCTTTTTAAATTTCTGTCTGTCACAGTTGAATTGGATTTGCCAAGTAAGATATGATGGAGCAGCTTTTCTTTGAGTTTTTTCTGCTTTATAGAAAGGATGCGGAATGCTGTTAATGAGCAAAGACCTCAAATAACATTTATTTTAATAGAAAAAAAAATCAGATACAGGGTGGTAAGGCTTTACACATAGTCCTATTTTTACCCCCTTGGAGGACAGTGTTTCTATTTTTTTATTTGTTTTTAATGCTACAATGAAGTTTTTCTCATAATTTTTCTATAGATTAGAATCAGTGTTCTAAAATTTACAGCCAGAGTTCCCAAAACTATAGAAGCTAGCTTTAGAATTAGAGCATGGTTGATATCCAGAAATATGAATAATGAAAATGACAAAAATATGAGTAAAATAATGAAAATCAAGCTACCTTTAGGATTCTGATAATTTTCAAAGCTGGAGGATGCACTGGAAAAAAAAAAGAAAATGAAAAAAAAATGAGGGAACCTTTGAAAGACAATGAGGTCTGTGGAACTCAATGATATTCCCATCTCCCCTCTGCACCACCCTTGTGATATAGCTAAAACCTGGCAACTGAGCGGGTTTGAATGAGGGGGAAGGAGAGAATATGAATGAATATGAATCTTACTGTCTTTGTAACTCCATTAAAAATAATCTTCGTCTTGAGAGCATAGTCAGTGTTTTGTCTGAACTTGCAGCTCCCTGGGAAAACTGTTCTCAGAGAACGCTTGGCTAGTTGGTTGACTTGAATTGTGCTTGGAGAAAGAAAAAGCTCATTTTCCAGGCTATTTCAGAGACAATAGCCAACCCTTGGCAAGATCTCTACTGCTTAAGGCTATAACTTGATTTTGGTACAAACCAGAGCCTGGTTAAGAATTTTAAAGGAAGTCCTGGAGAACTAGCCAATCATAAAACATTAGAAAGATCTGTGTGCGCCTTGATAACTAAGGCTGCCTAATACTTAAGGCTGTGATACTTGCCTAGGAAAGATCTGAAAAATCGCACCTCTGTGCGAACTTGAGGCTCTGTGTCATTAGAAAGTGAAAGCAAGGGCTCCTTTACAAGCCCTTCAAAGTTGGAGTTGGCACCTCATAAAGATGCCTTTGGCAAAGGATAGAACATACGTAACCAGGGCACTTGAGGAAATATCTGAACAGTCATTGAACATGGTATTGTATTTACGTGAGTGTGACCACTAGTAAGCCTTGCTTACAAATTAAACTCTGGAATTTGAAAAGAAAAGTTAGCAGAAAAGTTGATAGCTGTTCTTAGGTAGTAGAACCTATGTAAGTGCGAAGTTAGCAAATTTGAAAAACAATTCCAGATCATTGGGAGGATAATGGAATAATTCATACATCAGGACATTGAAATATGCTATATAAAATGTTCAGTTTCATACAGAATATTTAAACTTCAAAGAAATAGAAGATATGTCAGGGAATTTGTCAGGTTGGTGAACGAATTCACCCTTTAGACAGAAGTAAAAAGTTTAGTGTTCTTGCTGGAGCAGCAGGCACTGCAGTAATCAAAGAACTGTTTGACTGTGGTAATTAGGTTCAGGGGAGGAGTCCCGTGTGGATGGATGGGGTGAACCCTTTCACTGCAGTTTCTACCCATGCACTTGTGCCATGCAGATGAAGGTGGCATTGTGGTATCCAGTAATTCTGGTTTGTCGCACCATTCTGCATTGGTTGGGTTGGCGTTTTCTGGCTTCTCAGTTATGACCTTGTCACTGGACATATCACATACATAGGTCAAAAGGAAACAACTAAACAAACACCGCCAACAGAAAACTATTCTTTGCCAGTCCATATTTATTTTAGTTAATTGATTTTAATTTCTTTAGACAGGGTCTTCCTATGTATCCATAGCTGACTTGGATCTTACTGGTTAGATCAGGCTGGACTGGAACTTCCGGCCATCACTCTATTTCTGCCTCTGGAGTGCTGAAATTGTAGGTGTGCTTTACTATGCCTGGCTCTGGCATATTATATTTAAAAGATTTATAAAGCTAGCTGTTATAACTGTGAACCTCAAAGAACTTAGTGAAGCATGTCTAAAGGACTAAATGAAAGAAAAAAAATGTTTTTTCAAGAGAGAATAGAATGATACAGATTTTTAAGATAGCCACACAGGTATTCTGGAGTTTAAAAAGAGCAAGCACGTTATTAGAGGGACTCAGCAGCATACATGAGCTGGCAGGGGAAGCAGCCAACATGGAGATACGCCCATAGAGACCACCTAGTGTGATGAGAAACCAACCCCCAAGCAGAGAACAAGGAACTCAAGAGACACCATCGCATGTGCCAACATGTGCATAAACGGAGCTCCAGAAGAGAAAGGCAAGAATAAAAGGATAATTACAGAAAGTTTCCAAAGCAAGTTAAACTATTTTGATTTATATATTCAAAGAATTCAGCATAATCTGAATGGAACAGATACCAAGCTACCGTATCTAGATGCACATTTACTTTTATGGGAGTGAGTGGCAGCAAAGTCTTGAAAGCAGGAGGGAAATGTGACTTCCTTCACGTGGGGTCCTCAGTAATTATCAGCTGGTTTACAGTGCTTAGGTGAGAAGACATTTGCTGCATTGAATGGAAATGACTGTCATCCAGGAGTTTTGTGGTTAGCCAAACTCTAAAAGCTAGAAGACATTTCCAAATAAGCAAAACTAGAAGAGCGTCACTAAAGAGACCTCCCTAAGTAATTGTAAGGGAGACCCAATGGTTCAAATGACAGGTCACAAGATGTCACGTGAAATAAAGGGCAATTGTAAAAGTGACACTAGATTTATGAAAGACAGGTATAAAAATACATGAAATATAATTTTCCTTCTATTTTTCTCTAAACAACAGCTAACTAATACAAAACTATAAAATTGTCTTAGTAATAGTTTAATAAATTTTTTTCAACCCAGACAGGAATAATTTAGGAAAACTACTAAATTTCCTAGTGGTCAGAGGGACCACTAGGAAAATAAATCAAAGAAAATATAGTAAAAGAAACAACATAGGCATGTAAAAATATGCCTGAAAGTATTTGACACAGTAAAGGAGGATTTGGAATCGGAGATATTATATAGCTCAGATGTATTCTCATAAACTATGACGGTAGGCATATAGGACATTCATTTTATAAATGTAATGTAGAATTTCCCTGTAAAAAAAATTGAATTATGTTTGGTATGTGCAGATGAGTGCAGCTACCTGTGAATGCCAGAAGAGGGCGGTAGATCCCCTTGAACGGAAGTTAATAGGTCACTGTGATACAATGAGTGCTTGGACTCTAATTCAGGTCTGGTTTAAGAGTAGTATGTGCTTTTAACTGCTGAGTCATATATCCCGTGCCTTCCACCCTAATTAAGACAAATTAGGAAGGGCTGGAGAAATGGCTTAGCGGTTAAGAGCACTGATTATTCTTCCAGAGGTCCTGACTTTAATTCCCAGCAACCACATGGTGGCTCACAACCACCTGTACTAAGATCTGGTGCCAACTTTTGGCCTGCAGGGACATATGCAGGCAGAACATCGTATACATAATAAATAAATAAATCTTTAAAAAAATTGGGAAAAAAAGACAAATTAGGAAACAAAAATTTGTAGGGAAATGGAATGTAGTACAGTTTGGTCAATCATGGAGAGTCTTTTATTTCTCTGTTTTTCCTGAAACACTGTCACAGTTTTTGGAAAAGACAAAACCACATTTAGGAAATAAACATGTTAGTTACTCTGTCAAAACTATGAATCTCTTTCTTTGAAGCCTCTTTGGGTGCAGGGCTTTAGGCTCTTTCCCAGCAGGAGCACATAGAGAAAACTTAGTTTTTTGGGTTTGTTGTATCAGTACTCTACAGTGGAGGTGGGGATCACATGCATCTTGCTTTAGACTGCCTCCTCTCCTGTCAAGGTTTCAGCATATATTTACAGCAATGTTAATATGTGAATTCCATGTTAAATAAATGCTCAGATAATTATTGAAGAGAAAAGCTACCCATGGAACACATTGGTTCATAGATCAGCAGTTTGTCAGATATTTCTCAATAGATTTTAAAAATATGACACTGAATGCATGGTGATTGCACAATTTTATGTCCTGTAAAACAGCTTCCGTTTGCCCAGGTCCTCATCAACGTCGTTCTTTCCTGATGATAGCGGCCCCTCAGCCGTTACTCAGACTCTCATCCTCATGCCGCAGATCAGCAGTCCTTTCTAAGGAACGTAGAAGTGGCTCCCTACAGGTTTTGAAAATATTTTGTTGTTTTCCTGATCCAACAGTAGAATATTGGAGCTGGGCATTCTAAACATACTAGAATGAACGTGTAAGACTGAACATGTGGATTCTTCTTAGCTGTGGTCCTGTTACAGAATTTATGAGACAGTACCTGAAGACAGTAGGCAGAAAGAGCTGCTGTTTTGTCTATGCCTTTAGCTTCATGAATGGTGATTTGCATCACTGGAACCCGTTTTCTGCTTCTGTTTCCAAGCATTCCATAGATGCCCCATCTGTGAGGCCCACTCAGGGTGTCACTGCTGCAGTGCTCTCTGAACCTGGCAATCTCCACTGTGTCTTCCTGTGAACCTGTTTCTTCATGGGTTTCTTTGTCAGACTTTGATTGTGTTCTCAAATATTTGCTGTAGAATTTTGGTAGACTTGCTACCAGCTGGTATTCTATATGTTATGAACTTTTCTAACCATTTAATTAGTTCAGCTTATAGGTGGTATTTATGATTTTTACATTGAAGGTCATGATTGTAATCATGTAGTTGTAAATATTTTAAGTTTGGCCACTTAAAGATTTCCAGGCCTTTACATTGATTGGCCCTCTAGTATGATATGGTCTCTGGCTTGTTTTTGACTGTCTTAAGGATTGAACTGTAGTGTTGTATGTTTAAAGAGAATTAAGAGAGGGAAGGTGCATTTGGAGGCGCATCTGTAGTCACGACTCTTCCTCTTGTTTGCTGATCTGCTTTGAGTTGCATTTCTTATTCTTTCTGAGTGAAACCTGACCTGTGAGCTGGAGATAGTAATACTTATTATTTTGACATCTATTTCAAAGGCTTCATTACTATTGTGAATTTGTGTTTGGGGAAAGTCTTTTGTTTGATTGATGCTGAGAACTGAATTGAGTGTCTTGCACGTGCTAAGGTGTTCTACCGCAGAGCTCTATCCTCAGTTTAGTGTGGACGTCTTGTGAAATCAGTGTTCTTCAGGGATGTTGAAGGAAAAGGAGCTTTCAAACGGCAGCTGCAGCTGCGCTGTCACAATTTGTCCTTGACAAGGGATTGGCTCTGATATTTCCTCTCCAAATTTGAATATTACCTAGAAAAATCAGAAACAATCTTACAAAAGTGAAACATACATTCCCATTAGCATTTTAATTTAAAGTATGAATTATCTGTTTTGATTGGGACCAAGTGCCAGAAAGATGTGCTTATAGGTCTAGTTGTATGCTTTGTTTCTTGAATCTGTACAGAGAAGGTAAGAATTAATAAAGCAAGATTCACAAGGTTTAGAAGCAAATACTACTCTTCTGTCTGAACATACATGTGAGCATCTGGGATCAGAAATGAGATGCAAACTGAAAAAGACTATAGACTTTGAATTTCAGTCAGTGTGGTTTGAGAGGAAGTGGTGGGTATGAGCTCACATAGCATGCTGGGTAGATGAAGGTTGATAACCACTCTTCCTCTTTCTATTTAGGTGTATGCATTTCTTTGATTCATTTATCTAGTTTAGTGTATGTGTCTTAGGTATTTGTTATTGGCCATTAGGTACCAGGTTTTGAAATTTGTTTGTAATAACTCTCAGATCTCCCTGGACAGTATTATGGAGGAATTAGATAACCCAGCAGTTGCTGGGGAGAAGTGTAGCAGCTCACCATTGAGAGAAGGGAAAGAGGAAACCCTTTCCTACCCCTATGCCAGTCTTCTCTCAGCTTGCTTTGGTACTGGGGAAACAGTTGTGTGGGGGTACTGCCTATTAAAGTGAAATGAAAGTATTTATCCACCCTTGAGATCCATAAATTGGCGCGTACTCTGGTCTGTTGAAGTAAAAACATTACTTTTTGCCAACAGGAAGATTGTTGAAATTTTTATAGAGTTGATTTTCTCTTTTCCTTCTTCCTTTTTAAAAAGTTTAATTTTGTTTTGTTTTTTTATCATGTATAGACTCCAAAACCATATAATTGGTATGTAAGCATAAACTGTGATTCTATATTTGAATTCTATTTTGCTCTCTGGAGAAATGTTCATAGCAGTAATAAAAATTTTTAATGTTCGACATGTCAGGTTGACAAGCTGACTCTGTAAGGTAAGGGTGCTTGCTGCCAGCCCGACCCTAAACTTGATACTTGGAACCCATGTCTTAGAAGGAAAGAGCAGACTTCTGCATATTGTCCCCTGACCTCCCTACGTGAGCATAGTGTTCTAGTTTAATCCGGTTTCTCTGATAAAGCACTCCAGCTTAAAACAGTTAAGGGGAGGAAAGGATTTATTTGGCCTACACTTTTAGGACATAGTTCATCCATGAAGGAAGTCTGAGCAGGGACTCAAGCTGGGAACTTAAAGCTGAAACCATGGAGGAGTGCTGCTTGCTGATTGGCTCATTACTGTTCAGGACCTGTCTGGGTATGGTCCCACCTACAGTGAGCTGGACTTCCTCTATTAGTTAAATTAAGACAGTCACTAGAGACATGCCTACTGATCAGTTTGATTGAGTCAATTCCACAATCAAGACTTTCTTAGATGACTCTGGGGTGGGTCAAATAGATAATAAAAAAAATAACAAGGAAGTGGGCATACACATACATGCATAATAAGTAGATAAATATAAATATTTAATGCTATATAAAGCTAAGGAAAAGTTATATCAGAATTATATTGAAATTAGTAATTGGGTTTTTTTTTTTTTTGTTTTTTGTTTTGTTGTTTTTTCGAGACAGGATTTCTCTGTGGCTTTGGAGCCTGTCCTGGAACTAGCAATTGTTATATTTTAAATGGTAACTGAGGTAATCACATGCATACATGTATCTATATTCTCTCTCTCTCTCTCTCTCTCTCTCTCTCTCTCTCTCTCTCTCTCGCTCTCTCTCTCTTTGTGTGTGTGTGTGTGTGTGTGTGTGTGTGTGTTTATATCCGCCCACCAGAGTACTGTTATTTAGACTTTATAGGTGGGAACATTGAATTAAGAAATCTGATAACATGCCTCAGGTCATTTAAAGGTGGTGAAGCTTGGATTTGAACTGTGGTCTGTTTAGCACTGAAGACCAACCTTTTAAATACTATTTTACAATTTTACACATTAATATCCGGTGCTTTAGTATTCCTGGCTTTCTTTCAAAACCTTCCCTCTTCCTGTCAATTCCAGAGATAACATTCAATAACTTGACAACAGTGACCTTTCTAAACAAATATAGAGTGTTACAGGACCAGATGGCCCAAGATTATATTTTATTTTTCTGGCTCAAAATAAATTGCCTGTTCTCTGTTTGATAACGTCCAAAAAAAAAAAAGCTGCTTCTGTGTCCCAGGACCTCACCAGGCCTCATGGCAAGCCAGTGCCCTTTATCATGAGCCAGTCAGAAGCAGAGAGCCCATGTCTTTATACCACAGTTTAGAGTCTAATGAAAAGGCAAGAAGTAGGGTTTACTACATGCATTTATTTTGGCCTTTAGTAATCATTATGGATTTGGTAAAAAAGATTTGAGGAATTGATAGATAATCCTGTGGTTTTGTTAAGTTGATGTGAGCAAGAAGATGGCAGATTTATAATTTAATAAACCTGCATGTTATACATCTCTTTTTGGTGTCTTTTTCTTTAGGGATTTGTGAGGATTTTTCTAATTATCAGCAATTTCATTCTTATTTTTAAAATTATTTTGATTTTGTGTGTGCACATAATGTTTGTTTGCATGTTATACATCTCTTTATGGTGTTATTCTTTAGGGATTTTGGAGGATTTTTCTAATTATCAGCAATTTCATTCTTATTTTTAAAATTATTTTGATTTTGTGTGCGCGCATGTTTGCTTGCATGAATGACAGGGCATATGTGTAGCGGTCAGAGGATAACTTTGTGGGCTTTCTTCTTCCCTTTAACCTTTACGTGTGTTTAGGGGTTTGAGCTTAGGGCAGCAGTCTTATATCACATGGGCCTTTACCTGCTCAACCTTTTTACCAGCACAAAAACTTCATTCTTGACCATTCAAAATGTAAATGGGAATTTTCTTGGCAATATTATGCAGATATATTTAGAAAATAATTTTACCTAAGGTGGTCTGTCATGCATAATCAAACACAGCACCTCTACAAGCTGTCACTCTTAGAGAATTTCAGACTGGGAGAGATCAGGTTACACAGGATAGTCACAGAAATGATGAAAAGAGTTGAAGAATCCATACGTATCACCCAGAATACATGATCAATACAGGACATTGAGCATGTAATGAGAATGTTCAAGATCTTAGTTTTGTTATTTGAAAATAATGTTTAAATAATAATTGCCTTGTTACATTGCCAGATTATTCTGAGGCAAAGTTAAGGACATGATAAATTTATCACTATATTTCCATCATGTGCTGTTTATATAGTAGTGTTTAATTTGTGATAAATGTCTCAAATGTCTGTTGTACTAATGGTCAATGAAACTAAAAAGTATTTGCCCAACTTTCCTAACTACTGCCCAAGAGGACTATCAGATCTATTCTTTTGGATGTAAACCTGATTATTGCTGCTTCACTACACAGAAAGTTGAGTACACGCATCAAACAGAAGAAAAATCTTATGGAGTTGAAACTAGAATTTAATTAGCATTACATTCTTTTTTTGAGACATCCTTTTGCCTACATTGCATCCCTCCTCATCACCCCACCATACTCTCTCTTGGTCTCCTTTCTAAATGTTATACTGTATTCTCACATAGACTAAGATACACAATGAGGGCGAGCATGTGGCTTTCTTCTTTCTGAGTCTGGATCACTTCCCTTAACATTATACTTTCCAGGGCCATCCGTTTTCCTGCAAACTTGATTTTTTATAGCTAGTGATATTCTATAGTAAATATGTAAAATTTCATTATGTGTTTGTTGGTGGATGTCTAGGCTGTTATAATTTTATTGCTATTGTGATTGGAGCAGCAATTCATAAATCTCTATGGTTGGGTCCTGGTGTTTAAGTATCCTTTTCTGGTTTTTAAAGATTTGTTTATATGTGTGGGTGCACATGTGAATATGTGCGTGTGTGTTTTCCTGAATGTATGTAAGTGTATTACATGAAAGTGTGAATATGTGTGTGTGTGTTGTCTGAATGTATGTAAGTGTATTACATGTAAGTGTGAATATGTGTGTGTGTTTGCCTGAATATATGTAAGTGTATTACATGTAAGTGTGAATGTGTGTGTGTGTGTGTTTTGCTGAATGTATGTAAGTGTATTACATTCTTGCCTGGTGCGTGTGGAGGCCAGAAGAAGGTGTTGGATCCCCAGATCCAGGCAGTGTTTGCACTAGGAACCAGATCTGAGTGAGTCCTCTTTAAGAGCAAATAGTTCTCATGGTTTTTTTCAAGTAAGTTACATTTTTTATTTGTGTGTGTGTACACACATGTGCGTGTGTGTGCATGCTTATGCACATCCATGGGGTGTTAGCTTGCTTACAATAGAGTACTTTTAGAGCCTAGGAATTTTTTTTCTTCTAAAACTTTCATCCTGGGAATTCAGATGGTCAAGCCTGGAAGCAACTGCGTTTACATGTTGAATTCCCCCCACCCCCCCCGCTAGCCCTGCTAAATGTTTTTCTAAATAAAAAGTAAGCTAGGCTTGTGCTACATCTTAATGGGAGTATTCAGGAAGCCAAGGTAGGATTGTGAAGTCAAGGCCAGTCTAGCCTGCTTAGTAAGTTCCAGGCCAGCTTGGGCAACATCGTGAGAATTTATCAAAACAAAATAAAAAAGAAGAAATAGTAAACTGATTTAATCTTCTTATTGCCATAAAGGGAACGTGAAGTCAAAACTCATATCATTCATGTTGGTCCTTATTCTTCACATATTTCTCCTAACTTCCCAATTTTGACTATTTATTCTAATCTGTATTTCTTTTAACCCTACTTTGTGTTTATTTTTGTTTTTTTATTTTGTTTTTACAACTTTATATATATATATATATAAATCTATATAGAATGAAGGCAGGCCTATACACACTATGTATGCAAGTAACTTTAAAGGATTGCATAGCCCATGCTGCAAGTTTTGTCCAGTATTTCAGAGAGTTTTTGGTTAAAGAAGTAAACTAAATTATAATTTTCATCTCTACTTCTGATTTAAATAAAAAAAACCTAAAACCCCCAAACCAAATACTGGGCAGTATCCACTATGGTAATAGAATTGTAATATTGTAATCTTAACAATCCCAGAAAACTCATAATAAAAGGTAAGTTTTATTAAATGATTAAGTTTCAAGGTTACATATATGTTTTTAATTATTAAAAAAAACTCTGTCCTGCCTTCCCTTTAAATAGGTATTGCCAAAGCAACATCATGTTTAATAAACACTGCCGTGTGTGGAAAATTGTAAAGACCAGGTGACTCCTGAAAGATGTGATACGCTGGAGTCATGACCTGTCCTCGCAGAGTTCCTTTAGATAACTGTCTTGGGGGAAAGATGGAAACAATAATGTACATACACTAAAATGAAAACCAGAGAGATGTTTGGGATGTAGTTCAGTGGTAGGGCACCTGCTTACCATGGACAAGGTTGGATTAACCCTAACTACCACAAGTGGGTAAGGGATGGACACCTTGACCAAAGAGTTTTGTGTTTTATACAATTTATAACCATTGAGGGTACCCCCAAATCCCAAGAGACCAAAACTATTAAAAGGTGGGGGTTGAGGGGCAGGGGGTTATATCAGGCCTCTTCCTATGTCAGGTTCTCTTCACAGTCCCAGCTTCCTGACTAAGGTCATATTTGCTGCCCATGTCGTCATAGGCAAATACCAGTAGAGACCTTTAGGAATGCTAAGTCACAGTGGCCGTCTGGGACTCAGACTTTACTTCCAGCTCCTGTCTGTACTTGGGCTGTGTTCATGTGACCCTCTGATGACAGTGCTAGTATTTTGCACTGTGGGAGTGGAAAAAGCACTCCACACAGTAATTCTTCCATGCACCTGAAGTTGACCAAATCACCTGCTCTTCCTTACCAATGGATTTCCCCATGGGGTTAAAACTGATACAGATGAAGTTAGAAGGATGCACATTGACAGAGTCTATACGCATAAGTTCTGCATAGCTGAGAACGGTGATACAGCTCTTGCTGTTTGCCAGGGGTATCGTCATTAGCATTGTTTCAGGAAGTTTGATGACTGCGAGCTCAAACAGTGTTTCTGGTTTGGAAGTCATTAAAGGTCACAACATCTTCCTTGCTGCCCACAGCTATGGTCTACTCATTGGTACTTAAGCAAATATTAATGCTCTCTCCTTTAAAGTTTACTGTCTATGCGTTTTGTAGTCCTCATATCCCAGATGGGAATGTATCTCCAGGTGAAGTGACAAAGGGGCCAGGGTTACTTGGATGCCAACAAAATTGATTGACATTATCTCCACATCCTGTAGCTGTTATCTTTGACCAATAGGCCTTTCTCCAGCAAGAAGACCCTGGTAGTTCTTATCCACGAATCTGTGGGCTGAGAAATCCAGCCTAGCTCCAGACCACATCCACTTTTGCATCATGGGCCAGGAACTTGTCCATCTCTCTGTGGCTTCAGAAGAACTCCATTGTCCACAGTAGACTGTTTCTCCTTGAGCACCAGGGCCCATAAAGCTGGGGCTTTACTGGCTTATTGTCAAGGTCTGCAGGGTTGCTGTGGGCACTGCCATGCTGAACTTGTGAAGTGCCCTGTGACGCTTGTCATCAAATGTCTTAACAAACCATGTAAGTTGTAGAATTCTAAAATGTAAAGCTGAGATTGCTTTTTTTCTGCTGTGCTAATATGAGTGGAGAATCACACTCATGGGAACTGTGAAGATGTAAGAGCCCTGGTGGTAGTACACGGCTCTGGTTGTATTCGCAGAAGCTTAGGTGAAATTGATGCTGCCAGTTTGTGCCACTGAGAACTGGCTTAGTGTTGGCTGTGTTGTGACCACTTAGCCCCATCTTTCCTTACTTGCTCACATTCCATTTTCACACATGATTCTTTGGATCTAGGATTTATTTGGTTTTATGATATACTGATAAATATTTGAACTTAACCCCTTTTAGAGCAAATTTGAGATAGGAGAATGAGATAGCACTTGGTCAAGATTGCAGAGGCCACCTGTGAAAGGCCACAGTATTGGTGTTCTTGGTCAGCGGCAGTTCCCAGTGTGGCCTGTGAAGCTGACTGGGGGTCCCCAAGAGAGAGCTGTAACTTTAAAACCATAATCTTGTTGGATGTCAACGTTTTGCTTACCTTGTTGATTTTGTAATTTGATTATACCTTTGTTAATCCCCTTGTAATTAAGTTTCATGTGTATTAATATTAACTAGAAAGTAAAGGGACTTTTATGTGGAAAAATACAATTAAGTGTGCCCCTATCAGAAGAGTTCTTGCTCAAAAATAGTGTTTAATCACCGAACACTCTGAGCAAAATCAGAATCAAAGAATGTTTATAATCATAATTATGAGCAATCACTTTATTGTATACATTGTAGAATACAATGTTAGAGAGAGTCCGTGAACTTTTTAAATATTTTGTGTATGTGTGAATGAGAGAGAGAGAGAGAGAGAGAGAGAGAGAGAGAGAAAGAGAGAGAGAGAGAGAGAGAAAAGAAGATATATGTGGCTCTCAGAAGAGAGACTTCCTGAGTTGGCTCTCACCTTCCTTCTGAGGTGAGGCCTCTCCTGATGCCTCTACTGCTCTGCTGCATGCTCCAGCGAGCTTCGCGGTGACTGTCGTGTCTCTGCCTCCCCTTGCTGTGTTAGGATTACAGATATAGGCAGCCACACTCAGCTTTCATGTGGTTTCCATTGGGTAGCACTCTTGAGCAGTTGCATCTTCGCCTACAGAGCCATCTTTCTGGTCCCAGTCCTATAGTTTTTATATTGACTCTCTCTTTAACTTATTGAAGAAAATCTTTTATTCATCTGATATTCTGGAAATCTAATTTGCTCTTTATGTTTGAAAAAATGTCAAAAGTACTGAGTTGTTTCCTTGGATTCTAATAGGGCCAGACTAGAAGTGGAAGATTGGCGGTAGACTAGTAAAAAGCATGGGAGTCCATAAGTTGGGGATTTTTCTGCAGCAGTTCAACTTTGGAGTCTGTTTTCCTTTCTTTCTCTTTTTGTTCAATAAAGGAACAGAATTTCTCCTTTGATGGTCAGTAGTCTGAGCTTTCACTTGGAGGCTTTTTATATAAATTTATATGGAGGTGCCTTGCATGCGTCTAAATTTTGCCTTTACTAATTACAGAATGAATATCACAAAAAATGGCAGGCAGTTTTTCTGAATTAGTTATAATACAAGTGTGTAGTTATAAGTGTGTGGTTCTGATTTTCTACTGTGTTTTACTTTGTCCTTCAGAATGTTTAGTGTTTTATAATGAAATTATGTGGATTTTTTTCCAAGAAGAAAATAATCAGACAAAAATATGAGGAATGTTTTCAGTTGTCCAAGGCTAATATTGACTTAAATAGGGCTAGGTTTTCATGGCTGACAGCTGCAGATAATTAGCTTTTTCTCTTTAACAAAGAAACCAAATGGAGCTGCAAGTAGTTCATTGCCTTCTCTGTCATCATAACAATAATGTGTGTATTTAACTTCTTCAGTTCCTTAAGTTGATTCGGTGCTAAGCTGCCTACATTGCACACAATAGGGGTGACGAGTGAAAGCTGCAGCACATATCTGTGTAGCAAAAGGGTGCAGGGATTGATGGCAAGCTTTCCCTCTAAGAAACCGTAGTGCTGTGCTGTGAAGCGCAGAGGGCCCGACTTATAATTCATAAAACCATGGTGCAGATTCATGGAGTGAATTTTAGAAAGCGACTTGTCACCTGGTGTGTTTGGGTGTCACTCTTCCCTTGGTTCTAGGTAGAGGGCTCAGATGGACACTGTCACCTGACTGATGCACAGGAAGAATTTCAGATATATTAGAGTTGTAGCTTAAGATTGATCCAAATTCTACAGCAAGTTAGGATTTTATTTTCAGCAACTGGAAGTTTTCTTCATCTCCAATTGAGTTCCTATTTAAAGGAACAGAACCAAATTATTCAGTGAAGGACTTGAGGGACATAAATTGAGCTATTCTCCAATGAAAATACCCATTTTCTGATGTCTTAAATAGAATTTCTGTGCAGATCACACATGTGGTTGGTGGTTTCTTTGGTTACAGTAGCTAAGTAATCATGTTTGAAAATCTTCAAAACTGTCTACATTTTTTTAGTTGCTGTGACACACACCTAGGAGATGTAAGGAGAAGGATTGGTGTTGAGTAAGAGACCAGGGTGTTGGCCGTCATAGATTATCAGGGCAGTGCTCTGTGTGGCTGTGGAAGGGAGAGAAACTGACGGTCCTGTGTGCTGGCAGCCTCTATTGACTAGTTTGAAATATAGCATTGACCTCTCTTCTTTCCATTCCTATTGCCAGGATTGTGTTCCTTATCAGTTTTTTTGTTTGATTGTTTTATTGTTGTTTTGTGTTTGTTTGTTTTGGTTTTTAGAGACAGGGTTTCTCTGGAACTTGCTTTGTTGACCAGGCTGGCCTTGAACTCACACAGGTCCACTACCTCTGTTTCCCAAGTTCTGGGATTAACAGGGTGCACTACCACCGCCTTGCCAGTGCTGTTTTTCTTAGCTCTCATTATGGTTGTCTTTGGAAGATGCTTCTTCTGTTCGATAACTTCATTTATAGTTATTAAAAAGGCTGTTCTTCTAATTTTTTTTTCAAAAAATAACATCAATAATGGGTGGGTATTTTTAGAACTTTGGGAAGGAGTTGTGATTATAGCTCTGCTTGTGAAATATTTTAATAGGAAAGGCAGATTGATATAAAGTTTATAATACTTTCTCCATTTGGTTCAATCCAGAGACTAGCTATTGACTTGTGATTGACAGATAACCCTGATCCCCTAAAGCAAAGCTTTGATCAGTGATAGAGTTGATTAAACAAACACTTTATATGTTTGATTTATATGAACCAATTACTTCAGGTGTTTTTAGGAAGTGGGAATAAATTCTTTCTGTGTTTTATGAGTGTGGCTAACTCTGAGAGGTGATTGATACTTGCTGTGGGAGAACCCAACTCACTGAGATCAGTGCCACCCTGGGCAGGTGGTCTTGGGTTGTAGAAGAAAGCAGGCTGAGCAATAAACAAGAGCGAGCCAGTAAGCAGCATTCCTGCCTGGTCTCTGCTTCAGTTCTGTCATATCTTCCCTCAGTGTTGGAGTGGGATGTACAAGTGTAAGCCAACTAGTCCAGTTCCTCCCCACATCGCTTTTGGTCATGATGTTTATCACAGTGGCAGAAACTAAAGTGGTGTTTATCTTTCTCAAACTGTGTTGTTCAAAAGTCATCAAGCCTTTTCTCCTTCTAATTTAATTTTGCTCCTCTCCACCCACCATGCATGACAGCAATGTCTTGCCACTCAATTTTACTGCATATGAAGTCTTTTATTATCGATGAAAAGGTCCTGTGCATATCTTCTCTTTGTAATGCAAACTTCTGCAGAATAGGATAATACTTTTGCTTTTGTAGTTACTACTTAAGGATGTATTTATTGAGTTTATTGCATTTGCTGCAACATGGAATTTGAATAAGAACTCAGAGAATAAGGGTATTGACCTGCTGATGAAACACCAATGTTCTAAGCCAGGCGATGGTGGCGCATGCCTTTAATCCCAGCACTCGGGAGGCAGAGGCAGGCGGATCTCTGTGAGTTCGAGATCAGCCTGGTCTACAGAGCAAGAACCAGGACAGGCTCCAAAGCCACAGAGAAACCCTGCCTTGAAAAACCAAAAAAAAAAAAAAAAAAAAAAAAAAAAAAAAAAAAAAAAAAAAAAAAGAAACACCAATGTTCTGACTTATAGAGCTGAAATTCAAATTTTAAGGCCTTTGGGGAAAGTCTTTGGAAAAGAATGGCCCAGGGGTTATTTTCATTGCAGTGATTATTTTATTGAAGCACCCCTTTAAAATACCTTGATTGGTAGCCAGACTCTTATGTGCTTTCATACATGGCTCATCGTAAAGAAACACAAACATCATGTAAGAAGGTGTTACAGATGATAGAGGTAAGAGAGACTGTGCCACTGGACAGGTTTGCATTAGTTTTCCACTGTGTTTTTTCTTACTCAAATTGCGGTAGGTGAGTTATCAGGCATTCTCACCAATGTATTTGTCTTCACTGTATATTTGATTGCTTGTAACTAGTTAATTGAGACAAACCCTCATGTGTACCTCAGACTGACTTTAAACTCATAATTCTCCTGTCTCAGCCTCCCACGTGCTAGGATTTAGAAATGTAATTCACTACACATTGTATCTTTATTTTACTTGTTGATTTTTTTATTATAATTATCGTGCAGTTTACTAATGTTATACATATAATGAATCTTGACAAGTGTGTAAATTATATCACATTGTCCCAATCGACATATTCAACATTGTCCTAGTCAACATAATGTTCATATCTGAACATGGTTCTATGTGTCTGCAGTCCCAGGATTGACTATTTGGGCAGAAGAGTGAGTTTTTGTGTGGGGCAGGGAGAAGAGGAGAGGTGGGAAGAGATGTCATTTCCATTGCTTGCCAAAAGATTGACCCTGTGTCCCATTTCCCTACCCCTAGGTAGTGTTGTGCCCATTTTAGAAATTTCATGTAGATGTAGGGTTATTCTGCTTTTCTTTTGTGGTGCCAGGAATCCAACTAAGGGCCTCACACATGCTTGACATGAGTCTCTTCCCACTGACCCAAAGTATAGAAGTATACAGTATGTAGTTTTTATACTTGTCTTCTCTGACTCTTTCCCGTACACAAGTCAGTAGTTTGTTCCTTCTTATTACTGGGTAGTAGTTCACTGTATGGCAATACTACAATTTGTTTATTTTTTGTAGTAGGTGATGGGAATTAGATTCCTGTTTGTAATGTTATGAATAAAGTTGTTACACAAAATTCAGTATAAGTATTTATAGGGCCATATTTTTTAATCTCACCCAGATCAATTCATAAAATGAAATATCTAAGTATTATGGTAAGAGAACCTATCATAATAAGTTCTTATCATAACAAGTAACGTTCAAAATGTTTCCCACAGTACCTGTATTATTTTGCATTGTCATGGGTAATATGTAGGTTGTAATTAATGTACATCCTTTCCAATGAAGCACAACGGTAATTTACTACAGTGTTAATTTGTATTTCTCTGAAATAACTGATATTTTGATAGGATTTTGTTTCTTTATTGTCTGTTTGCATGTTTCTATGTATTTTGGGTACATGTTCTTTGATAGAGTCATATTTTGAAAGCATCTCCCAGCCTCCCATTCAAATCTATGGGCATGTCTTTATTTTTGTAACTTGTATTTTTAAAAGGCTAAGAGTGTTTAATTTAGGTTAAATTCAATTTTTTATCCCCTTTGGGTTTTTTGTTTGTTTGTTTGTTTTTCGAGACAGTATTTCTCTGTAGCTTTGGTGCCTGTCCTGGAACTAGCTCTTGTAAACCAGGCTGGCCTCGAACTCCCAGAGATCCGCCTGCCTCTGCCTCCCGAGTGCTGGGATTAAAGGCGTGTGCCACCACCACCCGGCCCCCTTTGGGTTTTTATATTAAAACTTTTGTGTCTTATCCAATGTCATTTATATTGTATCATTTTTTTTCTAGGAGTTTATAATATTGTTCTTAGAAGTAGATATTGTTTGAGTTGACTATTATATACAATATTAGATAACAAATCATTGTTTATGACATTATGATATGGGTGGGTATACAGGTACAGGACCATTTGTTGAAAAGTTTATAATTTCACCATTTAATTACACTGATATCGTCATTGAAAATTAATTGGCTGTAAATACATGTGGCTTTATTTCTCTCCATTTTTGTTACCGTCTTTGTGTCAATACTATTTCCCCTTAATTCCTGTGAGTTTTATATACTTAACATTAGGTGGTGTATAAATGTCTCTGTTTTATCTTATCTTGCATTTCAAAATTGTTTTACTTACCTTAACATTTTGCAGTTTTACATATACATTTTTAGTTAAGTTTCTTATGGTTGTGGCAAGGAGAGAGGGCCTGCTTTTGGTCCTGGCCCCCCGACTAGTTTACACCCAAAATAACCACACAGAAATTGTATTAATTAAATTACTGCTTGGCCCATGATCTCTAGCCTCTTATTGGCTAACTCTCACATCTTGATTTAACCTATTTCTGTTAATCTGTATATCACCACAAGGTTGTGGCTTACTGGGAAAGATTCAGTGCGTCTGACCTGGCAGTTCCATGGCTGCTCTCAGACTCTGCTTTCTTCCTCCCAGAATTCAGTTCTGTCTTCTCTGCCTACCTAAGTTCTGCCCTATCAGGTCAAGCAGTTTCTTTATTGATTAACCCATGAAAACAATACATAAACAGAAGGAGCTCCTACACCATGGTGATAGGAATTCACCCTGGTGTCTCACATACGCCCCACAATACTCTACAACTGAATCATACCCATAGCCATGGTTTTATGCTTTATTTTTAGAGAGAGTCCTTAAGTTGTCCAGACTGGCCTTGAACTCATTTTGTAGCCTAAGCAGGTCTTAATGATAATCCTCTTTCTCACCTTCATAAGGTCTATGGCACTAAGGTTAGTTTCATATAAAAATATGTCTATTATTATTTTATTTACTATAGATATGTTTCATTTTTTTCACAGGACTGCATGTAATGATCCAGGAAAATGTTGTATTTACTGATTTACTTAGATATTCTGTAGTATCTCTCATTGTTTGGAAGTCTTTAGTATAAATTTACTGAATGTATTTCCACAAATGTTTACCCCTGTTGTGTTTGATATACTGAATGGTATACATTGATGGAACTGTGGATGCAGTTGTGTGTATTCATGTTTTGTTTTCTCTATTTCATTGTTCTACATGTCAGCTTTTCTGCCAGCACCATACTGCTTTTATTGCTATAACTCTGTAATACAGCTTGAAATCATCATTGCTCTTTTGGTGCAGGATTTCTTTGGCTGTCTATATTGTTATTTGCCATGAAATTTAATATTTTTTCTATCTCTGAAGAATGTCATGTAGATTTGCAATGAGATTGCATTGAATCTGTAATGGCTTTTGATAGAATGGTCATTTTCACAATATTAGCTCTCCCAATCCATGGAATGGGAGATGTTTCTGTCTTGTAGTGTAATCATCAGTTTCAGAGTTAAAATTCTCATGGTAGAAATCTTTCACTTCATTGATTCTGTTACTTTCTTGGAGGCTGTTGTGAATGTGAGTGTATCCATGATGCTCTTCTCAGTGCAGTTATTAATAGATAGAAACTACTGATTTTTGTGAGATATATATAGTGCTATTTTGCTGAAATATTGATCATTTTTAGACATTTCTGGTGAAATTTTGGGTATCTCTTATATATAACATACCTACAAATAGAGATAATTTTATATTTTTTGTATTTGTATCACTTTAATTTCATTCTCTTGTCCTTATTCTATCTAGTGCTTCAAGCACTATGTTGAAAGTGAGTGGAAATAGTGGACAGCCCTGTTTTGTCCTGAATTTAATAGAATTGCTTCAATGTTTTCTCTTTTCTTTTTCCATCTAAGATGATGTTGACTGTGGACTTGTCATATATAGCCTTTATTATATTGAGGTATATTCCCTCCAGTCCTACTCTCTCTAGGGATTTTATCATGAAGGCATGTTGGATCTTGTCAGGCCTTTTCTGTAGCTGCTGTGTTGATAATGTTTTTTCTTTCTTTCTTTTTTAAATCTCTTTAAGTCCATTTACCTGGTTTATTATGTATATTGACTTACATATGTTGAACCATCATCATATCTCTGGGATAAAGTCACCATGATCATGGTGGGTGATCTTCTCGATATATGCTTGTATTTGACATAGAAGTATTTTAATGAGGATTTTTGCATCCATATTTATTATTAATATTGGCCTGTAATTTTCTTTTTTGTTGTGTATTTACTTGTTTTATGTCTTATAGTAATACTGGCTTTATAGAAGAAGGTTGAAAGTGTAGTTTCTGTTTCTATTTTAAATAATTTAAAAAATATGCTTGTAAATATTTTTTTAAAAATCTCACAGAATTTTTTTGTCTATCTAGGCCTGGTCTGCTTTTAGTCAGAAGGATTTTTATTACTGTTTTAATTTCAGTATTTGGTTTGGGTCTATGTGCTTACGTTGTTGATCTCTTTTGGTTTACATTGATCTAAAAACTTGTCCAGTTCTTTCAGATTTTCAATCTAGTGAGAAGCAAGCTTATAAAGATTCCTTTGTAATATTGTGACCGTTTTACTGTCTGTTGTTATGTTTTCTGTTCATCACTGATTCTGCTAATTTGTGTCCTCTTCTTCTGTTGATCAACCTGTTCATGGGTCTATCAGTCTTGTCTGTCTGCTCACAGAATCAGCTCTTAGTTTTCAGTTTCTCTTTCATTTCTTTCTGCTAAGATTATTTTTATTTTTTCCTATCAACTAAACATTTTTGTTCATACATTTAGGAAATGTATTATCTTAGAGATCAAAGTTCTTTGCTTCAGGGTTTTCTGACTTTAAAAATTTCCATTGAGAAATTAGCTGTTATTCTGATTGGTTTTCAACTTTTTTTTTTTTTTGTTCTTATAGCCTTCAGTTCTCTCTTTGTTCTGTGTAGTTAGTGTTTTAACTTTAGAATGTGGAGAGAGTCTTTTCTAGTCTTATCTCTTTGGAGTGCTTCTGATATGGTATGGGTTTATCTTTACTTAATTTGAGAGAGTTTTCTTCTATGATCCTGTTAAAAGCCATACTTATGCCATTGATTTGTGATTCTTCTCTTTCTTATATGCTTATAATTTGTTAATTTGATATTCATATAGTTGTTAATAACACCTACGTGTTCTTTCATATCATTTAATTTTTTTCATATTCTTACAGATAGGATATGTGATTAAGGCTAAGCCTGAGAGTCTGAGATAACATGGGCAGGTGAAATTCATGGACTCTGCAGGCTGGGCTGATGACAGGTGCCAAGCATATATATTGGGAAAGGGACAGGCAGAGCAGAAGCCACACGACTCACTAGACTAGTTAAGTGTGCAAGATGTGCAGTCTGGGCTAAATTTTGTGGTTTGGGAAGATGTAGGCAGATTAGAGTCAGGGAACACATTGAAGCACTGGTGGGTATATACTGCGCAGATGAGCTAAGTTCAGGGAGACTTTTCAGACTGGCTTAGTGCACACACAGGATGTGTGGCCCCAGTCAAGCCTGGACACTGGGAAAGGTGCAGGCAAGGTAGTGTCCACAGGACTAACCAGACTAGGCAGGAAGCATAGGATGTGCTCCCATGGTAAGTTTGTAGTTTGGGAAGGAGTTGATTGTATGGTATAACAAATTTAAAATATTCCCCCTTGCCAGGCCTTATAGCTCACTCCTTTTAGCTCAGCACTTGGAATACAGAGGTAGGTGGTGGATGTCTGTAAACAGGAGGTCAGTCTGGTCTACATAGTGAGTAAGTTCCAGGACAACCAGAGCTATCTAGAGAGAACCTGTCTCAAAAAACAAAAGCAAACAAACAACCCCTCAATTCTCTTCACATTTTTACATAACAAAAATAAAAACAAACAAACAGAAATATTTGTTGGTTAGGATTTGCCAGAGTTGGTTGAGTGCTTGCCTATAATACGTAAGGCCTAGATTTGAGTCCTGCCATCTGATGAACTGAGTTTAGAGGTGTACACCTGTAACTGCAACCATGGGAAGGTAGAGGCAGGAGGATCACAAGTTCACGTCACCCTCAGCTACATAGCAAGTTCAAGTTCAGGATGATATATACCCCAGAAGAAACAGACAACAACCAAAATTTACCTCATTATAAATGAAACCTTTATATTTAAAACTAGTTTTAAGTGATATTATTCAGAAGACTTGTAGATGTATTCCACTGTTTCGTTACCAGTTTGCCTTGATCTCTTGGGATGCCTTTTACATGTTGATATTAAGACCATTATATTCACACTGAAAACACATTTTGTGAAATTTTGAATAAGGATGATGGATACTATTTATTGATTGAGCTAATATTTGTTAATGTTCTTATGTAGAGTTTTAAATTTGGATTAAATGTATAGAAATATTAGATAATAAAAAGTATACTGATGAGACAAAAATAATTTATTTCTTTTAACACATGTAAATACTAGAATTTAAGCTTTCCCAAGAGCTTTGTAAGCATCTGTTAGTTACATTTTTGTTTATGTCTTATTGAGACTCTTGATTCTTCCTTCAGGAGAAGCTTTATACCCCATAAATCTTATGGTACATTCTTGCTTTGAGAAATATTGGATATCATATATTAAAATAACAAACAGCTAAAACTATGTGAAAATTTTAAATTACACAAAATGGGATTTCATAAGGTGCTTAAATAGATTCTTTCTTCATTTTCCTTCTTATAATAGCCATGAACTTGAATTTTCTCTCCTGTGTAAATTTGCTAATGTTCTCTTTGAAGGGGAGACCACCTACATAATGATATAATCTGAATCAGCCCCTGTAACTAAATCATTAAATGCATTGTTGGTACTTTGCATGGCTACATTTTGTGAAGTATCTCACGGCATGAGCTGCACTTGCTTTGCTCTACTATATGGAATGACTTAAAAAGCCAGAGAACCAATTACTCTCCTGATGGCAGCCATGGGGCTACTACTATAATGCGTATTTTAAATAAATAAAGAGGAAGAAATAAGAAAGAAATTGTAAATCTCAGCTGGATGTTCTAACTAAAAGTGTTGTATTTGTTAAATCTTGATAACTTGTCATCTTATAACCTGTTGTCTTATGGAAAACTCATCTGTGAGAGTATTAAAGTCAGACTCTGGGATTTTGAAAGATGTGCATAGCTCTCTGTTGTGTATATATTAAACATAGACTATTACAAAAGTGAATGATCACAAACCTCCTTCATTTCTCACTGTAGAAACAAACGCATGTTTTGGGAATGGTGAGCAGTTAGCTGGGCTTTGGAGTTGTTTTTTGTTTTTTTGTTTTATTTTAGGTACATGTGGCTTGTAATTAGTATATCCTAATTAGTGAAGCTAATTGTTAATGCAAAGTATTGCATGAGAATTTTACCACATCCCTAATATTCTTCCTGAACCTATTTTTGGGTAGGGAGGTAAAGAGATTCTGTGAAATCCTGCCTCAGCATAAGGTATACAAGAGTGAAGTGACTAAATGATGCATAAAACAGTTTATCATGACTTTAGTTTGTTAGTTTCAAGTTTAATTGCTGAGGAAACTGAAATTGAGCATTGAAAGTTTTATTTTGGGGTTTTAAAAAATGTCCTAACATGTTTATCTGATGACTACATCAGATTTAGAGAAACTTTACAATATCAAGATAATGACTGAACATGAGTATTTTCTTCTAATTAATTAACTAATTAATTGTTTTTTAAAGAAAACTATCTTTTCTCATTTTAAATACCACCCCAGTTCCTACTTCCTCCCCTCCTCCCAATCCCTCTACTTTTCCTCCCATCCCACTTCCCATCCACTCCTCAGAGAGGGTAAGGTTTCCCATGGGGAGTCAAGAAAGTCTAGCACATTGCTTTGAGGCAGGAGAATACAAGTATATTTTTATGTGACACTGACAGCAAATAGGTTAGTTTTACCTAGTTTCACTGAGGCATAACAGTTTTTGTCTCTAGTGAAATAATTGAATCCTTGTTTAATTTGATTTGGGTTTCATTATAAAAAATTGGAATTTTGATGTGTAAAGTTACTGTACTAAGATTCAATTTTATAGTCGTCTACTTTCTGTTGGGAGGAGGCCGCTTGTTGGTTCCCGGCCACTTAGCTCTGAAATAATCACACAGAAACTGTATTAATTAAATTACTGCTTGGCCCATTAGCTCTAGCTTCTTATTGGCTAATTCTTACATCTGAATTTAACCCATTTCTAATAATCTGTATATGGCCATGTGACAGTGGCTTACTGGCTAAAGTTCCCAACATCTGTCTCTGGTGGCTACATCGCTTTTCTCTGACTCCGCCCTTCTTTCTCCAGCATTCAGCTTAGTTTTCCCTGCCCAGCCAAATTCTGTCCTGCTATTGGTCCAAAGCAGTTTCTTTCTTCATTAATGGTAATCACAGTACACAGAGGGGACAAACTTACTTCAGATTTTTTGTCATAGCCCCTGTAAAAAAGTTGGTAAAGTTTTGCTTTCATGCCAGGATACTAGAAGTCAAAAATGAGATTCCACTTGATCTCTTAACATGTTTTTAAGTCAACATGTTTTAATTGATTTTTCCCTTCATTATTGCCACTATGTGGTTATTTAATAATGATAAGTTAGTGATGATGATGATGGGTAGAAACCTGTTACTATCTCGTGATGAGACTGGGAAAACTAAGACTCCCCATCTGATTGCTGAAGTACAGACCAAAACCAGAAAAATGGGACAAAATGCCTGATCCTCATGTATGTGTCAATGCAAAAGTAAGGTTGGAGAAATAAACAGTTATGGCCATGTTATATGTTACATTCTTGTTGCGTTTGATTATATCTTATTCTTGTTTTTCTTCATCCTATGTGAAATACTGTCTTCACAGTGGCAAGGGCCCAATGACTGTGTCAGTTTTTGTTTTTTAGCCCTCTTTCTGGTGCTTTAATCAGTAGTGACTTGTTCCGGAACTTGCCACGTGTGTCCTCTGTTTTCACAGATGTGACTGAGATAAACCATGTCTGTTTATCTAAATGAAAATTCTTTGATGAAATTCCTATGATTGGAAGACTAGGCCCTCTTTACATAGGGTAACAAAGGCCTCCTAGCAGACTTGCCTGTCCTGCACTATCAATGAGGAAATAGGTTATTTAAGGTGTATGTATGGTTGCAGTTAGAGAAAAACTCATATTAAGTACGCTGCCTCTCCATCCTGATGCAGTGTGTGCCCTTAATTGGACTATTAGGAAGAATTACATAGTTGAAGTGATCTGAATTCACTAAACTTTTACAGGTGTGCTAGGAAATGTGAAAGAAACAAAGCCAATCTACACTCTCTTCTCCTCCCTCCCTTCTGCCTTCTACCCTTGTTATTTTACAGAAAACCGTGTGGCTAGTATGCTGTTCTTATGTCGTATTCCCTGTTCCTTCCTCAGCTATTACTTGGGTGAACAGCTGCATATTACCATACCCCCAAATTGTTCTCCAGAAGGGTATCACTGTAGAGCCCATGCTCAAGGAATAGGCAGAGATGTTGCATCTCTTGCAGTAGAATGTAAAAGTAAATTACTTAAAAAACTTCCACAGGAGGGATTTACTCTCCTCTATTTGTTTATTCAACTATTTATCTATATACGTGTACTTTTGTAGATTATTAAGTCGTCACTCATTAATTCTTTAATGTTCAAATTTTTCCTGTTTGCTCATTACGATCTTTTTTGTCTTCTGTTTCTCACTGATATACTCTCATTATTGTGATTTTTATTGAGGACTTTCTTTTTTCTGATACTACAGAATGTTTCAAATTTTATGTGATTGTTTCCTAACCCACTTCTAGAATCAGCTCTCTCCCCTAAGAGCCCTGGTTCCTTTTACTGAAAACAAATATTGGAAGCCAAAAACTCAGTGCCAGATGTAATTGCAGCTCTTTAAATCCAAATGTTGAGCCATTGTTGTAAGTAATACTAAATTAGGTCATTGTAATAATTAAATTCTTCTGAAATATAAATTTGCTTTACTTAATAAAATGAAATAGTAGTAAGATTTTTTTAAATGAAAAAAGTCTCAGAAATTTTACTACATCTTTCTTTTAATTTTTTAATGTCAGTTTGTTATATACATCTTTTTTGTGTATGTGTTCTTGAACAGAAAATCTGAGGCAAAAACTTAAAACATGGTAATTCGAAGAGTATTGAGATTAACTCTGCTATTGAATGGACTCTATATTAGGAAAATTAACAGGCATAGATTCTGGAAAAATATATATGTGGGAAATGTTTTGTTTTATATTAGTAATCACTTTACATTTTATATTCAACAGAGGTTAGAGAATATTTTTCTGAGAAAAGGGAAAAATGTTTAAGAAGAGAGAAAAGCTTCCAACTTTAAAATACCTGGACAGAATCACTAACTAGTTTTTATTGTTTTACACATTATCTGTATGGATTCTGCCTTCCATTGTTAGAATGGAGAGTTTATTATCCTGGGTGGTTTTACACAGAGCAGATAACTGTTTAGAGGCTCGATAGAAACCCATGTGTTTGTATTTGTAACCTTGTAATACCAGTAAACAACCGAACAGTTCTGAGATACCTTGGGAGCACATTTTCTCTCTACTCTTTGATGTACACCATTTCATCAAACTGACTGAATCTGTGAAGCTTAGAAATGGAAGCAGTAAAATTATAGGACCCAAGGAATAAACATTAATGAGAGAAACAAATCATTTTTTAAGAATCAGTGCATGGGATGTGTGAGGAGATGCCCAGAGAGCCCTGTAATAAGAACAGCTGGATGGTGCAGAGTATCAGGGTGCTGAGAGAAGAAAAGAGGTAGAGGTGTGTCGAGACTGGCCAATGTTATCAGGAAAAACATGGGGACCTGAGTATGTCATTTGTGATTGTACATAAATCTTGAAGCCAGTGCGTCTAATGTCTAGAACAGTGGTTTTCAGCAAAGTTTACCCCTTGTGTGCCTGGGGTGTGTCAACGGTGTGCCTTCTTTCCGGTGTTTTATGTCGTTTAATTCTTGTCAACTCTTTGAGGAGTGGCTCTTAACTATTACAGAGGTACATCAAGGAATGGGGGACAGGAATGGAGAACATGATGGCACGCTCATCTGAAGAAACCGGGGTACCATGTTTAGTTTCAGGGTAGTGTGGCAATTGACAGAAAATCAAGTAACTAAGCACAGGTGCAGACTCTTCAGGTAGGGGCAACCATTAATAATGGTAGGAGTTTCTGTGTCTAGTTGTTTAAGGGAGAAGTTTGTTGTAGTGGCTGTAGGTTTAGATAAACTCACCTGTGTCTCCCGAGGTGCTGGCGGATGGTGAAGCTTGCCCGCCAGGCTCTTCAGTTGGGTTAGCTATTGAGCACCCATTTGACACAGGATCCTTTGTCCAGATCCTGAAAGTGAGGTTTGGATTCTGCTTTAGACTCTGACAAACTGGTTGTTAGAACACTAGTCCATTTGTAAAGGGAAAAAAAGGCATAACTAAATTCACTCAATTTTAAGATAATTACAAAAACAGCATGTTTACATTTGCAGAGTAAATCTCAAGAGCAAATTAATTATATGTCTGTAGTTCTCGAATTTAAGTAGGTTAGGTGAGGGGAAAGCATGATTTAATCTTGCTTTATGGCTGGCCAAATCTCTAGGCTAGCCATTTTTTCCTTTTTATAAAAATCCTTGTGGTTCCTTGCCTTCCCATTAGCTCATAGTTGAGAGCTCTGTTAAGTTGTCTGTGAGACGGAGTGTATTAAGCTGGCCTGATTAAAATTGTTCACAAGAGATCAAGCAGACAAGGGACTTTTAGCATAATTAAAAAAGGACTGCCAGCCTTTAAAGATAAGATTTCAGAGATTTTTGAAATTTATATCTACCTGTAGGGAAGTGTGTTTATGTAATTAGATTCTGGTTCTCTCAAGAAGCCTTCTTAATTCATGCATGGCATCTGTTTATGGAATATTATCTGCTTGTGCAGGACATGTGAAAGCTGCCTAGAGGAGCCAGGTCTTGAAAAAATGAAATGTTCCCTTGAAAGATCTCAATGTGATACATTAAAAAAGAAATCAGTTAACCTTCTATGTTAACCTGCTTATTTATGGAAGGAAACTCAGTAGTCAAGTTCAAAGTAGAAATGGAAGTATTAAAGCAAATTGTATGTCCTGTGTTCTGAGGCAAAGGTGAGAAAAATTTATCAGTTTTTGGGAGGTACTTTCCTTTGGTTAGTGGGTTTCTTAGCCCAAGATTTTAGTTTTGTCTCCTTATTAGTTCCCTAAGTTTGCACTTCTCTGCTCTGGAATTATTCAGTTATTGCCACTTTACTATCATGTTTCAGAAAAAGTGAATGTATTTAAAATGTTTTCAATCTGTCCCTTCCTTTGTCCTTTGGAAGCCATGTCCCCTGCTGCTCATGCCGTGTGTATCTTACTCCAGAGGCTTTTTTTCTGTCCCTTGGTGTCTTAAATGGAGTTTTGGTTTTTCTTCAGAATGGAGCCCTTATAGCATAAATCAAAATGTTATTGCTATAACGAGACAGCGTTTCGAAGTAAAGTTTCTAGAGTGTGAACTGTCTTGGTCTACCTCCATGCATAAGAGATTGGATTCCCAGATAGTGCTTCCATCAGGTCTGGATGTCAGGTCTGGGCAAGAGAATGAGATGATGATAGAAGCCCTCAAACCAAAGTGCATTTTGGATTACTCCAGCTATATTTGGGATGATCTAAGGAAACTATTGATACATACTTTGGCTAGGTGTAAGAATATTTTAATTTTAAATCACCAAGAATGAAGAGGAAGGAACCTAAAATATCAAATGATGGAATTTTTTCCTTCTTCATTTCGTGATGTTTCATTATCCGTCCAAGGAAAGCACTAAACAAGGTTGTGTCTTGAAACGGTATGATCTGTGAATAGTTTTATTTGTAGGAGGAGGTCATGGAAAGGTTTCTCTCTGCTTTCTTCATGACAAGCAATCAGAGGAGTTCACAGATCTTCTGGTTTCTAACCATTTTAAAGACTTGAAAAATGTTGTATCAAATTATGTATTGCTTTTACTTTTGATTAAATAAACTGCTTTAACAGAGTGTACAGTCACGTAGTCTAGGTAAAAAATAGTTGCTTCAGTTGAGACTTACCGAGACTAAATCCTACAGAATTGATATAGCTATGTTATTATTTTGCTAACTAGTTTATCCCTTCTATATACTACATATATAATCTTCTTCTCTCTTTTAATTTCTGGCGTGGGCTGGTATAGCCCTTGTTTATCATGTACTGTAAAGAGTTAGCAGGCACCAAAAGAACTGAACATGAATCATAACGATTTTTTAAAGTAATAAATTTGATGAGATTATAGGATGTATTTCAGGGAAACGGTCATCAGTTGGCCTTCATTTCTTCAACAGACCAGGAAGCATTCAAATAGCATTAAATTGTGAGCCAGAAAGAGCGACTGAGAGTTCTCTATATGATGGTCTCCTAACATTCCTCAATCTAATGTTCATCTGTAAAATGGAGATAATAGTTATCTAGAAATGTTATAAAGTTCATGTGTGAAATAGATTCCCTGCTCAAATTTCTAGACCTTACTATTCAATGTTAATTGGTAGACATTGTTATTTTGTTAAATTCTTATGTGCTTAACCTTGTATAATAAATAACATTTTGTGTAAAAAATAAACCCTGCATTAAATTTTGATATTATAGTTGATACTGTGTTCTTTTGAATGTCTCTTCTATGAAAACTTAAGACTCTACATAAGACACCTTGAATCAGTATTTTACCTGCTGTGTCTGAATCTGTCTTTCTCCTGCCTGTCCTGGTCACAGACAGCCCAATTTCATTCCTGCAGTTACTCGCCTGTCTTTTATACACTAGATTTTTTTTTAAATTTCCTAGAGCATTATAGAAATGAAATCATGCATTATTTATTCATCATGCCTGCCTTCTTTCTCTCAACTTAAGATTCATCTGTTTTTGCTTGTAACATTTGTTTAAATGATGAGTCATATATTGAAGTTGTTTTATCCTTTATCTGTTAATAGCAACATGAGTATAAGATGATCCGACATCCAATTATTAACTATATTGTTGAAGACTGCTATGACCAGTAATAATTTTTGTTTGCCTTTGAGTAAGTACCTAGAAGTAACAGGCTTAGATTAAATGACAGGTCTATGTTGAAATCTTTAAGAAGCTCCTAAACTGCTTTTTAAACATACTAATTTTATATTCTAACCATAATTGCAAGAGAATTTCACTTCCTGGGCACCCTTGCCAAAACTTCCCAAGTCTTTAACATTTTAGCCACATGTGTAATGACTTCAATTTGTGATATTTTCTTGCATTTTTCTTTGTAGTTGGTAATTTTGTGCATGTTTTGTTGTGTATTTTCTTTGGGGGCTATTCAAATATTTTACGAAATTTTAATCAAATTGTTAGAGTTTTGGGAGTTCTATATATATTATAAATATAATTTCTTTGTTAGGCATTATGCTTTCTAGATTCTGGTTTGCTTATTATTAATTTCTGCTTTCTTTTTCAATTCCTATAAAGAACCTTTCAGAAGATATACATTTTCCATTTGATTCAATCAGAATTACCGATTTTTATCCTTTATGTGTTTTATTGTTGCTAGCATTTTGCCAAACTAAACATCAAATGTAATTTCTTATATTCAGGAAGATTTGTAGCTTTGCTTTTTACACTTAAGTTTGTAACCCATTATTATAATAAACTTTTTACTTTAGAATAATTTTAGACTTGAAAAGTTGCTAAGGTAGTACAAAGAGTTCCTGCATACCCCTCACCTACTTTCTCCTATTATTAACACCTTACATAACCCTGATGAATTTATCAAAACTAAGCACTGGAATTGTACATTTCAATTAACTACAGTCTTTATTTGGATTTCACCAATGTTTCTTCTAAAGCTCGTCTTTCCGTTTTGGATTCCACTTTGTCTTTAGTTCTAATGTTTCCATCATCTACTCTGGACCACGATAGTTTCTTTATTATATTCTATGTTTTTCATGACGATAGAAGTTTTGAGCTGTATTGACTATGTATTGGGGAGAGTTTTCTTTTAATATGGGTTTGTGTGCTGTTTTCTTCATAATCCAAATGAATTTTGAGGTACACTCTTTCACCTGGTATTATGATGTATACCAGGAATGCCAGCACTTGGAAGGTAGAAGCGACAGGATTTTGAGCCCAGCATGTGTGATATAGTGAAACTATATTCCCCCACCTACCTGACACAGTGTCATTCTAATCATATTGTACTTGAGGCTGGTTGTGTGTGTATGCATGTATGTGTGTATGTATGTGTATCTCTGTGTGTGTTTGTGTGTGTTTATCTGTGGGGGTGGGTGAGGGGGTAAAAGTTGAGACCTGTGAGCAAGGGAATCAGTTTTCCTTGTCATTCTTGTTGATTTTGATTACCTGAGTATAAAGTTAATTTATTTTTACCCTTTCTATATTATGTTCTTTGGAAGCAAGTCATTAAATCTAGTCTAGAAATAAGGGGAACAAAGAGGAGGTGATTATGGCCTATCAAGAGAAACAGCTACATAAGTTATTTGAAATTCTGTAAGAAAGATTTATCTCTTCTACCTTAATTATTTATTTATCATGTCAGTGTGAAGCCATATATATTTATTTTGCACCATAGATCATATTCATGTTCTATGGTAATCATTTATTTTATTGCTCAGTTTGCCATTGGGAGTCCTTTTGGATGGCTCCAAGGTTCCCTTGACTTACTAGCTTCTTTTACTTATTGATTTGAGGATTTCTTTGCATTCTGACATTATTTGATGATAACTAACGATTATTTTTCTTTTCTGTGTTTTACTGTTTTAAACATTTCTTAAAGGACCCCTGGTTCCTGCTTCTTGAGCATCTTCTTTACAACCAGGGTCCACACACTGGGTGGTTAGTTGGTTTGCTGCTGCTGTAGCCATATGTCTAGTTTTCTTGACGGAATCAGAGCGTTCATGTATCTTCTATACCGATATTTGTGGTTATTACTGCATCTGTGTTATTTAAATGTGAATGCCTACTTAAGTTTCTGATTCTAATTTGCTACAAAGGATTTTGTTTTATCATGATTGATTATCTGTGGATGTCAGTTTCCGAAAGTGATAGAAATAGCCCCTATAATCCATTTCTTATGCTTTGAACCTCAGCAACATATATTTCAGCTTCAGAATTGTTAATATGTAACATGAAATCCCTTTCTTGGTTAATTTTTATGTATCATATAGATATTATCAAAGTTTGTTTTCTGTACTACAATGATTTTAAGAATTTCATGCATGTTTATACTTAAATTTTATTTTTTTAAAAAAAATTTGGATATCTAGTTCTCATGTTATTTGTTAAAAAATATCTTTATTTCACTGTCTTGCTTTTGAATATTCGTTGAAAATTGGTTGCCCATTTTTGTGTGAGTCAGTTTTGGAATTCTTTATTGTATTTTTCTATCTTGGTATCATATTTACTTGATTATTGCTGACTTATAAAAAGTCTTCAAATCAGGTAGTTGTAATCTAATTTTCTTTTTTTTTTGTTGAAGTTGTTTTGGTAGTCAAAGTGTTCAGGATTTCCAAGTGGAATTCAAAATTAGCATACCAATAGCTATTCAGGAAAGCTTGCCAATAGCCATCTTCATGGCTCTTTCTGTAATCCCAGTTGAGGTAAGAGGGTCAGGATTTGAAAATCATCTTTGGTTACACAGTGAGTTGAGGCCTGCCTGAGCTACTTGAGATCTTGTCTCAGAAAACAAATGATCTTTTGATTTAGGAATTTCCTTCCATCTACTGCTTTGTGCCTGGAGGGTTCGTTTAAGTAGCATTGCCACAGAGAATTTTTCTTAAAGTGCCTCTAGTTTCTAGGGGATTAGAAATCATGGTATTCTTGATCATTACATATTCTAAAGCTAGTTCTTAAGCTTTCAAAACATCAAATGTGCTGTGTCCCTATCGTGCAGGGGCTATCTTTTCCCAGTGGATCCAGACAGTTGAATGCAGAGTGGTTAGGGCTGATTAGTAAGCTGGTGAATGATGACAGGGGAGCCTATAGCCGAGTCTCCATGAATATTAGGGAAGTGTGCCAACTGAAGCTGGCTTAATTCTGCAAACAGGAGCCTTTTGCAGAAGGATTCATGGTAATTAACCAACTCAAAGTGCAATATTTTCCTTTCATTAATTTGGCAGAAAACAACTAAATATCTACAGCAAAACTATTTTTGACATTTTCATTTTCTGCTTTGAAAATAATGGATATTTTGAATTGCACTATGAAAGAATTTTTTTTTTTAATTTCCATTATAACTTCTTGAAAATGTAGATCACTCAATTAGCAGGGTTTATTTTTTTAATTTAATAGGATTAATTGACAACAGGAGTGACCAGAATTGATTCACATTTTGAAGCAATAAGCTTGTAGAAGACTCTTGGAGAGTTTATTGGCTCTGATCTATTTTGCTGTTTTCTTCCATGCGTGTGTAAGTAGTAGGATGGCAGGTAGTATTTTCAAGCTCACCTCTGCTCTATATGATATATACCATTTCCTGCTCTGCTCCTATTTATTTTGGGCTAAATTATATTTGTTTATATTAATCATTTTATTTCGGTTGTTAATTTTTTAGCTTAAAATGTACTTGCTGCTAACCATTTTATAGGAAGTATCTTGAATATTTTTAGGAGGGTCCATTGTTGGTAATTTTTTTTCTACAGTTATTGTAGAAGTCTTTGTTTCATGATATGTTAGTCTTCATATAAATGCTTTAATTTTAATACTTTTTATTAATAATCTTTCATAATAGGCATACATTTACTAAGCTCTTTATTACACAGTACTTTCCCTTCTGCAGTTTTGAGACATCTTGTGGTTATAATTTTCTTCTGTGTATATTGAACATGTTTACTCAGAAAAGTATTTTTATTTTAACTTTCTTTTGATTTTTAACTGTCAGAAACCAATCTCAGTCTATCTCAGAATCCAAGTGCAGAAGGCTCTTGGGCTAACTTCTGAAATCCCATGGAAACACGTCGTTCCTGGAGTGCTGGAAATACATTGTTAGTCCCATCACTAGGAGCTTAGGTATTGCCATTCTCATCATTTAGGCTTCCTTCTTCTTCACTCTTTGTACATTTAATGCTTAGCACTCTCAGATACACCAGGCCATCACAATACCACTACTCAGCTAGAGTGACCAGCAGAGATAGAGGGACCAGCATGGATAGAGAGACCAGCATAAATGGAGAGGTCAGAGTTTAGTTCCGGCTCCAACAGTCCCTGGAAAGAGAATATGGAGCATCCTGCATAGTGTTGTAACTGGTTGTAAAAACATACAGTAGTCCAAGGGCAGTGTCACAAATGACAAGCTTACGGTTACCCTCCCAGTTAAGGGCAGTGTAAGTAGTTGGGAATATTGGTAGAGTGTTTGCCTAGAATCCAGGAAGCTCTGAGTTTGGTATCTAGCACTAGAAACAACAACAACAACAAAAGTATGGCGGCACAGTCCTGTAATTTTAGCATTCAGTGGGTTTAAGCAGGAGATTCAGAAACTGAAGGCCATCCTGTGCCAGATGGGGAATTTGAGTGGGGAAGGGACTCATGTATTTTACTGGGTATATCAATATAAATTTGTTTACTCAATCAATAAATATGCTTGGAAACTGCTATTGGCAGAGATTTAATGGTGAATAAGGGAAGTACAGTTCTAAATATTGAGAAGCTTACACACTAGTAAGTGTGGAGTTTTAATTTTTATTTACTCTTCTCTCATACAAAACATCTCAACCACTGCTCTTCTCTTCTCCCAGTTCCCAGCTGACCTTTCCTCTTCCCCAGATCCACTCCCCCTTAACCCATCCTCTCTTCCCAGAAAATAGCAGGCTTCTCTGGGACATCAACTTAACAGAGCACAATAAGATATAACACCAGGCACAAACCCTCAAATCAAGGCAGGATGAGGAAACACAGTAGGAAATAAGAGGTCCAAACAGCAGGCAAAAGAGTAAGAGATACCCAACCCCCAATATCAGAAGTCCCTTCAGAACACTAAGCCAACAACTATAACATATATGCAGAGGGTCTAGCCCAGACCCACTCAGGCTCCATGATTGCTGCTGTAGTCTCTGTGAGCCCTCATGAGTTTTGTTTATTTGATTCCATGGGCCATGCTCTTGTGGATGTTTTCTATCCCTCTGTCTCTCACAATTCCTCCTCTTCTTCCACAGGGTTCCCTGAGCTCCAAGGGGAGGGTTCCTGCTGGAGGCCTCCAACATGGGTTTTCTCTCTACTTAATGTTTATATGTGGAGTCTCTTCATCTGCTCCCATTAGCTGAAGCCTCTCTGGTGACCACTGGTTTAAGGCCATTGATCTATGATAATAGCATAACCGTTAAGGAATCATTTCACTGTTCCCCCCACCCCAACCATAGTTGGTTCTACTCTAAGTTTCTAAGCTATACAGCCTCCAGTTCTTGGCCATCCACGAAGTGTCTAGGGCATAGGCTCTCTCTTGTGTAATGGACTTCAAATTAGACCAGGCATTGGCTGGCCACTCCCACAAGTTCTGGGCCACCATTATCCCAAAACATCTTTCAGGCAAACATATTGTAGATTGAAGGGTTTGTGGTTGGTTTAGAGTCTTGGTCCCATCATTGGAAGCCTTGCCTGTTAACAGAAGATGGAAGGTTTGTTCAGGCTTCGGATGTCCCATTGCTAAGAGTCCCATCTTTACCCACCCCTAGTCTACCTTCAGAATCTATTCTATTTCCCCTTTCCATGGAAATCCAAGCATCCTCCATAGTGCCCTCCTTGTTACTTAGCCTGTGGATTATAGCATGATTATCTTTTACTTTACAGCTAATATTTATTTATAACTGAGTACATACCACGTTTGTCTTTCTGGGTTACCTCACTCAGGATGATTTTTTTTTATAGTTCCATCCATTTGCTTGCATATTACATAATTTTTTTTTAACAACTGAGTAGTGCTCCATTATGTGAATGTATATATTATTTATCCATTGTTCAGTTGAGGAGCATCTAGGTTGCTTGCAGTTTCTGGCTACTATGAATGTAATTGAGCAAGTGGCCTTGTTGGAGGGAGTGTTCTTTGGGTATATGCCCAAGACTAGTTGTCTTAGGCTTTTTATTACTGTGAAGAGACACCAAGACCACAGCAACTTGTATAGAGGAAAACATTTAATTGGGGTTGGTTTACAGTTTCAGAGGTTGAGTCTTTTATCTTCATGATGGGACATGGCAGAGTACAAGTAGACATGGTGCTGGAGAAGGAACTGAGAGTTCTACATCTTGATCCACAGGCAGAATAAGCAACTGTGTGTAACACTGGGTGTAGCTTGAGTATGGGAGGCCTCAAAGACAATTTCCACAGTGACATACTTCCTCCAACAAGGCTGTCTACTCAAAAAAGGCCACATATCCTAACAGTGCCACTCCCTATGGGGACTATTTTCTCTCAAACCACCATAGTAGTATAGCTGGGTTCTCAAAGCAAAATGATTTCCAGTTCTCTGAGTAACTGCCATATTGATTTCCATAGTGGTTGTACAAATTTGTACTCCTACCAGCAATGGAAAAGTGTTTCCCTTATTCTACATTCTTGCCATCGTTAGCTGTAACTTGTGTCGTTGATCTTAGACATTCTGACAGATGTAAAATAGAATTTCAAAGTAGTTTGATTTGTATTTTCTAATGGCTGAGGGTGTTGAGCATTCCTTTTAAGTGTTTCTCAGCCATTTGAGATTCTTTTTATTATATACAGGATTGTTTTAGCTATCCTGGGTTTTTACTTTTTCCATATGAAGTTGAATATTGTTTTCAAGGTCTGTAAAGAATTGTGCTGGAATTTTGATGGGTATCAGTTTGAATATGTAGATTGATTTTGGTAAGATGGCTGTTTTAACTATTTTAATCCTACAGATCCATGAGCAAGGGAGATCTTTTCATCTTCTAATATTTTCTTCAAATTCATTTTCAAATCCTTGAAGTTTTTGTCATACAGTTCTTTCACTTGCTTGGTTAGAGTTACTCCCAAGATATTTTATATTGCTTGTGGCTATTGTAAAGGATGTTGTTTCCCTGATTTCTCTCTCGATTGTTTGTCATTAGTATATTGGAAGGCTACTAATTATTTTATTTTATTTTTTTTTTAATTAACCTTGTCTCCAGCCACATCACTGAAGGTGTTTACCAGCCATAGGAGTTTCTTGGTAAAATTTTTGAGTTGCTTATTATATCATCTTACTGTCTGCAAATGACGATACTTCGATTTCTTCCTTTCTAATTTATATCCCCTTGATCTCCTTTAGTTGTCTTATTGCGCTAACTAGAACTTCAAGTACTGCATTGAATAGATATCGGAAAGTCCACAGCCTTGAACAAATTAATTCATTCTATAGAGATGGCTTGAGCAGTGCACAGCACTTGCTACTCTTGGAGTAGACCTGATTTGGGTTAGCAGCATCCACATGGAGGCTAACAATCTGTAACTTTGTTACAAAGGTTACAGTGCTGTCCTTTGGTCTTTGTAGGTACTGTATGCACTGGAGAATGGCTGTACACATAGGTAAATCATTCGTACACATAAGAGAAAAATAAAAGGATTAGCTCTGAAGAATGAATTACATAATATAAATAAATATATTAAGTGCTTTGAAGCCTCACTGCTTAAAGGGAAAACAGTGTTTTCATGAGGGAAGTAGGTCTGGAGAGGATAAGGTTTCTTATTTTACGCACTTCCTTCTAAACAGGTGAAACTGTTTAAACTTGAAGTAGTGAGGGATATGTGTTAATCTGGAAAAGCAGAATGTATGAAGGCCTCGATGTACAATAAGCATGGTATAGTGATGCAAACAGAAGATAGTAATTGTGGATTAACAAAGAAAAATAATCTGAATGAATTTTTTAATTCCTAAAAGTTATTTGTCAATTTCTAAGGACTAGTGTTTGTACCGTCTCTATATACCAAGTGTGTGATTTGAGTAATAGTTAGAAGAAAATGTATAATGAATGTTAAAGGCACTGTTATTTTCAGTAAACTTAATATTAAGATGGGCGTTTGAGTGGTAAACTCATACAGGATAACATCATGTTATAAGAAAGAGCTTAGCATTGCCTTCAAAGCTTCTCCCTTGTTTATTTATGTGATCACTTACAGAAATATTTATTTAGCACTTTATTATGTATTAGAAAGTTTTAGTCATCATGGTTATCAAATGAATAGTTAGGAGGCCCCTTCACATGGACCTTATCAAAGTTCTGCTACCCAAAACATCCTGTGCTGAGCTTCAACTTAAAAAAAAGATTTTGTTAAACCATGTGCATATATGTTTCTATGGGGGTATGTGCGCATGATAACTGTTGCCTGCAGAGGCTAGAAGAGGTAGATGTGCTTGTAAGCTACCTTATGTGGGTTCCAGAAACTGAAGACAGGTCCTCTACAAGAGTAGCATTTCCTCTTAATTGCTGAGCCATTTCTTCAGCCCTTTAATCTTACTCAAGTGGGAGACTAGTGAAATTTCAAACTCTTAGACCCCACCTGGTCTTAATGAATCAGCTCTTCATTAAGAGCACCATGCAGTTAATATGCATTTTGTAGGTTGGGAAGCAATATTTTAGAGCAGAAATGGCTTATGGTTTGGGGTGGGGGAGTTCCACTGATAGCTCATTGTTTTAGATAAATGTTTGAAGATTTATTCTTACTAGCATGAATGTCCTGCGTGTATATATGTGCACCATGTGTATTCCTGGTGCCCTTGGGAGCCAGAGAGGGCATTGGACATCCTAGGTCTGGACGTAGAGATAGCTATAAGCCAGTATGTAGAGAGGGCATTGGATATCCTAGATGGACGTAGAGATAGCTATAAGCCAGTATGTAGAGAGGGCATTGGATATCCTAGATGGACGTAGAGATAGCTATAAGCCAGTATGTAGGTTTTGGGAAATGAACCCAGGTCCTCTGTAAAAGCAGAACGTGCTTATAACTGCTGAGATATCTTTACAGTCCTCTTTGAAATAGTATTTAAAATCTATTTTGAATAAAAAATGTTGGTTGGGGATGTGGCTCAATGGAAGCATACATCCCTAGCAATTATGAGGCCCTGGACTTGATCCCTAGCACCTAAAAATATTTTACTACTTAAAAACAGAAAAAAATGCATATGTATTAATGTTGATATATATAGTTATATATGTGTTACACACACACACACGTATTCACACACATTGATTAAAGACTACTTTAGTATGCATGTATTTCTCATCCATGTGTTACGCATCCCCATTTGTTTACAACTTCTGTGGGACCGCCTTCACAGCAGATATGGACTGTTTGCCGCAGAGACATTTGTGCCCACAAAGCCTAAGGTATTTACTGCTCAAGCCTTTATGGCATTGTTGTGCTGTCCCCTCTAGAGCATAAACAGATTTTGGCATGCATGATGGAAACTGACTTTACCTTATTGATTATGAGCAGCTTTAGGTCTTGTCAGTGTTTGAACTGCTCTGGGAAGTAGTGATTTAACACATTTTTGCCTTTCAATATGTAATCCAAGTTAAATACTTGGAAGACTGGCATATAAAACATTTAAACATTTAAAAATGCATCAAAAATTATGATAATATAGGTATGATAATGGAGATCATACTTATGACATTTGAGAAAATTATGACTATCATAATGAAATAAAATAATATATACTTATCTTGCTTATTTTTAAAGAAAAAAGTTTATAGACAGGGTCTCACGGTACTTCCTAATCTGGTGGCATCAAATCATGTAGTCAAATAATCTTCCTGTTCCACCCTACCAATTAACTGGCACTCTAAGTGTCTGCTGCTACATTGAAATAATTTATTATATTTATAAAAGTTGCCCGGTTTTTCTCAGGCAAATTTGTCATTTAATGGTAATTATCTTTTGTGAACTGCAGTGGCTTATCAGTTTACTTCTATATGTACCTAGGAGACTAAACTTAGGCAAAGGCATCTGCCAATGAGAATATGCTAGTGGTGGAGCTGGAATGAAGACATAGCACTTCTGATTAAACTATGTTGAACATAAGCAAGGGGATGGATTTATAAGCGGTTCATGGTTAAAGGGATGCAATCCCTGCAGCATTCAAGGCTTACATCACATCATTTTTCTTTTATGTGGTTGAAAACACATTGTTGTCTTAATGTTCCTTTGTAAATAAAAATATTGGTCAATTAAAACACTGATCATTTTTCTTACTAAGAAGCTGTGGTGAGCTGGACTGTAGAGGCTCATGCCTTTAAACCCAGAATTCAGGATTACAATGAAGTAAAAAAATTGAAATAATATATATACTTATCTTGCTTATTTTTAAAGAAATTTTTTTTTAAAGTGGCAGGAGGATCTGTGTGAGTTCGATGCCAGCCTGGTCTATAGAACGAATACCAGCCAAGGCTGTTCCATAGAGAAACCTTGTCTCAAAAAAAAAAAAAATCTAGAAGAGTCTAATTCAGCTAGGTTGGGGACTTTGTGGGTTCTCAGAGTGATTTTATCTCTTCTCTGCATGTGGCTGTGGTTGGAAGCTGTCACCTAGACAGGAACTTGTGGCTTTATATACTGCTTCAACAGATTGGGGACTCTGAGCTAACAAGTTCAGTGAAAGCATCTGGAGATGTCTGGTACCCAGAGTACTGCTTGCCCAATATTTTCTAAGTTGGCTTACATGGGTACTTTGGAAGTGAATGAAGTTTCTGTGACTACAAAATGTGTGTGTGTGTGTGTGTGTGTGTGTGTGTGTGTGTGTATAAAGTATTAGGGGTAGATTGTTTCCTTGGAGAGTACCTATAGAAAAGAATGCCTATCTCTCCTGGTGGGAAATACCTGGTGTCTCACATTCTAGAATCAGCCAGGTATAGTCAAAGAATGAAGTTCCTAGCAACTCTGGAATACTTACTGATTGTATCTATCCATTCATACTACAAACACATAATTAGGTTTTTTGGCTCTGATACTGTATTATTAACATCAGATGTGTAATACTCGATTTTCAAGTATTCTTCACATTTTTAATATATTGCAAAATGTATTATGGACTCTTAAAAAAGCTATTGTCTCTAGGCCCTTGGCCTTGAGTATGTCTCAGCTTTGGTTTGCATAAGTATATCTAATATCTGTCAGTTGAGAAATCAGTGCTCAGCTAATATGTTTTTATTTGGGATATTATCAATTTTATCAAAATGTTTTTTAAAATATAAAGGTGCTTGTCTTTATACTGATTTCTCATTTAAATCTCTCATGATTCCCTGGAAAGAGATGTTTCTATAAATTTTAAATATAAATATAACGATATTTATACTTAACAAGAGAACAAATCAATGCTATAGTTGGCAGGAGAAGAGAATTATGACAAGTTAAAGTGTTCTGAATTGTCTGTTTTCATTTGACATGAAGGGAAATAGGAAGATAGAGTTCAGGAAGGAAGGACATGAAGGCAGATCAGTAGGTAGCAGGCTGCGATGCTATTTTACTTAAGTCCTTATAGGTTACGAAAAGTTCAGTCAGCACTGATGTATCGAAGGTTCTATTGAAGACAGGTTTTTTTTTTCATGTTAGAAACTATGTGATTTACAATAAATATTTTCATATCATCATGATTACAATACTTGAAGCTTTAAGATTTTTTGTTTTTTAACATTGGATCTCAACATAGAGCAAGGCTAGCCCTGGAACCCGAAATGTTCTCTCCTCTGATTTTGAATGTTGGGATAAGACTTGCAATGCCATGCCCAGCTAACTTTATTCAAGTTTTAAAAAGCATTTTGTGTGTATTTAACCCAGATTCAGAATATCAACTGGGTACTAGGAGAGAAGAGAACTATGAATTGAAATGAGGAGGGTGCAGAACAGTTTAAAGCAATGTTGAGAGTAATTCCTGTTGCTGGTATTGGAATCCCCTTGCCACAGAAAATTGCAAATTCTTCTAATTTTGAGGTAGGTTTTTCAAGAGTTGGACAGGAAACTGTGCGGAAGACATTTGTAAGAAAAGCCTCGCATTTATTGGCGGTGGTGGCACCCGCCTTTAATCCCAGCACTCGGGTGGTAGGCCTGCTCTGCAAGAGCAGGGAGAAAAGAAAAAAAAAGCCTCACATTTACTCTGGCTTTCTTTTTAACGTCATTGTCCTGACTATGTGACAAGGACTGAGAATGTTAGCAGAAACTGGTGTCTGTTAGCGGAGACAGAAGAGATCAGATGTTAGAACTCTGAAGACGGCTGAGGTCTGGAGCAAAAGTGTGGAAGAAAAAAACTGCCCAGAACCAGGTTCTGAATTCTCTAGCTAAGTGATTGTCTGCACCTTCGCAATCGAGACTGGTGATCATACCGAGAATCTGCACGGGCTTCGTGAATGTCTACAGCTGTGTTAACAGTTCCTGCTGGACTCTGGCGCTCTGTACCCAGCACCATTTGTAACGCTCTAGCCATCCAGTTGAAATAAGCAAGGGCCCCTCCCTTAGTCTGTTTTTGCTACTCTAAGAAAATCCCCAAGGCTGAAATTCATAAGGAACTGAATTTTCTTTTCATAAGTTGTGTATTCTGAAAAGTCTGAGATTTAGGCAACATCTGATTCAGTTGTCTATTTAAGTTTGTTCTTACCCACTACATGGTGCTTTGAATGCTCCTCTTTCTGGAGGAGAAGGGTTCTGTGTCTCCACATGGCAGAAGATGGAAGGGACCGTCCTCATTTATGGAGCCATTGCCATGCAGTCCATAGTCAGAATCATGAGAGTCCTCATCAGTTGATTGCCTATCTATCCCATCATTCTGTCTTTTACATTTTCATCTCTTGAAATGTATAGGCCATCCATTCACACCAAAGCAGCATCCTGGCATACAGCTTACGTTCTTTTTACCCTAAGAAAATTTAAACAAATCTCAACAAAATTTGGAGTACAAATAGGTTTTAACCTGCCAAACTGGAAGATAGGTTTTAACCTGCCAAACTGGAAGAATTTGATAAATACACTGGGTCCTTCTCAAACCCATCCCAGCAACATCAAATCAGTTCTACTTGTTCAGCTGATGATTTTGCTGGTTGAGGCCAAATATTGTCACTCTCTGAAGGAACATCGGTATAGAATCTAAATTACCTACATTTTATTGTTACAATGATCAATATATAATTAAAAACATTATTCTAGAGATGTCAAAAGAAAGTGTAGCCTCTGGTAAGGAGAGAAAGTAAAGAGAAGTGAACCTTGATATGGCCTAGATGTTGATCTTAGTGGCCAAAAGTTCATGTGCAAACACCCTTGCAAAGACTTAAAGACAAAAACAAGCACACAGTAGGGTAATTGTGGTATTAATAAACGAAAAGGTAAAAAATAATAGGCATAAAAATGAAATAATTAAAATAAGTAAAAATTCTTTAATTGGAATGATAATAATCAAATGTATTTGTTTTAACATCCCCAATAAGATATTAAGGAAAATTTCATACATATCCTTCTGTAGAACCTAGGGGTAAGAGGTTGCAGGAAATGGGCAGTGCCCAATGGAGGGCGCTGAACAGACACATCTGAGGTTTTGCAGATGTATAATAACTGAAGTCAGCAAGAGAGGAGCATGAGGGGAATATAAAATACTTAGGTTGAAAATGTACCATTTTAAATAAGAAAATGTCAAGCTTAGCAAGCCCCAAGTATAAATTGACTATATATAATGTTTCATATTAAACTGCCAAAATAGCTAATAACCGTTACAATGATAATGAAGAAAAAAAATTTCTAGACAGGGTCTTACTATATAGCCTTACTTGACCTGGAACTCTGTGTGTAGAGTAGAGTAGCCTCAAACTCATGTAAAGTACTGGTATTAAAGATATGTGCCACCTTGCCAAGCTTGAAGAAAATAATAAGGAACTCTTAAGTGTTAATACTACCATTCCCGAAGAAGCTACCAACTTTCTCTAATTTATGTACTTAAAAATACTGAGTCATTAAGTCTGAATGTATGTGTTAATTTAAGAATAATGTATTTCAGATTATAAGAAACGTGCAGGCCCATTAGGTAAACTATGCAGAACCATGTAGATAGAAAATGAAAAGTTGCTTTGGCTCTTGACTGTTTGATCTCATCATGTTTTTATTTTGTTTATTTTGATAGGCAATAGAGTATCATTTTAAAAAGTAGTTTTCTTATGGGAGCATACTACTAATTTATATAACCATATTAATAATTATAATTTATTATTATTGTTGAGGCAAGGTCTTTGTGTGTAGCCCAGGTGATTTAAAATTTTTGATGATTCTCTTGCCTCTTATCACGCAGACGTTAGGATAACAGGCATGGACCACTGTTTGTGACTAAGGCTATTACATAATAAAAAAAGCCTTAAAATCTGACCATTACATGTAATTTTTATGTTAAGTTGATCTCTTTAATGGTAAAAGTTCATGGTAAACTCAGCCTAAATATAATATATAAATGTGTGTATGTATGTGTAGCAATGCCAGTTATAGATGAGAAATGAATTGCAGAGATAAAATTGCTTCTACCTTCTGTTTCTACTTCATGAAACCTGAATATAGAATTTCTATCTCAATTGATAAGACATTCAGTTATGTACTAGAATTTCTGAATTGTTGATGTTTATTACTCTTTCCACTATTTGAAGCGATTGCTTATGCTAAAAATTTTCAGGAATACACCTATGTGTATTAAAATTTTTCTCATTTAAATGATATTTTAAAAAATGAAATTGAAGTGATATTGCACCTAAAGTTCACCAAAAGACAGCCTCCTGTTTCTTTTTTATTCAGAGATTTTTATCAGAGGAATGTAGACTGGAATCTGCAATGGTTCTCAAAATCCCAAAGTGGTAAGTGAGACCAATTAAGTCTTTTCTTACCAATATTTAGTTGTAATTTTTCTCTATAGTTCTTTACTGAAATATTTAAAATGACAAGCGACATCAATTCCAGTGCTCACACATCTGATAATTGTAGTGTCTGGCTATTAGCAGTTCTGTGTCTGTGTTCCTAATGGGTTTGATTCATTTAGTACCTGGAGTTACAGTCAACAATGAAAGGAGTGGGTGGGCAGGAGGCTAGCCTCATGGCACTGTCCACCTGGCCCCATCTTTTTCCAGATAAACAAACCACATCCTAAAGTTGATGTGTTGCCCTAATCGATCTTGTTAGACTGAAAATAAAGGTGGCATTTCCTGTTTTTACCCCACCAATTCAAGAATTAGAATCCACATTTAGATTGTAATCTGTGATCCAAGTGTTATCTTTATAAAATATTAAAATGTTTAAAAGAGTGGATAAAAATTTGAGACTAATATAGTTATGAAACAATAAAGATAGGACTTATGAAAGTTAAGAAAGTGACATTGTAATGAAATAAGAGAGTTGGTGTAGCACATTTATTTATTTCATTACATTATTGATTTTATTGATATTGACAAAATCATTGATAGGAATAAAAAACATTTACAAAAAATAAAATATCCAGGGTTGTGGATCTAGGTGTCCTGGGTTAGCACACAACACTTCCATACATACCCATATGAACAAACACATGAAAATCAAAGATGTTATAAAGCTTAAAATTAGTATTCAAGCTGACACTTTAGGTAAATTTTTCTGTATGTGAAGTATTTGTTATAAGTATTACAAATTTTTTTATGCTTTCTGATGTAAGAGTCTTGCTAAGTAGCCCCAGGTGAATTTCTGGTGATGTTCATATTGATAACCTAAGTCTGCCTTCAAAACTGTTGGTTTTCTTATTTTGTTCTGGGTTTAAGTATTCACCCTCTGTCTTAATAGGCTCTGTGAAGCATCAAAAATCTCATTCATATTTAACCAATGTTTCACATTGTTCTGGCCTTCTCTTTCAAGGGCTAAATGCTGTTATTTGGTGTAGTTCAAGGCAAATGTGTATGGCAGCATGCGACCTCTTGTGTTTCTGATCACATGGATTTGCTCTCTGATAGTTTGTCTCCTTGCAGTCAGGTTCACAGTGGCAAACTTCCTCATATCCTATAAAGGGTTGTGGGTGAACTTTCAGTTATGAAGCGTGCAGTTAACAAGACCCTCCACTTAGTACTCAAAACAGTTTATTACAGTAACCTAGCTTTATTGAATATTTAATTTACAAATTCATTTATACTCGTACTGATGAAGCATACTAAATAAATGTGTTCCACATTTAGTTTTAATTTTTTAATATGAAATAAAAATGTTCAGGTACTATATTGCTGGCTGCTTATCCATTTAAAACCAATTTAGAAACAAACGTTCTGTTTTGTAAGATGTAACATTCAAGCCCATAGGCTGGCTGAATGCAGCACATAGGAAGGAGTAGCTGAAGGCAGAAGGGCTGAGCGTTAGGAACTTCCCTATTGCTTGAAGTGCTGATTGTTACATTTTTTTTTTTGTATCCAGAAACAGCCCATTAAATATGGAATTCTTTATTGACCCATTTTCCTCACTTTGAAAGGAAAGTGTACCTCTTTTTGTTTTGACACTGAGTTTAAATTACTTAAGATCTTCCAGTTTTCTGTGATTATATCCTATTTCTACTTAAACTATTCAAGCCACGCCTTGACTACAAACTTCAAGTAATTATAAATCAATACAACCTAATAGTCGTTGATACTTCTTTAACTCTTAATTTGTAAGCCAAAAGGCTCTGTCTCCAGTTCCTAGGATCACTCTAGGAGGTAGGAATTACTAGTTCTCCACTTGGTAGTTGAGAAAATTCAGACTGTGATTGTTAAATATCTTCCTCATTCTCATGGCTACTAGTACTGATAAACCAGGGTATAATTCCAGACGGTGGAGAATTCAGCATTCCTAACCTTTATGCTACTTATATGAATACAGACAATTGATAACACACAGATTTCTTAAGTTAATTAGATAAAGACTGACATGTACATCTGTATCTGCTTTTATTAGATAGAAATAAGAACTATAAGTATTCAGATATTAATATATAGCTCCTATAGCAGAGATGGCTCATTTAAAAAAAATGTTTGCGGTTTTAAATGCTATTAAGCAAATTGTACACCTTCTAGAACTGATTTTTATATTTCTGTAAATATTTTGGTCTTACCTTTTGGAATTAGCCACAGAATTTTTCCAGATTTAACATTTTATTGATATTAACCTTTTTTATTTAAAATTCACTCGAGTTTACTGCTAAACACATTGAGTTACCAGGTCATTTGTTTGTGCTTTCTTTACTCGTGTTTGTGGAAGGGTTCTGCCTTTCACAGTTTACAGTATGTTATATTTTCATTTTTATTCAGTTTAAAAGAATTTTCAATTTCCCTTTTATTTCTTCTTTGACTGTGTGTTAATTAATTGGGGTATATATATTTATTTTTCAAATAATCGATTTCTTTTTTTTTAATTTTTTTATGGCATTAGGAGTAAAATTCAGGGTCTCACTCATGCTTGATTGACACACTGCTGCTAATTATAACACCAGCCATGCTACTGACTTTCAACTTCATTTTGATACGATAGAGTTTTAACATTGTCATCTGTTCTTGAGAAGCGTGTATATTTGGGTACTGTTGGTTATGGTGTCCGATCAATGCTGCTAGGTTAGGATGGTTAATATTCAGTCCATCTGTCTTTGCTGATTTTTTATATTAATTTTGAAGAAAGGTATTAAAGTCTCCATGTATGATAGAACATATTGCTATTTTCACATCTCATTCTTTGCCTTATTTAGTAGTTCTGAAAATAGGTACACAACATTTATGATCTCTGTGTTTTCTTAATAAATTAACTCCTTTGTCATTATAGTTGAGCCGATAGTTATTGCTTTGAGAACTACATTCTTATTTAAATGCAGTAATTTCTGTAATCTATGTTTTTTTTTTTTTGCTTATTGTTTTATCTTGTTTTTGGTTAGTATAGACTTGGACTCTGCCTCTTTGGCCTGCCACAGGATTCTTTCACACCACGCTACTGCATGTATAGTTTAAGACTAGCCTGTGGTTGTCAGCAGCACTGGGCAGTAGGGAACATTTATGTTTGTGTACCTTTTGGGAATTTTGAAGAACACTGCTTTCACAAATTTTCCTACTGGCTTATTCCTTTTATAGGCATAATGGTAACTTCTGTTTTGTTTCCCCTGAATGAAACTCAGATTAAAATGACTTTAAATGGCAGGAATATGCCAAACAGCATAATGTAACAAATACAGTTATTGAAATCTCATAGTTTGTATTCAAATTCTGGCACTATCACCTGCCAATTTTTGTACCTGCTTGTTTAAGCATTTGACTTCTACCTTGGCAATCACAATCCAGTGCGTTAGTATTTATTTGTAAATACATAAGTAAAATGATTGTAGGATTTAATAGTGATTTGTCATGTAAAGATTCTAGAAATTACTGGCTGACTCACAAGTCTATACTCTCGTTTTTCTTTTAATTCTTCCAACTTTGATCATTCCTTTCCACTTTGAGACAGCTTTCTCACGTTAGCCAAGATCATTAATGTAGATGAGATTCCTGTGAGTGAATTTGATAATCCAAATATGTTCAAGAGTTGGGGAGATACAGGTAGCAAATAAGCCACAGTGAGTCTAGTGGCAGACGTTAAGGAAACTTTACATACTATAAGTGGTAGAAATATTCAGGAATGCCACTGCTTTTATCATCTACAGAAAGAGAATGTGAGGATTACTACCAGCGTATGATACTGTGAGAAGGAAGGTCATCTTGGGTCTCATGTATTGCATTCAAAAGGAAGCAGTTCACATTAATGGACCTGGAGTTTGGGTAAATGAAAAGGACCTTGGACAATGGATCTAAAAGTCTTCACAATTTACTAGTGAAAGTTAAACTTCAAAATATTATTTCAGGGGCACTGTATGTGTAGGACACAAGAGCAAGGTGGGGGGGGTCTTCTGTAGTGAAGCCAAAAGAGGCAGCCGAGGACGGCAATGCTTTTCAGGGCTAGGGAGCATTACTTGAATCTCTCAGCAGTGACTTATATTAAGGGAGTTAATTTTAATTTGGAGTTAATGTAAATTTTTTAATTTTATCCTAAACAGATTAGAATCATAAATGCCTATGAAATGTTAGTGGTAGATAATGAGACTATCTCTTTCAGTAAGATAGCAAATCTGCATTGGGCCATTCAGGTTGGCATAACTAATGGAAAGTACATTAAAAAAAAAGTATTTTTACCAATTTTCCACTGGTTCTTTGCAATAACACAATTTTACTCTTAAGAGTGTCCTCATTCTTGTTGCAAATTTCAAATATGAAGCAATTTTTTTCTCATTAACATTGAAATTCAAAAGCAAGAAAATGTGTAAACAGATGAGTGTGCTAAGAGCATAGTTTTATAGTTTTACTTATTCCCAAGTGTGTCTTGGGAACAGAGAACTCAGCATTCCCAGTGGAGAACAACGTACATTGTATAAGACTGTAAAACAAATAATGTGTTAATTTTTCTGGCAGCTACATGGTAGGTGCTCAATAAATGCTAGTTTCTGTTTGTTTGTTTGTTTTGTTTAGATGTTGATTGTAAACAGGGTTGCCTTAGCCCAGTCTTTCCTGGAACACTCTACTAGCTGAGCACTCTAACTGAGTATGACCTTGAACTTCAGACAGCCTACCCTCCACCCCCAAGGCCTAGGACTAGACTCTTCCTCCTCTCCCCCTCTTCCTCTTCTCCCCCTCCCTCCCCCTCCTCCCCGTCCTCCTCCTCCCCCTTTCTTCTTCTTTTGTAAGTTTAATCAAAACAAAGCATAATCTAAATACGGAGGGGAGGGTATTTAAAAGTAAATTAAATATGTTCACTTTTGAGCTAATTAAATATGTTCACTTTTGAGCTATACAGACAAATTATTAGCTATAATATCCTCCAAATTTTAAACTTATATTTATAAAATAAGTTTATTAAATATTCTTGGAAGAGAACATAAGCCACATCATTTATAATTGCTGAGTTTTAATAAAATTTTATAATATGACTCTTTAGATGAATTGGGTGTGCTTTTAAAGACTTTTGCTTGATATGTGCACAATTGTGCTTTAACAAGAATTTTTATAATGTTTTCTTAGAAAGAAACTTAGTATTTTGATAAATTAGATAAGAAAAAGTGTTATTATACCTGAAAAAAATTGATGTTTCAGTAAATATATGCATTTTACAGAAGTAAAGGTTTTGGTTTGTTTGCCTTTCCTTTGTTGTTTTGGTTTATAGATTTTACTTTCTTACTCTTAAACTAGGGAAACTTTTATTCATTTATCATGGGATTTTTAGACTCATAAGTGTAAAACACACTAGAATCTTATTTCTAAATTACATTATTCTTTACTTACCTAGTCTTTGTTCCACTTACGTTAAATAAACAGATCCTCCAACATTTGTATGAATGATTAATACCCAATTTCGAAGAAAAAATGAATTTATCTGTAGAATTTTCTGTGCCAATTCAGAGATTTGTGTTTTTTCCTGAACTTTCAGATGACCATAAAATTCCTTATCTATATAAATCTATGTGCATACTTTTATGAAGAGGCTGGTACAATTAAAGTATATAATGCCTCTTAATTTCTTTTGTTTGGGTTTTGATGCGGTTGTGTGGTTTCTGCAGATACCATTGTATCTACTGAAGCTGCCCGACAGCTCCACAGGCTTCCCCAGTTGGCTGGATTTAGAGCAGCAGCTTCAGAAATGCCAGTCTCCCCCATCCTATTCTTCATTAACTTTTTACTAACAATGTTTACTTTCTAAAAATACTTTCGAGCACTCTCAAGAAGAAAACAATCTAGTGAATAAATTTTTCTTATTAGTTAGAAACTTTTGCTTCTTTTATCTTTCTCCTATTAATTACTGTTTATGAACTTGGAAACAAAAATAGAATCATCTTGGGGTCATGTTGAGAACAAATTTTGCAACTCATAGCATTACTCGTAACATGATACAGTAGAGCTTTCATTGTGGAGGTCCAAATTAATCCGGGTATAAACCATGACTCAGGACCATTGCCTGAAGTACATGTTTAGCCCTGCTCTCTGATCCTGTGTTTCTCTGAACAAATTCAAGTCTAGTAACACAAGACAAATTTTGACCTTTAGGGGTCTTGCTATAGTGCAGTTCTGCCCTAGTGCTGACTCTACAAGCCAAGACTATAAAACACCGTGGATTTGATATCATGATGATAGTGTTATTTACAGAACCAAACATTTTGTTAATGTAGCATGTTTGCATATATAACATTATAGTTTGCCTGTTTAAGTTAAATTTAGTTATGTGTTTCTGAGATAAATTCTCATATAACCCAGGCTGGATTATAAAGTTGACGATGAGCTTGTCCTCCTGGTCGCCCTTCCTTCTCCTCCCAAGTAGGGAGGGACATTACACATGTTCACATTATTTTGAGCTTTCCCTGGATCTTTAATATCTACAGTGTTCAGATTATGACTGGGTTCCTATAGTTAATGTGAAAATTAGTTGTCAGGATACGCCAAAAATGTTTGAAGAATAAAATAAACGGTATAATTAATCTGCATTAGTGACAGATTATCTACAGGGAACAATTTGGAGGTGCTATCTTGTCACTACTGTTATTTATATGGAGTCCTTTTATTTGGCATGGGCAGTAGAGAAATTGATGGAGTAAAGAAAAAGAGGAGGAAAGACTAGTTATTCTCACAAATAAGAAAACTCTTGTTAAGTGTAACAAAATTTATTATTCCATGCTAAATAAATTTTACAGTGAAAGAAAATATGTTTTTCATAATTAGCTATTCAGTTGTGTTTAGGAAACAGTTTTATAAATCTAGATATAAAAAAAATGACCACATGTAACCATGCCATAAATATTATATCTGACATGAGATTTTAGATACATAAATTAGATTATTGTTGGTGTGTAACAAGAGAATAGTTGACAATATCTTCATAATAAATACTACATGTACATCAAAAATTTTATAAGGTATTTGTTTCAATGTTGCTTTAAAATCTGTCAATACTTTTATCTATATTAGGTCAGACATTACTCTCACACAGTAGAAATTTTAAATTATTTAAAAATATAAATCTAGTGGGTGTCCCCATCATGGTCTTGACCTCTTTGCTCATATTCTGACTCCTCCCACTCTTCAACTTGACTTTGGGAGCTCAGCCCAGTGCTCTGCTGTGACTCTCTGCCTCTGTTTCCATCAGTTGATGGATGAAGGTTCTATGGTGATATTTAGATATTCATCAGTCTGACTACAGGGCAAGGCCAGGTAGGGCACCCTCTCCTTAAATGTCTTAATTGGGGTCATCCTTGTGGATTCCTAGGAATTTGTCTAGCGCCAGGTTTTTTGCTAAACCCATAATGACTCCCTCAATCAAACTATCTCATTCCTTGCTCTCATCTCCGTCCTTCCTCCATCTCAACTATCTCATTCCCTCAAGTTCTCCTCCCTGTCCCCTTCTCCAGTCGTCTTTTCCTTCTGCCCTACCTGCTCCCCAACCCCCATGCTTCCAATTTTGTCAGGTGGATCTATGTATGTTTTTCTTAGGGTTCACCTTGTTACTTAGGTTCTCTAGAATCATGAACTATAGGTCCAGCATCCTTTGTTTTTCAGTTAGTGTCCACTTATGAGTGAGTACATACCACGTTCATCTTTTTTGGATCTGGATTACTTCACTTGTGGTTTTTGTAGTTCCATCCATTTGCATGTAAATTTCAAAATGCCATTTTTTTTTACAGCTGAGTAGTACTCTAATGTGTAAATGTGCCACGTTTTCTTTAGCCATTCTCCAGCTGAACTTTCAGAAAGGAAATTTATACTTTTCTTTGCTTAGTAATGTAAATGTGTTTCCTTTATCTTTCAGGTTGGAATTGGTTTTTTAATTGAGCACATTTTTTCCACATAGGACATCTAACTTTAATAAAATATGCTTTATTTATAATAGAAGAAATATAAATCTAAACATAATAAAAACCTAGAAGCAACTTCAAAATAAGGACATCTAGTGCGTGCTGTGGGGAACCTGTAAATTGCCACACTAAACCGATTATCCTTGCGAGCATTTCATGCAGCTTGACAGTGAAAAGTACACCTTGTAAAAGCTGTTACACAAACCATTTCATTTAAAAGGTTTCCTTCTCACACCCTGAAATTACACTTACTCGCTTCAAGAGAAAATTCAGAATCTGTTCCTTGTTTATTTTGATTGCAATTACTGATGTGTTGATTTTTGCTTCCTGGTGAACTAGAAATTAGTCTTTTGGGTTTCTTTATTGCAATAAAAACACAATGTGTACTGTAGGCTACATTCCGGAATCATGAACTCAGATCACCAAGTACCTGGGCTAACACAACATAGCAAACAAAAACCTTCAGAGTATATACAGCGTATAAGCATTTAGTTGGCATCATCACACATTTGCATAGTTTGCTTTACTTGAGTTTTTGTTAAATGCCCTAAAAAGGTGCTTGATTCATTTATGTAAGAAAGACATGGAAACTTCTAGGCGAGCCTCTGATCGTGGGATTCTATTCTCCGTGTGATATGAGTGTTTCTTTCACTGTGCAATAAGCGCTTGGAGCTCCTGGCAGCATTCCCTGTTCTTTGTGACAGTCTTCTTGCTGTTTCTAAGCTATGCTCTCTTAAAGCTTTTTTTTTTTTTAAACAAAACAAAACTGGGAACTGAAGTCCTGAGTTGTAATGCCAACTCTAATACTAACTAATGAGACAATTTTGAATATTGGTCTCAGACTCTGAATTGGGAGCCTGAGTACTTCTTAACTTTAAATGTTGCTATTGGTAAAGAGGTCAGTTATCTGATAATTGTTCTCCTAGCCCAAAGTACATCTATTGAGTGATTCATTTACCAGTGAATGTTTCTCCTGAAATAAATTTACTGAAGCATGAATTCACTCACTATTCATTTTGTTTAATGTACCAACTAGCATTATGCATCAATTTTCCTAATGACAAATTATTAACTTCGTGAAATGTGTTTATATTAAGTCTGTTTAAAATTTATCACAAACCACTCTGTATAGAATAGTTGCAAAAGACTGGAATTTTTAGTGGCAAGTATTAAGTTTCAATTTGCTTTTAATGTTTCTTTACATAACCATTTCACCTCAGATATTTTATATTAGAATTATTTATCAGTTCTACTCAGCTATATGCTAAATTTATTATGCATATTTGATAACTGAATATAGTAATTTTAATGCTTTTTAGTCACTTAAAACAGAAGTTATGACCAACTGAACTAAGTAAAAAAGAAATGAATTGAGGCTCATAAAGAATTAAGTTGAAAAAAAGATGTTTTTAAAGAATTAAGGCACTCTTACTGTCACTTATAAACTCATAAGTATTCAAGAAGTTTGTTTATAATTTGATATAAAATAAGCATCCTCATTCCCAGAAGTTACTGTACCAAAGAATAACATATTTCTCAGATACAGTCTGGATAGACATAAAGCAAGATTGCAGTACATTCATGATAAACCTTGGACTTAGTAATTTAAAACACCAAATAACTATTCCAAAGATCATTAAAGCTGGTAATTTAGCACAGATAACTGACAATGTTACACATGATTTAAAGTTTTTTTAAAGTTTTGAGTTAACTGGTAAATTTGTCATTTAACAAAGTGAATTGACGTTTGGCATTGTAAACCTAGCCTTCTTGTTTCTTCATTATCATCTCTGCCTGACATGGGAGCAGGCTGGATGTGTGGCATAGAACCAGGCTGTAATAGGAGACCCTTCCTGTCTTTGGAATAAAAGAGTTTTTTGTTTGTTTTTTTTTGTTTTCTTTGTTTGTTTGTTTTTTTACCTCAGCCACATCCTGTAACTAGAATTCAAACCATATTTAAGTTCTGTGTCTGTGTCTCTGTATTTGTGTGTTGATAGGTGTATGTATCAGATATAACTACCATGGACTGTTTGCTAAACCAAAGAAGTTAAAAAGACCTGGATGAGAGCCAAAAAATTCCTTTTTACACTTCCCATGACATACCACTACTGTGAATATGTTCTATGTGAGCATTTGGACAGCCGAATCAATACAGTTAGCTGTGCAAGAGTTTTTGGTATATGACAAGAAAAGATGGGCTTGTGCTCAACAGGAGCAAGACAAAATTGGATTAGAGTACCTCACTGTGGCATTGCAGTGCAGCTAGATATGCTAAAGGCTATTTTATTCATTCTTTGTTTTTATCTATTTATTATTGATCTATATCCTACGGCTTCTCAATTATTACCTTTAATTGCAATGCAATTAGGTTGTAGACATAAGTATATTTCTCTGGCACTTGCTGGCAGGCAGTTTGTTCCTGAAGAAAAGAGGAGCTACAGACTTTGGCGCCTATGCTGAAGACCACTAACTGAGACTCTCCTTTGCTTTGGCATTTATGAAACTGCAGGTCAGTCTCCTTCCTTTAGAAGAATTGAAGTGGGCAATTGAGAGCTCGATGCTGAGATTTCAGGAAAAAAAGATGTCCCGCAAGCCCTGATTCAAATTCCAATGGTTACTGCCCCATCAGAGGATTATAGCAGCCACACAATTAAAGCCTGTGTGCGCCTCTCTCTCTCTCTCTCTCTCTCTCTCTCTCTCTCTCTCTCTCTCTCTGTGTGTGTGTGTGTGTGTGTGTGTTGGGTAGGGGGTAATGCTGGAGTTCAAGACCATGGCCTTGCCCTACTAGACAGGTGCCTTACTACCAAGCTCCTTTCTCCAGCCCTGGATTTAGTCATTTTTTATTAGTTTTAGCTGAGACATAGAAAAGAATAGACAACCACCTTGTTAGGCCTGTGAGCTGCTGAACTAGGAAGGAAGACTGTTTAAGAGGGTGATATGTTGTGGAAGATTATTAACTGGGTTAAAAATTCATAGCATGTGCAATTACTGTAATGCAGCAACAGAACTGTTCATCTGTCGAACATTTCTGATGTCATATGTTGAACCTAGTACGACATATGGATGGATAATTAAGAAAGCAAGATAACTTGTCTTTCAAACCATAGGGAATCCTATATTGCATTACATTCTCATTCTTTTCTTTCCTAGTTACACAACCTTGGTCCTGGTAGGATTATTTAAATACTATGTACTTTTTTCATCCATAGAAAAAGTGGAATAATAATTGTATATTCCCCACAGGATTTCCAGAAAAATGAAAATAATATACTTTAATAATTCCTTTTCTAGCTGTCATTTATTTATTTTAAGATTCTTTGTCCATAAATTCTGTAGATAAATTGTTCACTGATTAGTACTTAGAATCTTCCTGGAATACCTTTTCCTGTAGAAAGTTTCAGTACTTACCTAGAAAACTTAGGATAATATCAGCGGAGTATTACTAAGCTCAAATAAATTTCAAATGATTAACTACCGATGAAGTCAGACAATTACTATTAGGCTAACTACTTAATCTTTGTGTTTCCTCTGTGAATATTTAAGTTCTGTAAGGGTCGGGCCAGCAGTTCTGCGATGACTTGGGTAGAGTCCTGGGTCTGAAACTGCAGTTTAGGGAAGCGTTTGTACTTTCTAAAGCTGGAAATGGTGTGCTAGAAGGTTCAGAGCAGTAGCGAAAGCTTTGATTTGCTCATTGAGTTAATCCTTGTTTCTTTATTTTAAAAATTAGATACAAAATCTTTTGAAACTTAAAAGGTAGTTATAATGATTTATACAATTGAATAATAATTTAACAATTGAAATTAAATTCATATTAGAAATAAAAGTACATTCTTTTTTATTGATTTTATTGTGCTCTACATTTTTCTCTGCTCCCTTCCCTTCCTCTCCCCTCTTCTTCAACCCTCTTCCATGGTCACCATGCTCCCAATTTACTCAAGGGGATCTTCTCTAATTCTACTTCTTATGTAGATTAGATCCATGTTTCTCTTAGGGTGCTCTTTGTTGTCTGGATTCTCTGGGATTGTGATTTGTAGGTTGGTTTTCTTTGCTTTATGTCTAAAACCACTTATGAGTGAGTACATATGATATTTGTCTTTCTGGGTATGGGTTACCTCACTCAATATGATGTTTTCTATAACTATCCATTTGCCCACAAATTTCAAGATTTCATTATTTTTTTCTGCTGTGTAGTACTCCACTGTGTAAATGTACCACATTTTTCTTATCCATTCTTTAGTCAAGGGGTATTTAGGTTGTTTCCAGGTTCTGGCTATGACAAGCAAAGCTGCTATGAACATAAAAGTACATTCTTCATGAATGTCACTATTGCAGATGGCTCTTATGGACAATTATTCTTTTACAAAATTTTGAGTATTAGATATTTCTGAGAAAGCATAGAAGTATTTCAATAGGGTCTTAAAATCACAATCTTTGGAGATACATATTTGTATTCAACATATTAAACATCCTGTGTGTATTAGACATTGTTGTGTATTTGTAGGTGATGAGGTAATCATACTCCATGTGCTCATACCGTTTATTCTGTCCATGCCAAGATGAATAATGTCCACAATATGGTGATTTCCATGTGGAATAATGACACATTTCTCATGAACACTGGGGGACCACAGGCCCAGACTTGTAAAGAGGAAGGGGGAAGTGATAGTTGTTCGGGAGCATTAAGGAAGTGGAATTTATTCTCACCCTAAAAGTTGAAGATAAGAGAAGTGAGGAGGAAAACAATATTTGAAGCAGAGTAAACTGTTGTAGCACTGAGGGAACCCCAAATACTTAGATGGTGTAAACTCAGTACATGCAAACTGGAGCTGCATTCTAAAGAGCCTCTGAAGTCTTGATATGAAGCTTGCAGTTTATCCCGAGAGTAGAACTCCAGTCACCTGTGGGGTTGGATGGAGCCTAAGGAGAGATTTGAGGGCTTATTAGAGCTAAATCATTGAAGTGGGTAATTCTTTAAACTTGGGGTGTATGAGAAAAGAAGTCTGTCTCTTATTTATAATGTTCTTTGAGAAATAGAGATACCAAAGTTACTAAATATCAAGGTAGTTACTCTTGTCTGAAGGGATCAATTGATCTTGAACTCACTGAGAACAGACTAACTTCCACATCTTGTAAGAGCAGTTATTAGCAGGAATTTAATTAGCATGATAAAAATTTAAGCGTCGCTTTGATGATTAAATTTTAAAATTTAGACTTGTAATGATGATATGCTGGTAAAAATAATTCAACAGGTAGTTGAAAATTCAGAACAACAACTCAGTAGAATTATCGACTATGCTTAATTATAAGGAAGTTAATTGCTTACAGTTGCTATAAATAGCTGAATCCTTTAAAACTCAGTGTTGGAAATGTAGAACATATATCCCAAACTCAATCTCTCTCTCTCTCTCTCTCTCTCTCTCTCTCTCTCTCTCTCTCTCTCTCTCTCTCTCTCTCTCTCTCTCTCTGTGTGTGTGTGTGTTAAAAGGGGAAGAAACTAAATCTTTGAGGGAGGGAAGACTGGGCAGGCAGGTTGGAATAAAAGCAGAAATACAGAATATCATGAAAGAATTTTTTGAGAGATAAGAGGTTGTTATTTATCCAGAATGAAAGTAAGAATAGCCATATAATTTGTGGAATGAGATGTTTCTTTTAACATCTTTGGAAACAAGAGTTCTCTGAGAATAAATAAAAACCAAATACTCAAGTATCCAGTAGAATGTACATAAATGTAGATAATGACTTTAGGTTACTCTTGTGAACAAATTTGTTAGGAATTTGTTAGGAAAAGAATTACTGGATTAAGAATATTTAACCATTAATGTATTTATAAAGGATGAAGAATTCTATCCCATTAACTGTACTCCCCACAAAAGACTAGCAAAGTTTAGTGAGGAGAAGAGGGAGAGAGATGAAACTCATTTGTGTGGATTTTCTTTTTTGTGTGTGTGTGTGGATTTTCATTGTTAAAATGTTGTCTAACATCAACTTCTGTCAATCATAAAGAATTGAGTTGATCTTAAACATCCACTTATTTTTGTTTCAGATATTAAACGTTTATAAAATTACATAAGAAATCAATCTTGTTGTAGTACTATTTAAAAGGGAGTTTTAAAAGAAATTATTGTTTTGAAGTCAAGAAAATGCTTTAGACTAAGATCATTTTTGTAAGGTCAGCCATATAGAGAGTGTACTGCCAGTCCTCAAAATGTTAACTTCATGAAGACAGGATAATTGCAATTATTATAATTTTTACTTATTTATATAAAGACATCATGTCTATCTATATTTAAATATCTATTTAGATGTTAATATCTAAATGATATTTTGAAGTTGGCTAAATACTTCATTGTATTCCAAGTGCATTTCTGTAATGAAAGATGGTGTAAACGTTTTGTTTGATTACTAGCATTATGTTTTGCAGCAAATGTTTTAGTGTGTGTGTGTGTGTGTGTGTGTATGTGTGTGAAAAAGGGAGGGTTTTTTTGGGGGGATCCACCCACTCCACCCACTCATATTCACTTTTTTGCCAAAAATGTCAGTGATGAGAATTCAGTTCTTTAAGATATTGTACACTTAAAATGGGATATATTGTTCCCATTATTAGCAATGTTATTATACAGTATTCTTTTCCTTTTTTGGATGGTGTTGATTTCTTTGAACCTGTCATTAGAATAATTAGGAACTGCAAAAGAGTCTATTCTCTTTATAAAAGGAAAAAAAGATGGGGAAAATTCTTGTGTGGGCAAGAATATTTAAGAGGAAAATTGTCATTGGGTGTGAAGAAAAGTAAGAATTCCTGTTCTTGTTTTATAGTCGCTATAAAAGGCAACCACAGTCTTGCTGTTTGGGGATAGTATTGTAGGCATAATTCTCCAGTGATTCTTTTAGTCTGTGCCTTTTAAAACAATGTCTGCTTTTCCTTTGTTGCCATCCTAACATAGAGAAGCCCTACTTGGCAAGCATATTTTTCGTCATCTCCCCAAAACATGAGATAGGATGGGTCCTTATTGTGTGTGGAGTTTGTAGGAAGAATGCACACGTGACACCAATGCCAGTTTTGAAATGAGATGGTTGAGCGCTGGAGATGTTAGCCTTGTATACATGAAGACCTGGGTGTAATTGACCCCCAGAACTACAAAAACAAACCAGAAACCACTTTCTTGGTGGAACTAAGTACTTCATTGTGTATCTTCCAGTATTACAATCCAAACCTTTGTTAGAGGTATCTCTGCTCTTATCAGTTGCTATTAATGGGATCAGAAATTAACTTCATGCTTTAATTCTTGATTGGACATTAGGTTTGGACAGTATCATAAAAGGGGTTATTTTGTATTTGAAAGTATATATTAATATAGATTTCCTTCCTTCAGCACAAAATGACAATGACTATGCAACTACCAAGAGTGACTCTAGAAAGTCTCTTCAGATATTATGTTTTCAGATGTCGTTTCAGACTGCTATATAATATAGTATGTAGTCCAAACTGGCCTGAATTTGAGATTCTCCTGCCTTGGTCAGGTCCTTAGATTACAGGCAAGCACTACTATTCCTGGCATCTGGCAATATTTTTAAAACATATTCTATTAAGACCATGTATTCTTAAGAAGTGTTTGAGAGATTTGAATTCCTTAGCAGTAAAAAGACAGGCAGAACTCTTGACCAGAAGCAGAACTTTTCAGAATCACTAAATTAATAAGTATTTTCCTGATATGAAAAGCTGTGTTGGGTTACAGAAATTATGAAAGACTAATTTGCATTGTTCCATGTTTAGTTGGGTTCATTGTCTATTCTGAGGAGAGTTCATTGTTCCATACTGGAGAGGTTCATTGGTCCGTGCTGAGGTAGGTTTCCAGGATCTATGTTCCTTTTTGTTTGGATACATGTGTCTCCTATAGACTAGGTGACCTAGAACTCATTCTGTAGCCGTGAACACCTGATTTTCTTGCCTTAATTTCTCAAACTTTGGGTTTAGATTGTTGGTCTCTTGGAAGTTACAATGATAGCATTGTCCCCACCTATGATCATGTATAATATATGTGGCAAGAACGTTTCCTTAAGTAAGTGATGTGTATCTGAAAAATTTACATAATAATTGCCTACTAATTGAGAAACTGATTTTTAGGCTTATGGTAGTGTATCTGTGTTGTCTCATATACCTTTGTCATAATCTATTACTGGGATATTAGAGGGTTTTTTTTGATAGTTGAGCTACTGAGTTTATTTCCTGTCACTGATTAATACGAGTTCAGCAGTTATGTAGTATAGTACCCAAGATGCTCCCAAAACATGCAGATGAGTATTTTTTAAACAAAATTTTAAAGATTATATATATATATTATATATTAAAAATCTGTGTAGTTTTTGAGAATTTTATGCATCCATAGTATATTTGGATTGTATTTGCTGTCTTCCAAACTCCAAATTTTCTAAGACCTGCTGCCTACCCCTCCTAACTTCATGTCCTTTTATTTTTTCTTTCTTTTTAAAAATTAACCACTCAGTGTATTTATACAGCCCACATGCTGGAACTTCATCCACCTGCTTGGAATCACACATGCACATAAAGCTGTGTTCCTTCCCTCAGCAGCCTTCAGCTCTCAGTAGCTCCTTAGCTGCATGGAAGGAAATATAAAGGCCACCCCCATGTTGGAATGTTGACTGGCTTGATCTTACACAGGTCCTCTGCATACAGTCATGAGTACATGAGTATAACATTTCTGTCATGTGGAGAGGACACTTTTTCTCTGGGTATCTCCCTTCTACTCCGCATCCTTTGGAAGTAGTGTGATAGTCACAGTTACAGCTGAGTGTTCCAAAGACACTGTTGACCAGTTGTGAGCTTTTGGATTGACTGTTATCCTTGCACAAAGAAGCATGTATGGTGAGGTCTGAGAGCTGCATTGACCTAAAGGTATAAAGATAGGAATTAAAATGGCAGGTTGATACTGTGTTCATTAACAGAATTTTAGCAGAGAACCCTCTCAGGCCACAAACATGTGGGCCAGACTTACAGTACCAGGCATGTATTTTTTTTTCCTCTGTAGAGTGGGCCTTACATTCAGTCAGAAAGTGTTGTTCAACTCCATAACATTCTTGCCACTTTTGCCCCCTTGGGCACATCTTTCTATACTGTTCATTGTTGTGACTCATGGGGTTTACAGCTAGGTAGAGCGCTAATGATTTTTCCCTTAGAATAGCCAGCATAGTACCTTTCAGGACTATGAAATCTGGCCTAACAGGGTGAACTTCCTGTTCACTAACTCCTTGGTCCTGCCAAATCCTGTGACCAAAATATATAGTATCTTCAGCAATAGAGTTATATTCAAGTTCTGGGTGGACAGCCTAGAGCAATGACAACAGCCTATATTATTTTAGGGTCTCCGAGACAGCTATAATACACTTTCCTAATTAAAAAAAAATATAACTATAAAACATTGTATTGACGATTCCATGAAGCATAATACATATTCAATTATTTTGATATGTTTATGTGCTCAAAACTGTAATTTGTTCTTTTAGTGCCCAAATTTTGACTGGCCATTATTATCAAATTGAGGCAGCCTTGGACTTGAAATTTTTTTATTAATAGTTCTTTGCTACTAATTATTAAATAATTAAGCTTATTTAATCTCTTTAGACTTAATTTCCCTGTGCTATAACTAGGAATATGTATTTCATGGGCAAAATTAGAATTAAACATATACAAATCACCTATGCCATAATTGACAAACATAGTAACTTGTCCTAGTATCTGCATGAATAGTGATAAAAAGTTTATGATAAAATAATCAGTGTTCATTTTCTTTTGATTTCTAAGAGGAATTATTAATTTGATAGATTCAGGTTATTCTTATGATTGGGTTTATCAGTGGGGAACTATATTACTCTGGCTCATAAACTTTTGTAGGAATCTTTGTATATTATGCAGTTCTGTTTCCAGAGACAAGAATAGAGTTGGTATCCTTAGGGAGTTCGTTTGCTTTCTGGCTTGCCTCCCTTCTCTGCCCCCTCCTGTTAGCTGGACACTGTTTTGTGGTTGTTATTTGGCCTCTGTCATCTATACAAGACTGAACTGACTATTAATTCATGAACACAAGTGAGAGAAAAAGCTGCAAAGCCACCTCTGCCTGGTGACGGCTTCTCTTGATAACCAGGAGCAAAACAAATGGTGAAACAGGTTTCACATCATTTTATCACTTTGGTTTCAGTGTTCATGGGTGGTTTTATTTTAATTTTTAAGTAATTAGTTCTTCAAGATAAAAACTGTTAACAGGGTTTTTTTTTTTGTATTTTATTTTTGAAGAAACCATGTTTTGAAATCTATTCTGAGTCATAGGGAGAATTAGATAAATGAAAGTCTTTGTTGAAAAGTGATAAAAGTTACCCAGGCAACCTGTGTGCTGATTAATCATCTCCAGCATTAATCCCTGTCATTGATTATCACAGAAGGATGACTACAGGACAGTCTACATCCACTACTGTCGTTCCTCACCTTTTCTAAGGATGAATTTAGCATAAAAGATTTACTATACACATGCCTAAGAATTAACACCATCAAACCTAAAAGAGGTTTCTCATCATAGAGAAAGTCATGAATTTTCTTCTTATATCCCTCAATTACGTTATCTGTTAATGTGATAAGGTTGCATTTTGCAGTGTATAAACTTTCCTTAGAGATACTTTCTTTTGCTTTGTTTTTTTGGTTTTATTTTTAAGAGAGAAAATGTGGGCTATGACTGCAGTAATAGTTCCTCCATTTGCTTTCTTCTTGCATAGAAAAGTGAAAAATCAAGTCTTTTGTTTTATCTGTGCAGGTAAAATAATCATCTAAATATGTTTTGTTAAGGTTTTAAAAATTATGTGATTATTTAATGCATTACTTTGTATTGTGCCTTTTTGAAAATTAATAGCCATATTTGTTTTTAAATAATCTTTTAATAATCAACTTCAGAGTTTTCTGTTCAGGAATGTAAATGTTAACAATATTTTTCTCTAAAAGTAATGCTCACTTTAATTCTCTAAATTTATGTTTTTAAAATTTTAAGTTTTATTTAAGTCAGTCTCTCTCTGTCTCTCTGTGTATCTCTCTCTCTCTCTCTCTCTCTCTCTCTCTCTCTCTCTCTCTCTCTCTCTCTCTCTGTGTGTGTGTGTGTGTGTGTGTGTGTGTGTGTAGGCCAAAAAAAGGTGGTGACATATCCCTTGGAGCTGCAATTAAAGGGAGTTGTGAACTGACCAATGTGGGTGCTGGGAACCAGCCCTCTAATAGAGCACTAAATATGCTATACCACTGAGCAATCTCTCTAGCCCCATTATACCCATAATTTTAGTTAATGGAGGTTTAACTGAATTTGAGTATTAGTAATAAAGAGTTTTATGTTTCAGAATCTTTAGAATGATTTTGGTTCTGTCTTCTTGTAAAAATATACTACTGTCAAACTACTTGTTCTCTAGTTTAAAAATAGTAATTTAAAATTATCAAATAGCATTCTTGATCTTATGTTGAATTAGGCTTCTAAAATTCTTATAATTTGTGTTGAGTATAGCTGTATTTAGATATAACTTATTTTACCATAAAGTAACTATTATAATAATTTTGGTTAAGTTGGTTTAAGCCAAAAGTGGATTTAGCATTTTGGTCTTCCTATGGTAAGGTAAAAGGAAAAGCAATTTGAAAACTATAGATCTTTATCACAATCTTCATATAGAAAACTGAAAGTCAGTTTAGTGGAACGAGACATGAGGCTTTTCTTTATGGAAGAGAAAGTATTTCATGGAAGATCCCAGTAAGCATCAGGTGAATCCAGCTTGGTATAAGCTTATAAAGTTCTGCTGGACAAGTGATTGACAAGGTCAGATTATTAAACCGATTAATTTGGCATGTACATTGTATGTGCTAAAAAGAATCCAACTGTGAATTTGAGTGCATTAAACAATTTTCAGGAAGTTCCCCAAAGGACATTTGAATGCTTTGAAACTTGCAATAAGGCATGTTTGTTCCAAACACACTTGATTTGCCTAGGTTTGCCCATCAGCTTGAAAAAAAATGCTAATTTGTTGCATTCAGCAGCTGGGTTTTGCAATATTCTTATCCTCCTCCTCGGGGCTAATTAACCTTCTTTCAAAATGTGGCCTATTTAGCCTTAGCTTCTCATGACTCATCCAGAGCTGGCTGTACAAAGCAGAGCCCTTAGCAGGCGGGTGTGTCCAACTGCCTAATTACCAGAATGAAAAGGCCTTTGTCAAACAAGCATCTGTTGCTCACCACACACCTGACAGTCACATTAGGCAAGGATGACTAGACGGAAATTGTGCATGTCTCTCCTGTAAGAATATACAAGTCATTTACATGTGGGCTGCATCAGAGGCAAACTGCAGGGGGTTATTTAGCTTATCAAAATAGATTAATGTGACTGCTCTTGTGATTGATAAACAAATATCACTTAACAGGCACCAAAGGGACAAAACTAACCAAATTATCCCCAGACATAAACAAAGTCTCAGAAACTTGGGCTGGTGAATGAGAATGCCTTATAAGCACTCAACTGTTGTTCAGCTCCCTAAGGTAGCAGGTTCTGGACACTGCCCTCCTGGGATGAGCTTCACTGTGCACAAATGTTGGGGATTCCCCAGAATACTTTCAGTATGTCAGTGTGTCTAACAAACTTTGTGCAGATGATTATACTCTTTCAACATGCTTTATATGGTTACTGTTCTGCATTAAGATTAGGTCTTTAGAGTCAGTGAGTGTAAAGTGGCTCTGGACAAACATTTATTAGTTGAGAATTAGTATTGCTTCAGTAAAGGAAATAATTTTATGCCTTAGGGATAGTGGTGGAATGGATCTATCTCCATGACTGTTGGAAATGTACATTAAGAAAACATACATTAGAACCCCAAATTACTGTTCTGATGCCCAGTGTCCAGCTTTTTGTTTGGAAACTATACTGTCATGAGTCTACAACACACTACACCCAGTGGTTGTAAGCATGGGTTTTCAAGCCACACAGAATTAGAGTGAATTCAGATTCTTCCTCTTTCTGGCTGCATGCTTTTAGCAATTTTTAAAATCCCTCCAGGTCTGTTTCCACACTTGTTTGATAAGGGTAACATCCACATCGTTGTCTTCCTTTGGAAATTAAACTGCCAGTTGTATTTAACACAGTTTAAGTAGACTGGTTTCTAGCATAAGGAAAAGACTTAGTAAATGAGAGACCAATTTGTAGTCATCGCCATTCAAGGCAGTTTATGGAAGTCAGGAGGCTGCTTGAGAGTCCCTTCTTCAGGGCTGATGGAGGTAGTGGGAATAGAGAGGAATGAAACTGTCAGATGGTCTTGGGAGATGCTCAAGGTTTAAGAACATTGGCTGTTCTTATAGAGGATGTTCCCAGCCTCCATATGGTGACCACAACCATCCATAAATCCAGTTCCAGTGGATCCAAAACCCTCTTTGGACCTCCTTGAGAACCAGACATATATTTGGTAACAGATAGACATACATGCAAAACACTCACACATAAAAAATCTAATAATTTTTTTAAAAAAAACTAATCAAATGAACAGAAATTAGAATTAGCAGAAAGTTCTCTTGGGTTTGATTAATAGTTGGGTACACTAGATTGAGCTCTTTGTGCCAGTTTTGATTTTGAATAGACAGCTGGAGTCCGAATAGAAAGTTCTCTCCTAGTCTTTAGCTTTAAATTTAAAAGCAATCATTTCTCAGTACATATTTAGTTTACTGTTGTTGAATAGCTGACATATTTTTGCTTCCTTTATTGTTTCTTCATTCTAGAATGTTATCACTCTGTTAGTCTCATTATATTTACCTGGACACTACGTATTATTAAACTCAGCTCCCAATGTATCCTGTGAAGTTAAGAGCACAAACTTTCTTCTGACATCAAATCTTTCTTTTCTTTTTTCTATGTGTGTGTAAGTGATGAGTGATTTGACATCCCAAGCCACAAACTACTCTCCTATAAAATAAGAATATCATAGTTTTAATCATTAGTGCAAAATATTGGCACATAAGCTAGTCCTGGCAAAGCTTCCCACTAGCTCTGTGGTAAACAAGAGGGAGTATTAGTGCAAAAGACTTGACTGTGGGAACCCATATTCTACTGATGGAGCAGAGTAAAGGAGAAGCACTAGTTGGCTACATGTGGTTTCTGTATGTGTTCATCAAACAAAGGTCTACTGCTCACCCTGGAGCTTATGGGACTGAAAACCTTCGTAGCAGGTGCTATCTAATATCTGGTCCATTCCTTGTTCCTTGTAGAGAAGCAAGCCTTGCATACATATTTAGCTCCTTTGTTGTAGCACAAAATGTAATCAATACTCTGTATACTTAATAAATCAGAGGACCTGAGAGGTTTTGCTTTCATTTTTGGATTGCTGTTTTTCTCCCTATTTGTCATGGAAGAAAAAAAAATAAAAGGAAAAGATACGGTTCCTAATTTATCTATTCTTTAAAGAAAGGACAATTTTGAAGGGAATGGCCAATGCTGGGATCTACCCTAGAGATAATTAAGCACTCTTTCACTGCACTGTAACCTGGCTTTGGCTCCCAAAATGTGGAGCATTAGTGTCTTCCATCACCCTAATCAAGCAAGAATTTTGTGTAGTGAATGATGCCTTCCTCATTTATCTTAGGCATCTCCATGGTTATAATGCTAGTCCAAATGCACATTTATCTAACACACTTGATATTTAATAGGCCCACAGTTTGTATTTTTGTACATGAAAATCTTGATTTTTCAGCTTCTTTTGAAAAAAAAAAAATCACACCAGTTTTCTACAGGTTAGCCTCCCATGTATCCAGAAAGTCCAGGAGCTGAATGTGAGCCTATCTGTGCAAATGATGCTGTAGCCTCAGTCTTAACCTTTCACCACCTTTTCCTTCCTCAGTATAACTCAATTAAATGTGAAAGTCAGATTGTTTCATGGATTAATATGTTCTTGAGTAAATGTATTTATGAAAAACACTCGGAAGAGCCCTTTACATGTCTTGAACAGTTGGTGGCAGCTATCACTTCCAGACTTTTGTATCTAAAGAGATTGGGGTAGCTTTAGGACTTTGACCAAGAAAGCGATAAGAAAGTCACACATCACCTACAGAATAGCCACTATGAAACTCTAGAGAACATCACTGACATTAAAACAAAAAGCACAGCCACAGCTTTTTTTCTTGCCACGTTGATATGTTTCTTAACATCTTTGGGCATTTTGCATTTATAAAATAAGAACGGATTTGTTATTTTATCAGGTCTATTTCTAAACCTGTTGTGGAAAAAGGAATTAGATTGATCACACCGTGACAAAGATTTTGATTAGAATTAATTTTCTCCTCCAAAGAGCTGAATAGTTGAGAATTTAATTTTCTTAAGGAACATAAATGCTCATGGTGTTCTTTACTGGTTTAAACTGCAATTATTACTTTTCATAGGCTACGAATTAAATAGTGTATCCTACCTTTATTCACATATCAGAACGTTCACATTTATTTTTTATTGAATCTGTAAGTGGCAAAAGAAGACATCAAACCATAGAAGCCTAAGAAAATTATAAAATGTGATCCTGTGGCTGAATTCAGAGTATATTAGTATATATAAAACATTTGAATAATTACTTTATAATTTAGAAATGATTTAGTCTATATTATGCTTCTTTATTGTCACCCGATAGCTTCAGAAAGTGTCTAGAAAGTATAGTACATTACATGAGCATCTATTTCAGATTGAGTAGCTTTAATATTTAAATTCATAGTTCATTAAAGAATTGAGATACTTTTAACAATTGGGATCAAAAGACAATAGCTTTTAGTGAAGTTCTGCCTCTTTAGTCTCAGGTCAAGAGGTACTAATAAAGACTTTTATAAAAGTATTATTATTTTATTATTGTTTAGTTAAAAACTGATCAAAATGACTAAAACATGCATGAGTTAATATGACAGTGTTGGACTGAGTGGTATTACATGTTTGGAAGCCTCAGTTTTTGATATTAAGAATGCTGCAATGAAGCTTATAATGCAAGGGCAACATTATAAACTGTTTTTGTATATTCCAGAGACCATCATGCAGACTTCAGAGACGGGTTCAGACACAGGTTCGACAGTGACTCTACAGACATCTGTGGCTAGCCAAGCAGCGGTGCCTACCCAGGTGGTACAGCAAGTGCCAGTCCAGCAGCAGGTAAGGACTCATGGCATCCAGAGAGGTGGTGTTCCTTATGTCGTCTAACAGAACTTACTTCAACACCATGAGGAATTTACTTTCTTGCTTCCTGGAGGATGGAGATGGGCATAGTACCCTTCTAGGTCAACTCGGCAAACATTTCTTGGATATTTCCCAGGTCCCGGGTGTACCAGGTCCTTTCTTTGTTGAACTGCAGAGCTAATGGGACATATGTTCAGACCATATTCCTCTACTAGGAGCTCCTCCTATCTCTTAAAGGGAGGTGACTTTTCTGACCTGTCCACCTGTTTTCTCCTCTTTTCTTCCCACTGCTTAGTAGAACTTCCAAACCGATGGCATTTTTTTACATAGCTTGAGAGTTGTACTTAATAGTGGAAAGAATAATATACTTTATAGGCACAGAATTTGCCTTTGTGGTGCTTTAGAAATTGCCTTGGCAGTAGTTGGCTGTTAAATACTATTTAATGAAAATAAAATTATCTTAAAGGTCTGGAGATCTGACTCATCCCATTTAAAGAAGTGCAGAAGAATTAATCACCAGATGCTTAGTACAGGTCTTATTCATGCTTAGGGAATTTGGCTTGTTTTGGAAAGATACTGACAAAGTAATGTTATCCATGCCAATGAACAGTTCTGTGTGTGGTTTGTAAGCGCACTGGCATGTCATTTTTTTTCCCCAAATAGTGGCAAGAACTTGCGTATTTCAATATACTAGTTATGTTTATCTTTCTTTGTAATTTATTCCTTCCTTCCTCTCTCCCTCCCTACCCCTCTTACCTTTTTTTTTTTTTCACTGCTACTAAAAAGGAACATCCACAAATAGTGCCTTGAAAGCCACTGGGATTACTGACACCGTTACCAACTTCACAATTTAACACTGTTCAGAGAAGCAGGGCTTTCTCCAAAGGTTATTGAGACCTTGGTCTGTATTTCTGCCTTTAGAAAGCTGACTCTAATCTGTTACTATTAATCAATTGCTGAGTAAGTCAACTCTCTGGTTAAGTTTCAGTCCTACCCATGGAAAAATGGCTGTTTGAGTGAGTAGAGAATGTGCCAGAGGTTCCTAGTTCCAGAACGTACCCTCTTGAGATAGTGGCAGGCCTGTAGTATATATGTCTAACCTTCTGCCCTTGTCTTTGCTTTCTTCCTCTCTTCTTTCCTTTATTTTTTGTTTTCAGAGACAGTTTTTTTCTTTTATTAAACTTGTATATTGCCCAATGCTTACTAAAGTTTATAAAGAGTGTACATAATAGAGAAAAGTATCCAATAACTCAGTGAGCTTGTTGCTGAAATAAATGTAGCAGAACTTAGCCTCCCTCTTTTTGCATGTACCATCCATCCCTCAAAGGGCGCTTTATCTCTTTTAATTCATTATTTTATATGTACTTTCATGGGGTTTAAACATAGCTTACCCTTACTACTTTGCTATGTCTTGAATTTTTTGTGTTTAGCATTATGTTAAGCTGCTTCATTTGGATATGCAATATATGATTTCTCTCTCTCTCTCTCTCTCTCTCTCTCTCTCTCTCTCTCTCTCTCTCTCTTGCGCGCGCGCACACACAGACACACACACACACACACAGCCCCTACACACTTCCCATTCTTCATGCTACTAGTATTTCAACAAAGTAAGGAACATCTTTGACTTTACTTTATGGAGTTCATAGGATCTTTTTGTTAAATGGAACTTGTGTGTGTGTGTGTGTGTGTGTAACAAAAACAAAAGATATGTCTGTATTCCCAGCACTTGGATGGTTAAGTTGGTTAAAGGCCAATCTATAGTACAGAGCAAATTGAAGGCCAAGCTGTAGGACACAACAGAATTCTGTCACATCTATCCCACTTAACTGGAGACTACCCACTTAACTGGAGACTACTATCAGAAGAAGAAGGTCAGCATCAACAGACATAAACAGCGTGTATGTGCAAGTGCGCGCTTGCGTGCGCACACACATACACACACACACACAAACACACACACACACCCCTTTCATTTTCTCATCCTACAGGAAAAAAAAATAGTCTCTTGTATGCCTGGACCATTCTTTAGAAACCGCTGAGCACTTCTGTGTGGCTCCTTCTGGCAGGCATATTTTTCTGTTCCTCAAGTGCTTTCCTCTGGGGTGTTCAAGGCAGGTGATACCTTCCTTTTGCTTGCACTGAGCAGAAAAGGTGAGAATTCTCATTTTCTTTTTGTCAACACTGTTTTATTTCACATAGTTGGCTAGTGTTAGATTTGTTAGAAACGCTTGTTATATTTTCCTGCTGGCCCTGTTTGGAAGGATTTTTTTTTTCTTCTTTTTCATTGTTTTTCCTTTTTCCTTTCTATTCTCCTTCTCTCCTGGCCGACTAGAAGAATTTTTGGTTTGAAGTTCCCTGAGGTTGTCCTTGTGGGACAGGGATGCAACTGTCCATAACTGATAATAATAGTACTTTAATACTTTCCCATTGTTCTAACATCCCTGTAATGTTTGAAAATTTAATGTTTCCTGAGTTTGCAAACTGTATTATAATGCTGTTGAATGCTTTTAGCTTTTGTTTTTTGACCCTGGTGTATATTGATGGATACTGAAATAAAGGTATTAGTGTTAAATATAGTTAATTCTCTTGTTTTAACTTTTTAGTATAAGTCGATTAGAGTGAAAATTTTAAAATACCCATCTTGTCTTTATAAAAATACTGTATGGGCTGGGCGGTCGTGGTGCACGCCTTTAATCCCAGCACTCGGTAGGCAGAAGCAGGCGGATCTCTGTGAGTTCGAGGCCAACCTGGTCTACAAGAGCTAGTTCTAGGACAGGATCCAAAGCTACAGAGAAACCCTGTCTCAAAACAACAACAACAACAAAAATACTGCTTGAACCAGTAGATATTTGTATAATTGTGGCTAGATGTGGATGGACTTTGCCCTTCTGTCCTCTTTGTCTTTCTGCTTTGGAAGTTTTATTTGAGTTTTTCATAGCTTGTTCTTCACAGTAGTCATTTCATGTCTGTTTCTAAGAGATCTTCTAATCCTCCTAGGTCTAACAGAATTAAACTTATAGGACAGAGAATGTATCTTAGCCAGATCAGGTTATTTTAACTTTAGAACCATGACAAAAGACAGAATTTTAATCCTTATTCTAATCCTGGATCCTAGTTACCCACAGATATTGCGGACATTGATAATGATCTTAAACCATTGGATATAAGACTCACAAAGATTTTCCCCCTCCTTCAAATTTCCCAGGTACCTTTGCAGCTGTAATACTCTAACCCTGTCTTATATTTTCTTTGGAGAGAGCCATGTACATACCCTTTTCTCCCCAAATCAGCAAGCATTGTCATCACTTAATCGTACCTTCTATAGGGGTTCTGGGGTTAAGAGGCTTAAAATATGTTCAAGAAATGCATGCTTATCTACATACATACATATTATAGAGTGATGAAGGTGTAAATCACAAACAATCCCACACCAGCTTGGAATTATGATTAATAGGATGGTATTTATTTAAAGGGGGGAAAAACTTACAGATCACCATCCCAGACAACAGCCCTCTGCGCAATCAGGAAGGGAGTCTAGTCACCAGAAGCGAAGCAGGAAACAAGAGAGAGAGGAGAGGGAAGTGGCCACTTTTTTAAAGAGAGAGACCACGCCCCAATGGGCTGGTATCTCAGCAGCTATTGGCTGAAGGAGCAGAAGGACCTCCCGCAACAATAGAGGCAAGGTTGGAGTGTAAATGGAGGTTGCTTGTTCATTTTCTGACTGCCCGGATCCAATAATCATGCAGAAACTATATTAATTACAACACTGTTTGGCCCATAGCTTAGGCATATTTCTAGCAAATTCTTGGATCTTAAATTAACCAATTTCTATTAATCTGTGTATCACCATGAGTCTGTGGCCTACCAGTAAGGTAACAGTGTCTTTCTCCTTTTGCAGCTACATGGCGTCACTTAAATTCCACCTACTCTCTCTATATATCTCTATTCAGATTTTCTGACTGGCTTTACTTTGCCAAGTCTTTGGCCAAAACAGCTATGTCTCCTGGCCAATAAAAGCAACACATGTACAGAAGGACATTCCACATAATCTTCTTTTCTGTCTAATTAAAATGGAAGTTTTAACTTTACCATAGTAAAATTACATATAACAAAACAGGTGTCAAGCAAGAATTACAGTTACATAATTTTTGTGAATCTAAAGTTATATATCTAATTTATCTTTTATCTTAAGTAAGAAAAACCCTAATTATAACTATCTAGTCTTCAAATCTGTCAAAGACCCCAGAAGGATATAATATTACCTAAGTAAACAGGAAGTACATTATAAGCAACTTCTGTAACTCTAGAATTGACAGAGACATCCTGCTGCCTGGATAGTCACCCAAAGTTTTTCTGTAACATTGGGGCATCCATCTTCAGCCTATAGGCCCATAGTATCTCGCAGACTTTTCCATGAAGTAGGAAATTTGAAAGACTGTGTTAACTCTATTGGTAGTTTGTCCATTACTTTCTTCTGTGTTCTGCAGAATGTCTGGCAGACTGTTTCATGAAGCAGGAACCTGTTGATAGAGCGAGGGCCTGCTCTTCGTCCCAGCCACCCCTGCTAGCTTAACCCCTGAAATAATCACACAGAAACTGTACTCATTTAAATCACTGCCTACCCCATTATCTCTAGCCTCTTATTGGCTAACTCTCACATCTTGATTTAACCCATTTCCAATAATCTATCACCACAAGGTCGTGGCTTAATGGGAAAGACTCAGCATGTCTGACTCTGGCAGCTGTATGGTGGTTCTCTCTGACTCTGTTTTCTTCCTCCCAGAATTCAGTTCTGTCTTCCCACCTACCTAAATTCTGCCCTATCACCTGGCCCAAAGCAGATTATTAACCAATGAAAGCAACACAAATACAGAAGGACCTCCTACATCAGGAACCCTGAAGGACCATTCTTTCCTTTGGAAAGTTAAACAGTCACTTTTCTATGGGTCCTCCATGTCCAGTTCATACAGTGTACCATCAAGCAGTCCAGGCAAGTGCAGTTTCTTGCCCAAATGGTTAGCCTTGTTATATTGAAGACAAATTCCATAATGAGTTTCTTCAGTGCCATCAGCCTCTCTGAACTAATTGGTGCTACTAGAAGCAGACATGTCTGACTGTTGAGAAAAGTAAGTTCTTAGAACATCTTAAATGCCATATTCTAGAGGTCTTTGAAGTGTTGAAGATTATCTATCAAACAAATATATCTTTGTATATCTAGAAAACCTAACATGACAAGTTTGATTATTTTAAATGACTAGCTGTATTTTTAATTATGTATTACATTTTAAATGAGATGTATAAACATAATACCTTAAACAAGAATAGAAATATACTTATAACAATTGACCTTAAATTTGCATCAATAAACCAAGATCCATACCAATCAAAATATTTATCTCTATATCATATTTCAGCCCCCCATTTTTTTTAAGAAACTGACCATTAAACAGTTATAATCAACCCCCTTTAAATGAAAACAAACATTTATAAACAATAATTTTGGGAATTTGGGTGTAGTTTTCTCCAAACTGCTTCCTGCTGTTTGTTGGGTAAAGTATTTTTAGGGTTCAAAGAGATCTTTTGGGAGGGTCTTGTTCCATCAAACCACATTAGCCTGGAAGGAATCCACAGGTTCTCATCTTCTGTGGAAACAAAAGTAGAACCTCTTTTCCAAAGTAACAGATCCTTAAACTCAAAATTTGAAGTCAAGATACCTTGAAAATATATATGTTGGTTTTTCCTTAGCAGCCTCCAGAATCAAATGTCTCTCTGCAAAGCAAGCACAATAATATACATAACCCAGACTCTCTGTGTATTTTCCATTTTTATGTGGCTTCTTTTTTTACTCTATTACTTTTTAATATTCAATTATCTTTACTCCTTGAATTTTTGTCTGTAATCTTTTATATTACTTTTACTCTCTCTTTACTCTTTTTTTTTTGTTTCCCAAGCCTATGTACATTTTTAAATATGCTGTGTGTCATTTAGAGGTCTTTTACGTCTGAATCTGTCTTTATTGCATATCTGTATCTGTAAACATTTCTGACCTGGAACACCTTTTTTTATTATTATTACTAAGCAGGCATGACTAGAACCAACTCCACAGCCTTACCTGTTGGCTCCACCCCCTCCAACATGTGGGAGGTACGTTCACCTCCTCTGTAGCCATGCTCACCACCCCAGGTTTAGGGACTCAACCAGTCTATTGTCGCCATTTATCAATTTGTAGCCTGCTGCTCGTAGACCCTCATTTAAGTGCAGAACCTCCCAAAAGAGCAAGAGTTCATGCTGCTAGTACAAACCAGGAAGCTGGCTCTTAAAGAAGCCATGCAGTTTTGTTGCTAATGTGAATGTTGCTAATGCTAAGGCTCTTAAAGGAGCCATGCCTCTGCTCGCTGCCAGCAAACAGAGCCTGTCTGCAAAAACTATGGCTCTCAAGAAGTTGTACTTGGCTCTCATTTCTGTGCACCTAGAAGTCCTCTTTTTCTCTTAAGCTATTTTCAGGTCTTTGTGACTCCATTATGTAAACAGAGACTGCTCATTTGTTTCCCAGCTACCCAGAGCCAAATAATCACACAGAAACTATATTAATTACAACACTGCTTGGCCAATGACTCAGGCATATATCTAACTAGCTCTTACATCTTAAATTAACTGATTTCTATTAATCTGTGCATCAATGTGAATCTGTGGACTACCAGTAAGGTTCTCCTTTCACAGTTACATGGCATCTCTTAAACTTCATATACTCTCTCTATATATCTCTGTTCAGATTTTCAGCCTGGCTTTACTCTCTAAGCCATTGACCCAAACTGCTTTATTCATTAGTAAATAAAAGCACTGCATATAAAAGGACATCCCACATCACTGGAGCACCTGGACCAATGTGCCTGTTAATGAGGTGTGTGATAGTAAAAACAAATAGGAAAGAGTGAGTCAGCACATTTGGGAAATGAACAAATAATAGGATCCAGTGACCCTATGTTCATATTTAGTATATTGAAATTAGCTTTAGGTTTAAATAAAGATATAATTAGGGCAAGTGTGCAAGAAGTATGGATAATTAACTAGCCCTGATTAAGGTGTAGTTGACTTTATTCTACTAGGTAATCTGAAGAAGTACCTATTCCTTTAGAGAACCAATCCTGTTCCTATAATAGGATCAGCTCTAAAGGGTAGCCTTGTCATCACAGATGCTTGACCTCGTTTGGGGGTTCAGGCTTTGCAGTTTCTTAAATGCATGGTGACAGCAGGTTTAGGACAAAGCCAGAGCCCTGTACCTACCTTGAAGAGCAATATGATACGTGAGGTGACACACATAATCCTTGAGTATTTAACATGTTTATGCGGAATTAAGAATCAAGCAGGGATCTTATTCAAGGTGACAGACAGAGAGACAGGAAATTAGAGCAGACATGCCAGCCTTTCATCCTGCTTTTTGTTATCTTGTGGGTTCAAGTGAAGAATCAGTGCCTTTCAAGCAAAAATAGTTTCAAAGTACCTGTCATATTAGAACTTATCAAGGACATTTTCCCCGAGGGAATGATTATTTTAAGCCAAGATTTGTTAATATTTTAGGTGGACTAGAAGAAAGGGTTTCTGTTGTTATTTTTATTTTTAAAAAGGAAAGTACGGGCAAGAAGTTTATAAGACAGGGTACAATTAATAGAATTAGGAAAAGGAGAAGAAAATGAATTAAGAAAGGCAGTGTCCCATTCTGTATTGTACCATCAGTGATCCACCAGCCAGAGACATCAAGCTGTTTCTTACATTTCTAAAGACCCATCTAGAGTTGTCAGATCTTGTCTTTTACAATATGCAATTGGTTGACATAGAAGCAACATTCCTTGCTGAGGAAGAGGCAGAGGCCACCCTTCTCCACTGTTGGTAGATCTCTCGCTTGCCAATTCTGTAGCACTACAGTTGGCCAGCATGTCTATTTGGCCCTGGAGGGGAGGATAGTCTAGCATTCTTGGGGATTCTGGATGAGCTGAGAGGAAAACTGATAGTATAATTAGGGAAGTAGGCTTTTATAATCAGATGACAAGAGGGGAAATGATGTTTGGTTATATTCAGGGATCCACCATGGAGGCTGGTAAAGTCAAAGGTATGTCAGATTATGTTTGGAGGAAAAGGAGGAGAGCAGCAGCCACTGAGCCTGAAATCCAGTGGGACTAAGGGAGTAAAGGAAATAGAGACTCCCACCATGGCTAAGAGATTAGGGATGGGCAGATTTGTACCACTAGGAAGGAGTGGGTAAGGAGAATACCCCTAGAAATACAACTAAGTGGTGAGGTTTGGTGAGGTGGGTAAGGCTGTCTCCCTACCCCAACACTAGAGGAATAAGAAGAAGAGATGGGTCCCCAAAACTCTATCAAGAGTGAGGAAGTAGCCCTAGTGTCTAAAGAGAAAGAGATAGGTTATTCTTATATTGTAGTAACTATCCTGAGACTTATTATAGGAAATGGCGGTGGTCTGGACAAGGGAGCAAGAGCCCCCTCAGTTGCCCATGGCCTTGGAGGTTGAATGAAGAGTGACCTGGGTCCGTTGTTCTCACACTACAGGGGACATGAGGACAGTCAACAACCCAGTGTCCTCTTGATAGCACCTTGGGCATGGTCAGAGTGGTTTATGTGGGTTCTGGCAGCCCCAGGCCCAGTGACCCTCCTGAATCAGTCTTAGAAGCCTAATCTCTTCTATTTGAGATAGTTAAGTTTGGCTAGAAGGGGACATGTATTGTGACCAAGTCATCTACCCCAGCAACTTTCTGCAGAATCAGAACTATGGCTTCGTTAGGCCAGGTAAGGGAAGATAGAGGAGGTCCCATGCCTGAGCGGGAGTGGGTAGTGGGGGTGCTAAGGTCTGCCAATGAACTCAAAGTGGGCACCAGGGACAGTTGGCTTGGGCACCCTGTCACTGGGGAAGGTGAGAGGGAAGCCAGCAGGGTCAGAGGAAGAGGGGGACCTATAAGTTGAGGCCATAGAGGGAAGGCTAGCTTGCTGAATCAAAAGCAATGTTTTGGGCTTCATAGCTAGGAGCAGCTGGGTGGGGGGACAGGAAGAGCAGAGAGAGGGCTTGGAGTAGAGGGAATAGAAAGCTTAGACATAGGGAATCCTTTTCCATTTCCCTGATCGCTCACAGTAGTTGTAGAGATCCCTTATAATATTGGGATCTAGGGTGCCATTAGGCGGCCATTTAGATTAATTATTTAAGAAATATTGAGACCAAATTTGATTGCAGAAGCAAATCACTTTGGGCTCTTCAGGTCTGGTCTGAGTGGAGAGGCTGGAAGTTTTCTAAGGGTCCTCCCAAGGGGAAATGAGAGGGTATAGATGCCACCAATCCCATGGATGAAAGAGGGGAGGAAGAAGGTCATAGCTGCCTGTAGTTGAGGATGTTCCAGGACTCAGAGAGGAAGCAACAAAGACCAAGCTATTTAGTGGTCTTCACTATACTTAACAGGAGTCAGGGTTAGCTGCCTGGGAGGGCTTGGCACCTGGTACCAGGGCTTTGACAATCCCCCATGGCTTGCCAGAAGGTAGTGAAAGACTGAGCTCATCAAGGGAAATGACAGGGAACGGGATCATATAGTAAAAGCTATGAGCGAATAGAGAGGCTGTGGGAATACTGGCATGTCCAAGGGGGAAAAGGGAAGAGGGAAGAAAGGGTCTCAGTAGCCCAGTCAGGCCAAAGGAAGCTGCAGGATTGCAGCTCTGAGGGTGGGGGATGGGTGTGGTGAAGAAGGCCAGCCCTAAAGAGCATGCCTGAGGCTAGTACCAGAGGGATATTGGACACTCAAAGGTCGCTTCCTTGGACTCAGGGAAACGTTTATACCCACTGAAGAGTAAACTTACTGAATTACCATTGGTGGATGGGAATCACTGAATTACCATTGGTGGATAGGAATCATGATAGGTTGTTGAGCTGGAAGGGGAGTTTGTTGCAGGTAGACTAGATCTGAGGGATAGGGTTCTGGTGTGGCTCAGACCAGAGGGGGCACAGGCACCAGGAGAGTCTGTCTGAATCATGACATCAATGTAAGGGGTTTTCCGGCACAGAGGTATCTTGGCAATTAGGAGCCAAGTAATACCACAAACCACACCACTCAACAAACCTCACACAAACAATTTCTTGGGTAGAAAAACAGAAGTGTGGCTGCCTCCGAATGGGAAGAGAGACAGCAGAGGCTGGATAAAGAGAAAGGCTTTTTTAGGGGGGTTGGGGCATGTTCAGTGAGCTTAGTGGGAAAGAATCGTGGGATCAGAAACATTGTTTGGCTGTTAATTCAGAGTCATGGGGGTAGGGGTTTTCAAGTCTCAGAGCTCCAGGTCAAGTCAGGGATAGTGTGTTCTTCCCTTGGCACAGGTGCTTGGAGTCTAGTCAGTGTCAGGATGTTCTTCTCTTGGCCCGTGTTCCCTACAGCTACCATGACAGAAGCTAGTCAGTGTCAGGATGTTCTTCTCTTGGCCCGTGTTCCCTACAGCTACCATGACAGAAGCTAGTCAGTGTCAGGATGTTCTTCTCTTGGCCCGTGTTCCCTACAGCTACCATGACAGAAGCTGCCAGCTACTGCACGTCTAGCAGGTGCACTTTCCTTCTAGTGAATGCATTCTTGTTATTTCTAAACTCGAAACAACTGTTCAGGGTCAATGGATTTAACCTCCTTTTCTGGCCAAACTGGGGCTCAAGAAACTGAAATCACTTGTTTTGGGTAATAGTCACTTGGCCATGATAACTTGTTCTATGTTTGAGCCATCATTACAAAGTGAGTCTGTGGGGGTCACATACAAGTACTTTTAAGATTGGGGCATATCTGTATTATCAACCCAACGAAAACGTATTTTATAAAAACCAGTAAATTCTTGGCAAGTAATAGTAAGTTCCTCAATATATAGTAAAGGAATATACTAAATGATTAAAACATAGGGACAGTTCTGTGAAATCTTTTGTTGAAGAAGTAGAAAGGGGTAACGGCTCCATCTGGTAGATGCTTCTTTCTCTGAATATCAGCTCCTAGTAGAACTAGGTAAGGCTTTAGGACACATAGTTTGGGAATCATCTTTCTGCATCTTTTTTGTAGTCAGATGAATTGTTCAGCAAAATTATATATATCAAACAAACTTACAAGGTTAGATTTTTAGAATATTTGCATATCTTTTTATCCATAAAAAGTGATTATTTTGCCATTCCTTTTATCTCGAAATATTTTAGAAAGATATATACCTTTTTATTTTCTTCAAAACGTGTGTTTAGGGCAAATCAGTATACCTTCTTGTCATGAATGCCTAGTAGCTCAGTGCTAAATCCTGATTTTGATGGTTAGTACAGCCATGATTGTTTAAAACCAAGAGTTCAGTTCATGTCATCTGGGTTCTGGACTGGAGCTCTTAAGCTATCCTCCTAAAGATAAAGTAATCAGACGACTAACAAGATAAACTGTTAAGCAGGATAAACCCAATAACACAGAAAGGCTAAACATGACAGCCCTGTGGCAAAGAGCATGGTGTATTTATGTCAAGGATCAATTCTAGCTCTACCAATCTCCATGCATTTTTGAACAATCCCTCAGCCAAACTAATAAAGTAAATGATAACACCTGGAGTATAAAGGATTATTTGATCAAGGTAAGTGTCAAATAAAAAATAGGAATCTTGAATCTTACATATCCCATCTAAACACAGAACCTAGGAATAAGCATCGTATACTTAGAACATTTTTTAAAAAATTCATAATAAAATGTTAGCCCAAGGTAACTGGAGAAAGGATACCTAGGATATTTCATTTAACATATTTGAGTTGAGAAGACTCCTGGGACATTCATAGTCTGAGTCCTGTCAGTCATTTCCAGAGGAATATTTCTAGATGTCCATAATATCCTGACTTTTGGGGCTGTAATGCAGGCAGTGAACTGGAGTGCTAGGGAGCGTAGTAGGTGCTGTCTTGAGGCTGCTTGGTGAAATGTACACGGGCTGGTCTCGGTGAATCTATAATACAGTGCGCACATTTACTCTGTCCATTTATCAGAAGGTGACTACCTTTAGTCATCTCTACTGTGGCTTAACAACCTCAGTGATGCCACTTGACAGTCATCTTTGATAGCAGAGTCTGAAGTATTGAAACTGCAAATATATATTATTTTGGTGCCTAAATACAGCATTTTGATTCGCTGATCCAGTTTATCTTAGACTCTTTCATCAAGGCAGAGAGTATTGACAGTCTCTGCTCTCATGCTGACACTTCCTCCCCAGCCTCTGTCCTCTGCTAAGCTGTTCGTTTAGGCTTCTTTAGCAAAACTATTTCCCATCACTTACTAATTTATGCTACTTCTTCGTGGATGTTCTCCAGTTTGTCTTTTGCAAGTTGGTGGTCTATTTTCTTTAACTACTTTCTCAATATTATACATTTATTCAAGAGATTGCTACATAATTTGAATTTCTGGCCATCAGTAAAACTTTATACTTGATTAATAATTTATCATTACTTCATCAAGTTGAAATGTAAAGGATTTGAGAATCTACAAATCACTGAAATTATTCTAAAAGTCGTAGTATATCTGGTATCAATTACCTAAGTTATAACATATCTTAGAGCTGTGTAAGTGGAAACACTGATTTAATCCTAAGCTCTTTGCTCTAATATAAATAAAGTATTAAAATTAAACAGTAGGAATTGAATATGTTGCTAAGGAAATTGAATTATTTTACCAGTCTCTAAATTCATTTGCTTTATTTGATTAACTCCATTGGCAGGAGGAGGGGCACTTTTGCTACTGTGAAAACAGAACTAACTGACTCTTTAAAAAATCCAATCTATGAAAGCTATGACAAAGTATTGTTGTCCTGAGAGCAACTAATAATATCACATTTCAATCACATACACAGTTGCAAATAAACTGATCGACAACTTCTGATAAGACTTTCTCTTAAGTAGAGTAAAATAATTCAATAACTTTTGTCTAGTTAAAAAAGATTTGTTCTATATTAAAATAATCTTTCTTTGCATTATATATTTGGTCATCATCTCAGTGTTTATCTTATAATTATTAATAAATGATTTCTTTTTGAAACTTAAATTATTATTCCACGTTTCTCAGGAAAACATGCTGTTTCTTACATGCACGTGCATGCAGACACACCCGTCCCACACATAAAGACACTTACCAGAGTGAGTTTCTTATCTGGACATGAAAAATAAAACATTGCATCTCAGCTTGCAATTGATTCAATAAATATGTTTTATACATAGTAGAGAAGTATCCGTTTTGCTTTTCTGGTTTTTACTAGTATATGTTAAAAAATAACAGGTGTCATTATGACATTTCATACATGTATTGTCTTAGGGTTTTTATTGTTGTAAAAAGACACCATGACCATGACAACTCTTATAAAATGGAAATATTTGATTAGGGTAGGTTACTTAGTTTTAGAGGTCCAAACCATTGTCATCATGGCAGTGAGCATGGTTGTGTGCAGGCAGGTGTGGTACTGGAGCTATAGCTGAGGGTTCTACATCTTGCAGACAATGGAAGTCACCTGAGACACTGGGCGGTTTCCTCTCCAACCCCACAGTGACACACTTCCCTCTAACATGACCATGCCCACTCCAACAAAGCCACGCATCCTAATAGTGACACTCCCTCTGAGACTATGGGGCCAATTACATTCAAACTACTACACGTACATAGTATAATTTCATGTTTAACCCACCTCATTGTCCCCATCAATACTCTGTTGATCTGGCTGTTTCCCTTCTTATTTTTATATGTTTCCAGGGGATTTCTTCTCAGAGTCTCATGGTTATAAGCAGGCACTTCCACTGAGCTATCTCAGTATATGAACCTTTTAATTCAAAAGTTGAGAGTATCATCATTAACTGTTATGGCTGAAAGATATGTACTAATTTCTGTCATTTTGTTGTTTTTGTGTTTGCTTCTCCACACCTCTAGGAAGAGTTACTCTCTCCCGTTTCATATGGTGTTTACCTTCCCTTCTGTCTGTAGGAATCTGTCTTACCCACTGACTTGACAAAAGGATCTCCAGGAGAGAGGGGTTATTCTGGCATGCTTCCCAATGTAGTCTACATTGGCGGTGAGATCATGAGGGCCTGTGCTCAATGCCGCTCACAGTGCACTCACAGTCAAGAAGCGGAGTAAGATGAATACTGCTGCTCAGTTCTCTTCCTTCTTTTATTCTGTTAGTTCAAGACCTGAGACCATGGGGTGGTGCCACACACATTTATAATGGATCTTACTACCTCAGTTACCTTATTATAGAAAAATTTCCACATATAGGCTCAGCAATTTGTTTTCATAGAAATTCTAAATAGCATCAAGTTGACAATTAAAATTAACCACTACAGATTCCTTTCTGACTCTTCCACTGGACTAGAGTAATGGTCATGTATTTCTTTGGTTTGTACTTCTCATGAAAGATACCTATTTATCCTTTGACTACCCTAGTATAATGTTGGTGGATAAAGTAGTTGGTTGGCAGCTATTTCATTCCATGAAGGGCATGAAGGGCATTATGCCATGTCCTTTAGTGTTCTATTTACTTTTTTCTTTTGAGACATCTACTATTATTCTGTTTGTCTGCATGTGTGTCATGAGGTCTCACTCAGACCTTCATTTTCTTTTTTATCTGTATACTTGAGCTTTTGTAACTCTAAAATCACAAGTAGAAACTAATTTCTGGTCCTATCTGATTAGGGTTCCAAGAGTCCTCTCAATGTCTCTATCTCACAAGATTTGAGGATTTTTTTTTTTACTTTGTGAATATGTTTTTCATGCCTTTAGCTCAGTGTTACTCAACCTTCCTAATGCTGCAGCCCTTTAATACAGTTCCTCATGTTATGACCCCTAGCCATAAAATTATTTTGTTGTTACTTCATAACTGTGACTTTCCTACTGTTACAAATTTTAATATAAAGATCTATCGATCTGGCAAGGAGTCTCCACACAGGTGGAGAAACATTAGCTTGTACTTTTCCTTTCTCTATGCATGGCTTGTAGCTTAGTGTTCTAGCCCTGACTGTCTGTTTCCAGTAATATAGTCCATTGGCTAAGGCTTTCAACTGAGTATTTTTATTTGACTTCCTGAGTTTTTTTTTCCAATTTTACATCTGATTTTTCTAGCACTTAATTTCCTTGTATTCTTTTCTACCCTGACTTGTTTTCCCTGTTTCATTCCAACATTTACTAGTTTCATCATTGGTTTTGTTCATATGTTTGGGTCTTTGATCATTGATCATTCTTTTCTTTTTAAATAAAACAAACTATCTTTTTTCATTTTACATACCAATCCTAGTTCTCACTCCCTCTCCTCCTCCCTTTTCTTCCACCTACTCTCCACCTAGCCCATCCCCTCTCCACTCCTCAGAGAGGGTAGGGCACATTGCTTTGGGGAGGGTCCAAGGTCCTCCCTACCATATCCAGGCTCAGCAAGGTATCCATCCAAAGAGAATGGGTTCTCAAAAAGCCAGTACAAGCCTTAGGGATAAATCCTGGTGTCACAGCTAGTGGCCCCGTAGTCTGTCCCAGCTATTTAACTGTCACCCACATTCAGAGGGTCCATCTTGAAATTTGCATGCAAATGGATAGAACTAGAAAAACATCATCCTGAGTGAGGTAACTCAGACCCAGAAAGATGAACATGCTATGTACTCACTCGTAACTGGATACTAGCTGTAAAGCAAAGGATAAACTAGCCAATAGTTCATTACCCTAGAAAACCTAAGTAACAAGGTGAACCATGAGAAAAAAAACATATATTGATCCACCTGGAAAGGAGAAATAGACAAGATTGCCAAACAAAATTGGATGCATGGAGGTGAAGGGAAAAGGGAGGATGGAAGAGAAAAAGAAGGGAAGAAGGGGAAGGGAGAGGAGAACTAGAGGGAATGGGATAGTCCAGATGAAAGAAGGACAGAGATGAGAGCACGGAAAGAGATATTTTTTTTTTTTTTTTGATTTTTTGAGACAGGGTTTCTCTGTGGTTTTGGAGCCTGTCCTGGAACTAGCTCTTGTAGACCAGGCTGGTCTCGAACTCACAGAGATCCGCCTGCCTCTGCCTCCCAAGTGCTGGGATTAAAGGCGTGCGCCACCACCGCCCGGCTACGGAAAGAGATATTTTGATTGAGGGAGCTATTATGGGGCCAGCAAGAAACCTGGCACTAGAGAAATTCTCAGGAATCCACAAGGATGACCCCAGCTAAGATCCTAAGCAGTTAAGTAGAAGGTGTCCTATCTGACGTTGCCCTATAGTCAGATTGATGAATATCTTAAATGCCACCATAGTACCTTCATCCAGCAACTGATGGAAACAGAAGCAGAGGCATGCAGCAAAATACTATCCAGTTGAAGAGTGCGAAGAGTGAGAATATGAGCAAAGAGGTCAAGACCATGATGGGAACACCCACTGAAACAGTTTATCTGAGCTAATGGGAGCTCACCAACTCCAGCTGGACAGGAACCAAACTAGAAGCTCTGAATGTGGGTGGCATTGATTGCTCTTACATTCATTCTTTTGAGTCCCTCACTATCACTAGGGTCAGTTACTATGGGCCCTAGATTCCAAGAACGAGAGCTACAGGCACTTGTGAACTGAACCCAAGTGTTCTTCAGGGTTCAGCAAATGTTCTTAACCTTTAATTTACATCCAGCACCACGTTTGGTTTTTATTCTTGTCGTTATTGTTTAAAGAGGAGAAAAATAAGGAGAAGTAACAAGATAAACATAACTGATTTAATAAGATAATTTAAAAAAAATTTAAGAGTAGAAAACGAAAGCAGATCATCATAACCTTAGTGTGGTAGTGGCATCCGTCTGTAATTCCAGCAGAGATGGGAGGATCTCTCTAAGTTCAAACAAGGCAAGCCTACTCTACACATTGAGTTCTGTACCAGTCAGGTCTAAATAGCAAGATTATATAAGAAACCAACCCCTTAAAAACAAAAACAACACCAAAAACAAAAACAAATATCCCTTTAAATTTTAAGATCCAGCTGATGTGGGCAAAGCTTATGAGGCTGGTAACATAAATATAAAAGAGAAAGAAATGAGAAAATATTTTTAAGACTGTTAAAAATCATATGCAAATATTTAAACTGTTCAGGTCTGGTAAACAAATCCAATACTTGCAGAAAAACAAAACTACAACATCAAGAACATTGCTGAGGGGGAAAAGATAACATTAACTTAAAAAAAAGGAATAGGATCACTGCCCTGAGGACTTTCTTGGTGTGGCAGCTTTGAAATGTTGTTATACCGCTGCCTTGCTCTTCTTTCTTGGGGAACCTTGGCCCTTATTTTTCTGGGTCCATGTGCTATTTGGCCTCTTCATCTTTTCTCTGTTGCACTCACCAGCAAGCCCTGGGCAAAGCTGGCTGTAATTAGTCTCCGATGTCCTGCTCATCAGCAAGGCATGCAAAGGGAGGCAAGCAGTCCAAGGGCTCCCTGTGTCCTGTGCTTTTACATATCCACTCTTGAGACAGAGAGCACAGGGGAAATAGATTTGTTAGAACATTCCAACGATATGGAGCCAATAGGACGGCATAGGAATAAGTTCATGCCACCGTGAAATCTTAGCAAGTTCTGAATCTAGTGGTAGGAACCTGAAAACTGGAGGCCGCAAAAGTCATTGCGGTTGAATCCCAAGACTGTCTGGTGCAGAAAATGCTCCAGTCCAGAGGGTGAGAACATCTAGCTTTTTATATGGGTGCTGACAGTTTGAACTCAGATTCTAATGATTTTGAAGCAAACAAATATTTACCTGTGGAGCCATGCATGCCCCAATCCCTGTGTTGGTTTCTTAAATACTGCCTTGAGCCACTCATTACGTAAAGGGCTGAACTGATATAACTCCGTAATGTAATCAGGAAAGCATACTCTAATTTTTATCATTATTTAATGTTGGCCTTAGAAAGGTTTTTGAAATTTGACTAATTTCACATTGAAACCAGAACTCCATGTGCTCACTGGACAACTGCTCAGGGGTCTTTCTGGAATAAGCACTTCAAGATCAGTGAGAGTGGAAGAGAGGAGAGGTCACCAGTCAACCAAACTTAGTAAAGCTCCTGGAAGGTCTCATTGCTGGTCCAGTTTGTATTCTCATGTTATAATCTAAAACCATGAGTTGGGACAAACAAGCAAGTAGGATTTTTACGAAGCATAAGTGGCAATCAGCAGGCTGTTAAGGGCAACGACCCATTGTTTCAGCAGGTCATTCCGTTTCGTGTATCCAGTCAAGTCATGCTTGGCAGAGAGGCAGTACAAACAGTACTTTAAGTAAATCACTAATCAAAGCAATAAATCAGTATCTAATATAATAATTTGTCTTTTCTAACTTGCTCTACTTCATAATTTACTATAAAGGTCACTTAAAACATCTGATTATTTGCAGTGTCTTAACTGGTTTCTTAAATGAATTATGTATATTTATAATTAGTTAGTAGTCCAGACTGAAATTAGTCATCAACAATTTGTGACTTCTCTTTGGTCATTTGTTCTTTCCTTTAGAACAGAAAGGCTTGCTTCTGTTCGTGTAAAAGTTAATTCATCTAAATAAGTATTTGACTACCCTGCTCACATTTTTACAGTGATATATCTTTGTAAAATAATTGCTTGGAAGCAATCCTCGTAGAATTTTAATTCTACTATGTATTTTTATGGATGAGTAGAGCTATTAAATGGCTATAAAGAGAAATAAAAGGGTTTTTTTTCTATGATCCAAATGTTTCTTTGTGTTTAGAAGCAAATCTCCCCCAGTCCTGGGATCAGGAAGCAAAGGGAGAAGCCTTGTGGAGACCATCAGTGTGCTCTAAAAGAGTGCCAAGGGACAACTGACTCCCTTAGCCTTTCTACCACATGGGGACACAGCATGAAGTTACAATCTATGAACCAGAAGTTCTTATCAGTTACTGCTGTTGCATTATCTTGGAGTTCCCAATCTTTAGAACTATTAAGAAAAAGTTTCAGTTATTTTTAGGACCCCCAGTTTATACTTACCTTCTCCCAAATGGACTAAGGCTGGAATACCACAAGAACGAAAATTTCCTTCTTCCCTCACTATTGTCCTTTCTCTATCTTCTTTCTTTGCTATGCCATCTGCTTGACTTACGTCTTTTTCAGGAAACCTTAAAGCTGTGTGTTGTGTTTTGTTTGTGACTACTTTCTCTCCTCTCCCAAATCTGTACTCAGGCTTTAACTACTTACCAATTCTTGTGGGTGTAGTAATAAAGAAGTAGATGTTATTCCTTCATTCCTGGAGCTTACTCACACATACAAAAGTTTTCTTTTCTTTCATTTTAGGTCTAACATTGATTATGAAGGAAAGCTATTTATATTGAGATGCAAGTGAATGACAAGATGTGGAGTTGGCTCTCCATGCAATCCTCATCTATAAAACAGTGTTTATGAATGAGGAAAGCATTAGTACAAAAAAATTCATCTCTACTGTGAGCTTCAGGCACACTGGCAGGCAAGTGGGCAAAAGATAGCAAGTAGCTAGGCTTTCTTAATGAATGACGTTTAACTGAAACACACGCTGGACACACCTAGGGGTACCCTGGACAGGTAGGTAAGTGATAACTTTCGCTTTGTAAATCAATACTGTGACCAAAAGCAAGTTATGGAAGAAAAGCTTTATTTGATTTCATTTCCAGATCACATCTTATTATTGAAGTCAGGACAGCAACTCAAGAACTTGAAGAAGAAACCAGGGAAGGACTGCTTGCTGGATTGCAAGCACATTCTTGCTGGCACATTCTTCGGCTCATGAACAACTAGCTTCCTTGTATAGCCCAGGCCCACATACCCAGGGGATGGTACTACCATCCCTCCTACATTAATTAATAATCAAAACAGTCCTTCACAGTCAGGACCAACAGACTTCTTTTTCATGTGATCTAGGCCATTAGAAGTTAATGAGGACAAGTATGAAAAAAAAATCAAGAAAGTCAGTTAAGGACTAGAGATCCAGTTCCATCTAATCAATCAGTATTTGAAGTAAATATGCTTTCTTTTTTTGTCAGGTCAATGTTTTAACAATCTAAATAAGTATTTAATCATTCCATGTTGTTTATTTAACCCTAATTCTTTTCTATTTTATGTATTTTTACAAATTCTACAGTTTTCTTGTAAATGAAATAATTTTCCTTCATTTTCTATAAAATCTCTTTTCTTTAACTTATTTATTACCCTTAAAGGTAACTGTATTCAAGTGCTAAGTATAGCATAATTATTAAGATGATTCAAACTATATAGGTCCATAGCGGAAACATAAAGCTTATTTTAAGTCTTGCTATCCTCCTATTATAAATTTCCTTTCAAGATATATTTTTTAAAGTTTGAATAGTTCAGCTATATATCAGAATATAATTTAGTATTTCTTAGAGTAAGAAAAAATTAGAAATTTAATATATTATGAAATAAATATTAATGGTCATTAATGGGGAAGTTTATGCTAATGAGATTGAGAATACTGGTTAATTATTATTTTACCAAAATATTGAGTTCTCCTATAAAATTATATTTACTGCATGTATATAGGTAAAATATTAAAATATGCTTCTTTATCATATATCTTTCCCTCTTATGAAATTTGCTTGGAGTTTGAGAGCTTGATCATATTATTATTTATGTTAAGTTTTTACCAGGTTTTAGTTAGTGAAGCTAAGATTTTTTTCTTGCCTTATGTATATGACATGTGGTGTCTGAATAGCTGTGTCAGTTTTCTCTGAACCTGTAATATTCAGATGTTACCCAAATTGAGAATAAACCATCCTTCCATTTTAGCAAAGCCTTAATTTTAACAGGAGCTTCAGTGATGAGGTTTGTATGTGTTAGTCCTAATTAGGGAACAGCAATGAGGATACAAGTGAAAGGGAAAAAGGGTCCTGTCATGCCCTGTGTCCCCACACCCCTCTTCCAGGAATGATCCAAAGAACCATACACTTGCCTAATCCTGGCAATGATTAATTGGTCTGGATCATGTATGGATGATTTTTCTCTTGCTGTGCTGGCTAATGCTAATCTTTTGCCAACTTGATACCAGCTAGAGTTACCTGGGAAGAGGAACCTGAATACAGAAAATGCCTTCGTGAAAACTGCCCATAGGCAAGTGTATACAGCATTTTCTTCATTAATAGTTGGTGAGTGCTGCCTCAGCCTTGGGCGTGGGGGTGGGTGAGGCGGTGCCATCTGTAGACAGGTGAACCCGAGTTTCATAAGAAAGCAAGCAAAGCCATGGGAAACAATACAGCGAGTAGTTTTCTGTCACGGTCTCTAATTCAGTTCCTGCCTCCAGGTTCCTTCTTTGATCTTCTGCTCTACTTTTCTCCATGGTGGAATGAGACCTAAGACATGTCAGCTGAAACAAATCTTTTCCTCTCTAAGTTGCTTTTGGTCACAGTGTTTTATCACAGCAATAGAAACCCTAACTAAGGCACTTGCTTTGTAAGAAATTGCAGCAAGTTCTGGCAAACTTGTATGTCCTGATTTTAGAAAAGGAAAATCGGCTTACATAGAATATAAAACACCACTAGGCATCTAAGAACTAGTTTGTTATATTTTATCTGATAACTATTGACAATGTGCATAGTAGTGTACCCTTAAAATCCCATCATTAGGAAAGCTGATTCAGGAGGACTCTTAAATTCAAGGCCAGCCTCAACATTATAAGTAACAAAATGTGTTAGCAAAAAACACAAATAAACCTAAAGGTAGAATGACATTGAATATATGGAAAGAAAAACTTTGTTTACAAGAATCTTCAAAATCAGTAATGGATAAGAAATCAGTGCCGTGGATTAGTGCACAAAGGCTGTGAATAACTCTTCACAAAGCGTGGAAACAAATGGCCAGTAGACCTATGAGAGGATGTAGCCAGACACACTGCTAAGTGTAGTCCTTGTTCCCATGGTCTTCCTTTCTGTTCCTTAGCCCTGGAATTGCAGCCATTACACCAAATGCAACTTAACATAAATATAATTTTCACTCTAAAACACAAGTAGGTTTTGTTTTCTTTTGTAGTGTTGAGGTAGAATTCACTGTCTCATATATGCTAGGGAAACACTTTACCACCAAGCTATATCCACAGTCCTTTATTTATTTAGAACACTTTATGCTCCCTAAAAGTAAAACATTTAAATAATCTATGTTGTAGAATACTCTAAAGTCAACTAACAGTAGCTTTAGGTGGATGTACATGCAGTCACACACACACACACACACACACACCAGTTCTAAGATATATTATCGAGTAAAGAAAACCAATTAGTACAAGCACATTATATCTTAGTTATTTAGATTTTCGCAAATTTGGAAAAACACTAGAGGAAGACTAGGATGGTAACACTTAAGCTTAATAACACATGTTCTTAGCGCAAGAACCATACAGGAACCACCTACACCTCATTCCAGGAGATCCTGAATCCAGTGAGGAATTTGTATATAGGCGTTATCATAAGGAATTAAGTTAAAATGTATATTCTCATTTTTTAAAATATTACTTATTATAGATGTTAGTGGTGTGTTCTAGTGGGCCTTGAGAGAAATAATGTTTAAGAACTTATTATAACCATGATTAAATATTATTCTTTATAGAAAGCAATTACTATATTCATATTTAATGACAAAAAATAAGTTTGTTTACGTCCATTGTATTTTGTGATTGAAAATTGTGTAAACGAACTTTCCTGCCTTTCATCTCTACTCCCTGGGCTTCTCTTCTTGCCTTTGGACACTTCATCTCTTACTAGAGGCTTCTATGTTCTGCTGTTAGTCTGTTTGAGGGTGTGGTGGATGATAGGCAGTTAGGAATATCTTATGGAGTTAATTCTCTACTATTTGATTTACCCGTTTCTTGTGTGGTCAGAAGGAGACTGAGTCCATCAGGAGTATACTGCTCTCTGGTTGAATTTGAAGCCCAAATGTAACTTCTTCAGGTTACCCATAGCAGTTGGATAGTTTTAGCAAGCAATCTTATGGAGCTTGTGCTTCAGTCTGTCAGAAGTCCTGCCACAGAAATGAGCTTTTCGGTAATTTTCCTGGGTTGAATTGAAGAAGATTCACTTAAAGTCTACTTCAAGAAACTGTATCTAAAGACCTGAAATTTCCTTCCAAAGAGAAGCTACACAGTCTGTGAGTGGACAAGACAGACAACCTAGGCCACAGAGTGGATTTGTGATGTAAGGAAACAAATTCAAGTTTTTATTACAGTAATTTCCTGCCGTCAATTTTTCTGTCTTCTTTGTGAAGGGGCAACCGCAGTCAGGAGACAAAGTTTTCTTTTGGTTAACATTGACTGTCCTAGGATGAAGCCTGTAGATATTAACATTGTGGAGAAGGTCCTTTTCCTCAGAAAGTGAAACAGGAGAGAATTTAAATGACTTTTCCCTGGAGTGTCCTGTTCAACGTCATTTGGTGCTCATGAATCAATACTCTTTACCTACGGTTACTCTGGTAGTCACAATGATGGTAGGAGTCTTCTTGGTAAGACGTATTAAAAAGCATACGGCAGAATTTAAATTACTTTTTTTGTTTTCGTTGTTGTTTTGTTTTAGTTTTTTGAGACAGGGTTTCTTTGTAGCTTTGGAGCCTATTCTGAAACTAGCTCTTGTAGACCAGGCTGGCCTCAAACTCACAGCGATCCACCTGCCTCTGCCTCCTGAGGGCTGGGATTAAAGGCATGTGCCACCACCACCTGGCAGAATTTATATTACTTTTAACCAGAGCTGAGACAAATTGTGTGTGTGTTTGTGCATGTGTTACATGTTTATGATTTCTATTTCCCTAACTCTCTGCTCATTAGACAAGCAGCTTTTCCCTTTGTGCCTTTTTTTTTGGCATCTTTATTGCCGGTCGCATTGCAGCCTTCCACCTAACTGCTCTTCCATCTCACCTTCTTAATCTGCATAGAGCTCTCTTGTGTCTCTTGTAGGCCTGAGTGTGCTGTTAATGCAACTTTATGTAGTTCTTAGGTTGAACACTTAGAACACTTGGCGCCAACTAAATGTATAAGGAATGCTATTATGAGCGAGATAATTATCTTAACATGAGAAAAACTGTTTTTTTTTACAAAGATACTAGAAAGCTTCTTAGCTGAATAATGAACTTAACAATTATACATGGTTTCATTACCATTGAGAAGGATTTCTGCTTTGAAATATGATTCATGTTCTTTTTCCTGAAATACATCCAAAATAACATATTGTGTAAATTTGTCCTCAAAATATACTAATTGATTCTGTTGAACTAGCACATGTTCCTGTGGTGTGTAATTTGCTTTGAAATTCACTTCTATTGTAAATAATGCAAATCATAAAGCATGTACATTAAATAAGCAAATAAGCTCAGAGTGCTATGCTTTGAATGGTGCTATGAGTACTTCTGTTTATATATATATATATATATATATATATATATATATATATATATATATATATACATATATATATATTCATGTGACAGGGTTAGAGTTTTTCAGCACCTAGTCACAATGAATATAAATGTTTTATTTCACATATTTACATTTTGACACTGTATTTTTGATTAATGGACAGAATAACTCTGGTGTTGAATATTGTTATAATGAGACCCTATTACTGCCAACTTTCTAAGCTTTTAAAAGTTGATCCAAGGCCATTTTGAGTTTCATATATTAGAGTCACTTTTATTCAATGAATAGTTAATTATAAAAAATTTGTTAATTCTACCTTTAAAAATGTTAAATCTACCTTTCTCTGTCTTTTCTAATTTGTATTTTGACCATTTAACTCTTTACTAAAATTAAAAAATGGTGAAAATATTTACTAATTTTTTACAAGCATTTTTGGGGATTTATTTTGTGAAGTAAATAAAATCAAAATATATAATCAATTTCATGTAGACTTTTTAATAATTTCCTTTTCTAAGGACGTGGGTGGGGACAAATAGCAACAGATGAGCCGGGTTAGAGAGTTCACAAGACATACAGGAAATAAAGCTATTGGAGATGGAGATGAACTATCCATAGGAAGTTATTTTTCCTTCTCCATACTTGAATCTTCCTACATTAAACTAGTGAAAATTAAAATAGGAAATCAGCTTCTAATGTATAACCTTTTAACATGGATCCAAACATCACTTGATGTTTTATAGAATATCAAATGATATTTGTATAATTTTGAATCTTGGTTGTTTTAGAAAGTGAAAATAGCATGCCATGTGAAAATTTCACTTCTCACCTTTAGTGCTGCATTAAACTGCATTAAAAGTGGTCTTGTTGGGAGAACGGAGAGATGGCTTATCAGTTAAGAGCATGTGCAGTTTTTCCTGTAGACTTGAGTCTACTTCCTAGCACGCATATCAGACAGCTGGCAATTGCTTATAACTCCAGCTCCAGTGTCCTCTCTAGACACTTGCATGCAAATGGCATGCATTCACACAGATATAGCTACATAAATATAAAGAAAAACGCGTCTTTTATAAAGTGGTCTTATTTGTTTGCTTTTGAAAAATATGTGTTCCTTAGTAACTTCATTATTCTTCAATAAAAGTTGATGCCAAAAGTTAGAAAATAATATAAATTTCATAAATATTTATTGGCAATTCATTTGCCAGGTACAGTGCATTATTTAACTACTGAGCAATTATTTAGCATTTACAGTTGGTTTAACCTGTTTGGAGCTTTGGGCAAATATAATAATAATTTGCAAATAAAATGGAATGGGCTGAGCTCCCAATTTGCATTGTATGACAGTGTTCATTGGTCGGAATAGACCTTTGTGTATTTCACTTTGGCCTTGATTTCACTAACTGTGATGTTGGATAGAGAGGAGTATTTCAGTGGCTTTATAATCTATATTTATTAAGAAAGAACCCATGTTGGATGGCACCCTAGTACCTGAAATTTCATCTCTAGGGGATTCCATGCCTTTGATAAATTAGTAGGCACCACAGTCATATGTTTTGTTTTCTATTTCTGTTTGGCTTGTTACCTTTTCATAGTACTGCAGGTTCATCTTCTTCTTTTTGAGGCTCCTTGAGTTACCTTTAGTTCTTCCTTCTTCCCAGAATTCTCTTAGTCTGATTTTCCTGCCTAACCTATCTTGCCAGGTATAGGCTAGTCAGCTTCTTTATTAAACCAATTACAGTAACATATATTCACACAGTGTAAAGGAATATTCCACATATGTATATATGTATTTCTAAATATGTGAAATACAACCTTGTTTAGCCCATATAATGTTCCTTGTATGTGATATGTTTTCAGGGCTAAAGTGCTCATCAGTCCAATACCAAATGGTCAGGCCTGGAAAGAATATGTATGAGTAACATTATACAGACTGGGAGGGTTGATTTTAATAAAAAAAATAGCTTTATAATTATTTAACAATTAAAGTGGAGTAGAATTTTATAAATCATCAAAATCAGGGAGAAACTTGCAGAATGTTAAGCATAAAACTGTGTGTACATGTACACTGACAAGCAATTGTAGAACTATTTGGGTAAGGGCTATATTTGATCTAAACGTATAAGTTTCTTAACTTGAAAGGAGCATAAACCTAAGAGATTTCATCCCTAGTCATCTCCTGCTAACCAATATTCTGGAAAATCTGAGATAGACCTAATATGATATACTCTTTGTATTTACCATGGATCTAATATGGTGTTCCCTTTCTAGGATTATTGTTTACCATGGATTTATGTCTACCATTTCCCATGGATCTAGTGTTGCATACCTTTTCTATGTCTACCATTTCCCATGGATCTAGTGTGGTGTGCCTTTTCTATGTCTACCACTTCCCATGGATCTAGTGTGGTGTGCCTTTTCTATGTCTACCACTTCCTGTGGATCTAGTGTGGTATGCCTTTTCTATGTCTACCACTTCCCATGGATCTAGTGTGGTGTGCCTTTTCTATGTCTACCACTTCCTGTGGATCTAGTGTGGTATGCCTTTTCTATGTCTACCACTTCCCATGGATCTAGTGTGGTGTGCCTTTTCTATGTCTACCACTTCCCATGGATCTAGTGTGGTGTGCCTTTTCTATGTCTACCACCTAACATGTTACTCATACTTTTTTTTTCAGGTGCAGCAGGTACAGACAGTTCAGCAGGTCCAGCATGTCTACCCAGCTCAGGTGCAGTATGTGGAAGGAAGTGACACAGTCTATACCAATGGAGCAATGTAAGTCGGATGCTGAGGTTGGGTGAATTCCTCCAGCTCAGGGCAATACTGTCTTGTCTAACACTGTCCTCTGCTCCTGCGATTGTTTGCATGATTTTAATATTTTTTAAACCAGAGCATAGTTATTTAAATTAAACTGATATTTAAAAGTTTGTCTGTATTTGTTACTAAATACACTCATATTTTCATGTTACTTAGCTTTCCAGAATATTTTAGATTGTTGAAATTGCATGTACTTTATATAATTTCCCTAAATTGAGAAAAGCTTGTGGTTCTTGTTACTTATGGCCATGTTTTAATAATGCCTTAACATCTGTGATTTTCTAAATGTTAAGATGAAAAGTATGGGGCTTGTGTTAATCTGTAAATTTTTAAAAAATCATTTTGGGAATTTTGTGGACTTCTTCACAGTTAAATCTGTATGAGAATAATGATCTTCTATGAATTTTATTTTCCTACCTAAGTCTGTCCACTCACAACTGTCTTATCTCCTTCGACTCAGCAGTAGTAGCAATTTGCAAATTTATTGGCTTTTTCAGCCATTTTGAATTGCAAGTCAGTGTATTATTATAAATGAAGAAACTAAAAATTTTTCCAAGTTGTCATCAGTGATTTCATCCTGGGTTTTTGTTCGCAGAGTTTCTGAATGTCCCTAAGTGAATTTAGGTTCTCTGAGTGTCTTGCTTTTGGCCCTGTAGTGTCTCTGTTCCTTGTATCCGTGGAGTATGTGTGTTCCTGCAGTAAGTTTGCTCCTCGCATCCCTACAGGATGGGCATTCCTCACATCCCTGCTCAATGGATGCTTCTTGCATCTCTGCAGTGTGATTGCTCCTCAAGATAACGCCGCTGTCTTTGCTTCCCCCCCCCCCATGGTTACTTCCACTGATCCCAATGATATCACCCTGTAAGCTCTCAGAAAGCCTGGATTTTACTCACTACAGTAACTGTCAAAAGACGAGCATGCATGACAGTACAGTTGAAGTCATGTATCAGGCTGTTATGACTAAAAGCTTATATTTGGCTTAATTGTGTGTTAGTATTATAAGAGTGATACATGTAAAATATTCTGAACTTTTTGTTATTCCTTTAAATTAGTGGGGTATGCTCTAACCAAATTTAGTGTCAGAAGATTCCAGGATGCATTTAGTGTTCCTGACCTGGGGTCTGCATCATGATAGAGAGCGGGAGATGGAAAGAAAGCTCTTCTTTGTCTCTTTTTCTATTTTTAGTTAGAATACAAAGTCACGGTTTCATTCTGGCATTTCAAACCTAGCTTGTTTTTGTTTGTACTTGTCCCCTATTCCCTTTTGTGACAGCAACCCCCCCCCCATGCCTGTCCATATGTGACAGTACTCTTGCTGTTTTCATATTACATGTCTTCCCTGCCTTTGAAACTGTTTTTCATCTTGTCCCCTTCCTGGTTATGGTCTGTGTTTACTCTCACACTCAATTATACTTTCTCTCTCCCCCCTCCCTTCCTCCCTTCTCTCCCTCCCTCCTTCCCTTCCCTCCCCTCCTCTCTCACACACACAAAATTAGGAACTGAGGGGAAGGCTTAGCAGTTAGGAGCATTGGCTGCTTTTCCATAGAATCAGGTTTGATTACCATTATCCAAGTGGCAGCTCATGATCTTCTGTAACTTGCATTCCAGGGGAAAGGCCTTTTCTAGCCTCTGTGATCACTAGGTATGCACAAAATATATACATCCAAAACACTCACATACAGAAAAAAATTTAATTAAAAAATAAAACTTGAATGTGCATTAGAGAGAGACTATGCAACATTTTTGTTTCCAAGTTCAGGTTATCTTATCTGATATGCTTCCAAATTCATCTATTTTTTTCTGTAGGTTTTGTAACTTGCTGTTCTTTATGGCTGAATAAAATGCCATTGTGTATATTTACCATTGTTTATATTTTAATAATTTGCCAAAAAAAAGAATTGGTAAGATTGATGTGCATGTCTCACTGAGGTAGTATATAGAGTTCTTTTTTCGGATGTATGCTGTGTTGTGGAATAGCTGTTTCTCATGGTAGTTTTAGATTTTTTTTTTTTAGAAAATTCAGCACTAATTTCCATAGTATCTGAGTCAGGGTACCTTGTACTAGCAGTGAATTAAGCTTGTTCTCTCATACTTTTGATCGTATTTGATATATTTTGCTCTTTTAGTGATAACCATACTGACTGGTAGGAGAGGGACTCTCAGTGTAGCTTTGATTTGCATTTCTCTGTTGCTTGGTCATATTGAAACACATGAAAAAATATTTGTTGTCAATTTTTTTCTTCTTAAAAATGAGTATTTGGTTCATTAGATTATATATTGATTGGTTGCACACATATGTGTGTGTATTTAATTTTGGCAGTTCTTTATATATTCTAGGTAATAATACCCTTTCTGAAGAATAACTGGCAGAATTTTCTACCAATCTGTAGGCTGTCTGTTCGCTCTGCTGACAGTTTCTTGGCTTCCCAAACCTTTTTAATTTCATATAGTTGATTTTATCAGCTCTTAGAGTTGTTTCCTTTGTTGTTAGAGTCCTATTCAGCTCCCATTGATCAGTTCTTAGGGTTTTACTGAATGCTATTAGAGCCTTGCTCAGAAATATGTGCCTATAACTGAGAATGGAATATTTGTCCATAGCAGTTTCCGGGTTTAGGAAATTATTTGCTGTCATTTCAATGAATTAATTGTCTACACCATTTGACTTCCTCCCAGTTCCTTCTAATTCATGGATTATTGAGTCTTTTTAATTTATTTAGACATTTCATATGCTTTGATCATCCTATTAACATTTAAAAATATGTTGTCTTAATGTATAATTGTCTTGACTTTGTCTTTTTCTTTGAAACTCATACTTAGTCTGCTCATGAAGCATTCTTTTGTAATTTTCCAATTTGATTGGCTTACATTTCCTTGTTTCTGTTTGGTTCCTCCTCAGTGTCTCAATTTCTTGGTTGAGATTTTTATCCATGTTTGTAAGTTTGTACTCCAAGTTCCTAACCATTTCATTCACTGCAGTTACTTTCTTGTCTAGGTCCTGAATGGGATTCCATATTTTGATCATCTGCTCAATTAAGTGATCTTTATGGCCACTGGTCCTTAGAGAGAGAGAGAGAGAGAGAGAGAGAGAGAGAGAGAGAATCTAAATTCTGTCTTTGAAATTTTAACTATCTTCGAGTCTTTGCTTTCTATTTTTGTGTAGTTGAGAGGTTGTGGGTGCTGCTAGAGGCCACTTAGTTGTTAGTTGTCATTGCCCCAGACAGCTAGTGATAGCTAGCTATAGAGACTGAGAATAACGGGGTTTGATCTTTCATGTCTTTGTGGTGGAAGCTAGGTGGCCAAGAAAAAGGACACTTGAGATGGATGTTAAGGGAGTCTGCCAGAGTGGTTCCTCATTGGTCCTGCTTAAAGGTAGTGCTGGCAGGTCAGCTTTACTACTTAGGAGGATGTGACTTTGAGCTTGAAATGGAGATAGCTTCTCAGAAGTGCTTTGTGACTCAACTGAGAAATTGTTATAAACATTAATTATTGCTCTTAAATGTTGTGCTTTGTTTGCATTTTTCTGTCCTCAATTCTTCTTCACATTGTCTTCTGGATAATTTTTAACTTTTAATTTCATTCTTAGTTAAATTTTAATTTAATGTTGAAATTTTTAACCAATTTTTAACATTTCAACTGGACGTTTACATTGTTTATTTATATGTGTGTGAGTTTGTCACAGTGTGTATGTGGATTTTTTTTTTAAAAAGGACAACTTGTGGGAGTATAGTTTCCCTTCTGCCATGTAAGTCTCAGGAATTGAACTAAAGTTATCAAGCATGAAGATATAAGCCTGTGCCTGCTAAACCACCTTGGCCCTCTGCTCTTTCTTGTATAAAGTAACTCTCCCACATAATAAATATGAGTTCATGGTTTTATGTACTTGTAAAGCCTTAGAAAAACAGTGTCTCTGAAGTTGATTCTTTAAAATTGTGGGACCTGTGTAAGTGCAGAAATGGTTCCCCAGGAACTGTCTAGTGCCAACACTTACTTTCTGTGGCCACTAGCTCGGTTGATTAGATCATGACTAATGAGGTCTAGGTCATGAGTTCACTTGCTACAAAGTCCAATTAGCTTTGATCTGGACTGTGTGGGCCTAGATTGCATCTTCAGTTCCGAGTATCGTGACAATGAGCACTTTTGGTCATGATAGATAAGACATGCGTCTAAGATCCCTTGTCACTGGCAAATATACACTTTGAATAGAAGTTCTAAGGTATCACTTCTGTACTTAATAAGGAAATATCATTATGCTGCTATGAATTATATTCAGGATTGTAGTGATTAGATGACTATGAATTTTTTTCTCAGACATCAAAATAATTACTTTTTCAGCATAAGCTGTTAGAATCTGTTTTGTGCTTTTCCACTGTTGCCATTAGACTGCATACAGTTTGTGTATCAAATGCCCATCTGAGAATAGTTGTATTCTCTCTTTGTGTTCAGAAGATTTCCATATGTGTTAGAGAGGAAAATCTCTATTCTTCTGTTGTGTCACACAGAATTAATAGGCAGCTAGTATTTGATCTCTGACTTAGACCCCAGAGTCCCTCTTCTCTGTGATAATAACTACATTTTGCTAATGATCGTCCTAGGGGAGAGGGACTCTGATCATTGTCATGAACTTTCATGCACCCAGTACATGACCCTACAACCCACACATGCTCAGTATTTCTGGTTCTCTATGCCCGTGTTACCAGCATTCCCGTGTCGTGTAGACATAAGCACGGGGTCTCACTCAAGAGGTGATGACAGCACTCACAGATGCAAGTAATTACTCATGAGAATGTGTAATCATCATCATTTCTGAAACTAAAGTGTTTACCTGGTTCTCGCTGCGAATATTGACAATTACTGCTAGCATAACAGGCTTAGCCGTGTGGGTTAGTAAGTAGGCCTGTAATTCAGTTGAACAATTGAGACTACTTTGTAGTGCTGGGTGTTGGCACAGAATCACTTTTTACTCAAGGGAAAAGGTAACGGAGTTCATTCCTCTCCTGCTCGTTTTATCCTTGTTCTTTAGGTACCTAACTTGCATAATTTGTTTATTTCCTTGCAGTGGTTCTCCCAAAGACGTTTCTGCAAAATTTAGGTCCTAGTTATCTCTGTTTGTACAATTTCATTTTCTAATCATCTGTGCTACCATGGTTGAACTAACTGAGGAATATCACATACCAAAGGAGAGTCCGTTGCATCCACAATCTCTTTGTTTTCATAATCAGGTTTTTAAAAATACAGTTATTTTTCTTCATCACACCTCCTGACCTTTACCCCTCCAGCTCATTCCTACACTCTATTCATCAGAGAAGAAAGAATGATATAACCTATGTTGTGTCAAAGTTAAGACATCTGTTTTACAAGGGGTTTTCTGTGTAAGCTGTTGAGTGGAACATCTGTTGTTTAGAGGTGATCAGCTTTTAGGATGCAGAGGTGTCTGTGTGTTCATATCTGTGCAGTATGTGGATTCACGCCTTCTCAGCTCTTTTTGTTTGAGGGTACATTTATCATCATCTCAAGTGTGAAATTTCCCAAACTATGTTTCACAAAATGTGAGTCCCTTAAAAGCATACTGTGGTTACATAGATGGAGAGGATCCCAGTTCCTAATAGAGCTTTCGAGGTTTTAAAAAGTTTTTTTTTTTTAAGTCCTGTATTTAGGACAAAAGAAAGTCAGAATTTAGGAAAGAAACTAAGTATTTCTAAAACTTTTACACACTACACTTTGGGAGGTGACACTTTTGACATTTGTAATTTATTCAAAATCCATAAGCATGTGAACAGAATTGGGACTCAATTTTCTAAAAGTTACCTCTTGAAAATCTTGTGGTTAGTACATTTTCTGAAGGCCTCCACTTCCCTCTCCCATATACTTCAGATGATTAATAAGAAACCACTTCAGGTTATTCTTTTCCCCCTCAAGTGACACAGCTAAGTTTCAGAATTTGCAGGTGGAATTATGTTTTCTTATTATCTTTAAAATCCTCTTTCTTTAGAAAAAATGATTCTGTAGACTCACCGTGACTAAGGAGTGAGGATACTGTCTTCAGTGGCCTTCAGCTGATGCACAGGAGTGGGTGTCAATCCACTTCCCACTTAGAGCTCACCCAGCATAGCTGGTTCCATAGGAGACCTTGGAGAGAAAATTGACCGTCTGGGAAAGGAGCTTGGATGTTTCTTTCTAAAGAAAGGTTTCTAATGTTAGCTACATAAAAAATTCCTGTCTCTTCAAAGATGAAAGACATTCAAATGTAGCTTCCTAGAGTGTCAAAGGTGGTAAGATAGATAACATTTATCCCCATTCCTTTTACAGACAAATAAACTGCAGCTCAGATAGGTAGAATCCACTCTGTCTTACCTCCAGCATGCAGTGCTGTTCAGTGAAATGCAGCCTTTTGATTGTGCCTTATTTGGAGTTTAGAGGAGGAGAATGCCAGTTTCTGGTGTGGGTGTGTGTGGGAGCTGGTTTCTTTCTTTCCTTCCCTTCCTTCCTTCCTTCTTTCCTTCCTTCCTTCCTTCCTTTCTTTTTTGAGACAGTATTTCTCTGTAGCTTTGGAGTCTGTCCTGGAACTTGCTCTGTAGATCAGGCTGACCTTGAACTCACAGAGATCCGCCTAACCTCAGACTCCCAAGTATTAGATTAAAGGCATGCGCCACCACTGCTAGGCTTTCTGTTTTGTTTTTTTTTTAAATATTTTATATGAAGTATTTGCATAGTTCTTGGAGAAAGAAAAGAAACTTGTAATTTTAATGGCTAATTATTAAATAGTTCATTATTATTCCCATGAATGTCTTTATGGTTTTTATTAAAGTAGTCTAATTCTTTATATTTATATGATATATTTTATAAATATTTAAGGAAAATGAATGCATCATTTATGTAGAATTAGAATGTGCAGGAAAGCCTACCTTTACTGAGTCTACAGCATTAGATACTGTAATGTAATACATTCTCATGTTACTATATATTTATAATGTGATTTATGGTGTAAAATTTACAAACTATTTTATTTCTTTAATTTATTCCTTCCATAACCTTGTTGGATTTTGTAATGTCAAGCTTATTGTTGATGTGATATCCAAACGCCTTGATAAAAACACATAATGAGAGAGATTGTGTGTATGGCCTTATACATGAGGCACTAGATGCTGGAAGTAGGACACTAAGTGGTTAGAGTTGAGCTCCATTGGCTCAGTCATCCTAATGAATAAGGAGAGGGTATTCAGGGTTATGGTTAAAGTTTAGCTCGATTATCTCAGTCTTTCTAATGAAAAAAGAAAAGAATAGTCAGGGTTATACTAGCCATGGCATGCACACCAAGGCATGATGGATGCAGATAGCATTAACTAGCTGAATTAAATGGGTTAGAGTCCTGGGATTTATATAGAACCGTAAGTTCAGCTCTGAAGAAGCTTCTGCCAGCAAATAGGTACATATTCCCACATCCACATCTGTTACTCGTCCGTATGGAGAATAATAGCAAGGTTTTGCTTTGGCTGTAAAAATAATATGATAAATAATTTCATGACTCTTAGCCTTTGGCAGTTAGTGTGAAGAAAATGAACACAGAGCACCTTTTTAAATATGCATAAAATTGCCTAGAAAGTTTGCTATTTCCAGAATGTTCAGGAGATTTCTGGGGAAATAGTACTGAAACAAGAAATGAAGGATGCATTCAGTGTTTATAGTGACAAGAACTCTTTGCTTTTCTCTTGGTGGTGTCTTTTGTTTTTGTTTTTTTAAAAAAAATACATTCTTCAAAGCTGGGTGTGGTAGCACATGCCTGTCTGGCAGATGGGAGACTGATATAGGAGGTTCCTGAGTCCGGCCTATCCTGGACTACATTGTGAGACATGCATGGTCTCATGAATACCATAACTATACAGACGAAATACTGCTGCTGCTGCTGCTGCTGCTGCTGCTGCTTCTACTACTACTAGTAGTAGTAGTAATTATACATTCTTGATATTGATTCAGTAGCTTAAGCATTACTTGTGTATGACTTGGTTTGGCTAGGGCTCTAGGGATACCATCAAAGTAATGCTTGCTTCCCAAAGATTAAAAGCCATGCAAGCCTATCATGGCCTACTTCTCGTATCAACCCAGCTTTTGAAAGTCTCCTCCATTTTCCATTTAAATATATGAGTTTTTTGTCAAAATCAAGTTCAGACAATCCACATCCCGCCTTTCCTAATTGTGTCCCTTTTTACAGTCTTAGCCATGGTGTGTCTATGAAACAGCTAAGCCAACATACAGTTCCAAGTATGATGCTCTGTGGCTTTAGCTTGATCTCCAGTGCCTGCCCCCTTCTCTTGCTCTGAGCTTATTTTCTAGCTCATGAATCCTTTCCAACTAGAAGAAAATGTGAAAACTGAAGTGACTTGCTTTCCATTGCCTGTTTCCCGCCTGCATGGGGGTTATGTGGATTCCAAATGTTTGCAGTGCATGTGTATTACTGATGTCTATTGAGAATTGCATGAAGAAGGCACATCTGGAAGATGGAATGATTCCGGTCCCTTGATATGTTTCTCTTAAGCTCTAGTAATAATGTCTACATTGATAGAACTGCTGAAAGGCCTGTGAGGAGTGCCTGTGGTAAGGACAGACACATGAAATCAGTCTGAGATGAAGAGCTTAAGATGAACTGCTAAAGGTTAGGACAAAGGAAGAGAGATGGGGGAATAAGAAAGCATTCCAAGTTAATCAAGAAGGGTAGAGAAAGTGGTATCTCCTAGACAAAACTGATGTACAAAATGTCCAATATGTTATTACATAAGAAAGCTTTTAAGAATGTGACCATACCCAAGTCCTGAGATTATGTACAAACCAGCCCTGGTTCTTCATATAAGGTTTTGAGCATTTTTGAAGGAAAAGGAGAATTTTGAAAGCAAGAATCAGAACAAGATTTTTTTTTAATTTATTTATTTATTAAAGATTTCTGTCTCTTCCCCGCCGCCGCCTCCCATTTCCCTCCCCCTCCCCCAATCAAGTCCCCCTCCCTCGTCAGGAGAGAGAGCATGAGCAAGGAACTCAGGACCACCATGAGGGGTGCACCCACACACTGAGACAATGGGGATGTTCTATCAGGAACTCACCAAAACCAGCCGGCCTGGGTCTGAAAAAGCCTGGGATAAAACCGGACTCGCTGAACATAGCGGACAATGAGGACTACTGAGAACAAGATTTTTTTAAGCAAAATTTTCTTTCCACATTTGTATCTTAGAAAAATTCCCATAGCAGCAAAATTGAAGGCAAATTGGAAGAGAGCCAGGTTTGAAGAAAGAAAACCCATCAGAGTGCAACTATAATAAATAACATTGTGAATTAAAGATTATGAGAACGGAAACGAGAGTTGTAGAGTTTCACATTTTATTTAGAAGACAATTCTTAGACTTAACTGGCTTGGATCAATATAAGAGAAGCATTAGCTTTAATTTAAAAAACTGGAGGTGGAAGTGCGGTTCTCTGGCCAGGTGAAGGGTACAGAAGAATAAGAACCTCTGAAGCTGCCCATGTAGCATACCATTCCTTTTCTCTTTATTTTTCCTTTTATTGAAAATAGATTATTCTCTTATAGAATGTATGCTGATTACAGGATCCCCTTCCTCTACTCCTTCCAGTTCCTTACCACTTCCCCTCCCCTCTGGATCTACTCCCTTTCTGTCTCCCTTTAGAAAAGAACAGACTTGTCAGAGATAACAAACATGGCAAAATAAAATATATTAAGATAAAGCAAAAGTCATCACATCATGGCTGATCAAGGCAACTCAACAGAAGGAAAAGATCCCTAAGAGCAGGTACAAGAATCAGAGACCCACTTGTTCACACATTCAGGAGTCCCATATAAAATACTAAGCTGAAAGATATAATATATATACAAAGGACCTGATGTAGATCCACACTGGCCCTGAGCTTACTGTTTCAGCCTCTGTGAGTTCGTATGAGCCTTGCTCAGTTGATTTAGAGGGCCTTGTTCTGCTGCTGTCCTCCATGCCCTCTGGCTCTACTCTTTCCCCTCCTCTTCAATGGGATTCCCTGAGCTCTGAGGTGAGAGATTTGATGGAGACATCCTATTTAGAGCTGCATGTTACAAAGACACACACTCTCTCTCTCTCTCTCTCTCTCTCTCTCTCTCTCTCTCTCTCTCTCTCTCTCTCTCTCTCTCTGCCTAATTTCTGGGTATGGATCTCTGCATCTATTCCCATCTGCTACAGGAGGAAGCCTCTCTAATGATGATGAAAGACACTGATTTATGAGTATAGCAGAGTCATTTATGAGTATAGCAGAGTCATTTTATTGATACTTTTTTTTTAAAGATCCATAGTGTTTGCATTTACTCTAGGTCTCTGGGTTATCTAGCTTCTGGTTCTTGTTGACCGAGCACTGTCAAGTTCAGTCTTATGAAGTGGGCCTTACATAAAACAAGGCATTGGTTGGCTACTCTGACAAGTTTTATGCCTCCATTGCCCTAGCATGTGTGGCATGTAGGAGCAATTGTAGGAGACAGGGTTTGTGACTGACCAGGTGTTTACATTTCTCCTTTAGTAGTCTTCAGAGTGCCTTACCACACCAAAGATAGAATAGAGAGATCCAGGCTTCATATTGGCACCAGCACAATATCTCCAGGTTCAATGAGTTGTGTAGGTATTTAGAAATAAGTGTTGGCTATTAGAATTTCAGATGTTAAAATTCTTAAATTAGAGCTAGAAAATAAAAAGAATAGTATCCCAGCTCTGTGATAGATTACCCTGAACATACATGTATCATGCAGTACATGGTGAATGCCTGTGGTCTAAGTAACAAGAAAAGCAGAAACCACAACAACCGTGGCATATCAAACATGCCAGAAACATGGTGATTAGCAAAAGGCGTTGAGGGATAACAGTGAATGTAAAGAGTGGAAGTGAAATACCACAGAAAATAAAGCACCAGGCTAGATGATACCCAAGTGCCAGGCTTGGCCACATGTGGGGGTGGAGTTAGAGAACAGCAAGCCCTGGAAATGTTAGTTTATCGTTTGAAATTTTAAAGACATAAGCAAGTGAAGTGTTTGTTACTGTATGCTTTTATATTTCTGTAGACTTATAACTTCTTGTGAGCTTTTACACAAAAATAAAAATAAAAAAAGCTTGAAGGCATCCTATAATGTAAGATGTCATCAACTGAAAATGACAAATCGGATAAACTTAATCAGAACAGACAGAGAAGAAAAGGGCAACATGGAGTGGTCAGCAGCATCATTCTGCGAAGAGGTCAAAAAGAGACACGGGCTAGAGGAGCCTTTTAGCCTGGTATTTGCATTTGATCACAAGTGACCTTATTAAAGCCACTTCACTGAAAGGCTAAGGGCAGAAGCCTGACCAGACTTTCGGGGAGGTGGAAAGTGAGGACATGAAGAGCTGGCACAGTCATTAACGAAGGGGAGAACTCCTGCAAAGACACGAGTAGTATCTTCGCTCAAGACCTCTTTGGTGTTACGGAAGGAACCCACAGAAACTTCTTCATACATAAAGGGTAGTCACTAGTTTTCCATGGATGGGAAGTGGCATGAGAGACTAACTGGTCAGGATCCCAATCGTGGCAGATCTCAGCCTTCCTAACAATAGCTCATACATGAGATTGTATGCAAGGGAAGAACTTGTGAACAGATTTCTTGCAGTGTGCTGACCTGTTGCTGGGTTGGAGATGAGATCCTGTGCAGGGTAGATATACGACAGTACAGAAACAAGTTAAGGTTCTGGGAGAGGACCTCAATCCATCTATTGGTGGGAATAGTATTTCATAGAAGAATACAGAAGGTACCTGGTTTCACAGGCGCGACATTAATAATGTGTTTTTAAAAATATTTTTATTAAAACAATCTTTCTGGGCATGCCTTTAATCCCAGCACTTGGGTGACAGAGGCAGGTGGATCTCTGTTAGTTCAAGGCCAGCCTGATCTACAGGAGTTAGTTCCAGGACAGCTAGAGCTGTTAAACAGAGAAACCCTGTCTCAAAAAACAAGAGAGAGAGAGAGAGAGAGAGAGAGAGAGAGAGAGAGAGAGAGAGAGAGAGAGAGAGAGAGAGAGAGACAGAGGAGAGAAAGCGAACAATCTTCATATAAACAAGCTAGTAAATTTCTTTGTTTTTCTTTTCCTTCTAAAGCCGAACAACAACTTATCCCTATACAGAAACACAGATGTACAGCCAAAACACTGGAGGAAATTACTTTGATACTCAAGGAAGTTCAGCACAGGTGACAACCGTGGTGTCCTCCCACAGTATGGTGGGTACTGGTGGTATTCAGATGGGCGTCACAGGAGGCCAGCTCATCAGCAGCTCCGGAGGAACCTATCTGATTGGCAACTCAATGGAGAATTCTGGTCACTCAGTGACACACACAACTCGGGCCTCCCCAGCGACAGTAAGTGTTTCTCATTTTATTTCCGCTAGCTTCTGTGGCTTGTATTGTACTGTTTTCCTCTATGGAGGGAAGCAAACCACACAGACTTGAGTAGGGAAAATTGTATTATGCAGTTTTCAAAGCCTGCCACTTTACAGGATGTAACAGGTAGCATTATGAAGAACGTTACTGGCATGTATGCCCTAATTCAGTAATTAGAAAGTCTTTATCAGTAATAGAAAGCTACATATAGAGAAATGAATTTTCCTAATGTAAACACTGACTTTGCTATATTTTTGGGCTCATGCCTGGAATCTTAGTACACATCGATTGAGGCAGAAGGAGTGTTGTGAATTCAAGACCAGACTGAATTATATAAGCTAATCTATAGTTTGTTTATACATTTAAAAAACTGGTTTGCTTTTATAATAGAAAGTCACATGTACTTGTTTTATCAAATTTATAGTGATACTAGTATTTAATATTTTTTAAAAAATTATAAGATACATGCCTGTTTTCTTGGTTCATGGTGGGGGGGGAGGATTGTGAGTTTGAAGCCAGACTGTGCTATGTTGTGTGGCCCTGTCAGGAGATGTGTTACCCTGTGCTGTATTTCATTTGCCAGAGTCACATTGCATCTACCAAAGAAAGCTCTGGGAAGCCCTGGTGGCAAGTGATTCATATGTAAGACACTTATGTCAGTGCTGTGACCAAATGATGAATGAAGACACATCTTCATATAGCACTTCTCAAACATTTAAATTTAAATATGCATTTTGACAGAGAAGGATGGCTTGCCAGTATGAGAGTATTAATTTGCTGAAGTGGTTTCAGGAATGTAGGAAGTTATATACCATTTGATATCATCAAGCTGTAAGGTCACCTATGTATAAAAGGGAGAATGATCACCTAAGACAAAATAGCAATGGAATTGACTTCTTACTTGATTCATATGAAATAGTGGTTGTGGGCTAGGGTTGTACTTCAGTAGCATCGTGACAGTGCTCTGTGTATTCAGAGTCCTGAGTTCTACCCCTAACCCTACAAAGAGGTAGGGAGTGTAGTGATAGGGTTTTGAATTAAGTGTATACACACTTTTCTCATTTTGTTACCATGTATTTTGTTCTTGAAGTGAAATGAGGAAGTAGTGAATTAGGGAGAAAACAATAGCAGTATGAGGCCTCTAGTTTTTACCTTATGTGTTTTCTTCAGGATGTTCTATGTACTTTGTGTTACTCTTGTGTATTTGTTGTACTGATTTGTTCACTCTTTCATCATTATTATTGATCTATCACTCAACACATTTTAGAACCTTCTATTTTTATTGACTTCAGTGTATTTTTAATACCAGAATAGCTGTTCTGAGTAGATTTTTTTTGCATTTTTGTACATACTTTTGAAGTGCTTTTTTATATGTATTGTCTCTTGCTTTTAATGTAAAAATCTTATACTTCTAAATTTTTCAATCATACACATGTTTATACAGACTACAAAATAAAGAAGTTACCACTAATCAGCCATATCCTCTCTAGCCTTGTTGCTCTATCAGTAAAACAAAGTGCTATACTAAGTAATTTTTTTATTTAAAATAATGACAATTACAAAAAATTATGAAATAGCACAAGAAAAACAGTAAGTTTATATTTATCACAAAAGGAAAATGGTACCCATAGTTTATAGATGCCCATTGCGATACACGTCAAATGTCATTTCCAGTGTTAGGCAATGATTTCTCAAGACTCTGTGAGCTGTCTCATTTTCACTTCATCTTCTCTCTCATGCTGACATGCCTTCCTTCTGACCTTATCCTTTCCTACTTCATCTCTTGTGGCCATTCCCATTTGCCTTCACAATTCAAACTAACCAAATATCCCCAATAACAACTTGATTAATGTTTACTTAATTTGCAAGTTCTGTTGCTAAATTAACTAAATATTATATTTCATGTCATTTAAATATATATTTAAAGGCATTAAAAGGATTAATTTTATAATTTTTTAACCAGTGGATGCCTTTGTTTTTGTATCCAGAATATGCAAGATGACATTACTCCTAGTTCTTCCACTATACAACTTTGAAATCATTTATTATTATTTCAGTTTATCAAATGAACCCATAGATAACTGAGTTATATCAAGTAAGAATGGTTGGAACTATTTTTAAATTGGCAATTTATTATAGGTATAAATAAATCTAGGTATAAATTTGTGGTCAATATCCATTTCTGGGGAGTTATGAGTCTGATGTGTTTCCAGTTAGGGTTGCTTTCTTTTTACATCAATAGTTCCTTTTTAACCGAAAACATTAAAAGTTTACTGAGAAATTTTGTGTATGCAGGCCCTCACTGAAAGCATAAGATAGTTATGAGTTATCTAAACCTATCTGTATCCATCTGTCAGTGCTTACTTGGTTTCTTGAAATGCATTAATAAGCTATATATTTAATTTACATCTCACCTCAATAATGCTGAACATATTAGTTCAAATCACAGTGTGTGATTTCTTTTATCACTTTTCAGTTTTATTTATTATAGCAAATTAGCGAAATTGAGTGTTATTTACCCCTGAAACTTTTCATACTATTCTTCTCTTGCCAAATTTTGAAAATCAATACATTTCTTCATTGTTTTGATGACTGGAAATTGGCATGCTTCTAGTAGGTGCTTCTTGCTGCCATGTGTCTTTTTCAGTTCCCGTAGAACCGTAGGCATGTCTGTGAGTACAGTGTCTGGCAGCATGCCTTTCCACACTAGGCCATATGCTATATGCCATTTAAGTTCAGTTTCTCTGACTGGTCTTGTTGTGCCTGTAACATGTAGCATAGCTAATATAATCAACTATAGAAATTGGTGGTGTCTTAGCCAAAATGCCTGAGTGCAGAAAAGAGAGACACCTCTCTACATCTGCAGATCTCTCTTCTGTGGATTCAACCAACCTCACAGCAAACGCTTGGGATAAAATTACGTGTACATACTTTTTGCTTGTCATTCTTCCCCCAAAGATGTAGTATATTAACTATTTTCAAGCATGTTTATGTTGTGTTAGGTTTTATAAATAATCTAGAGACAATATAAGCATTCTGGCATGCAAGATAGCTCAGCAGGTAAAGGTCCATCCACCAAGCCTGATAACCTGCATGCATTCCCCAAGACTCACATGGAGAAAGAGAAAACTGACTCTCAGACGTTACCCTCTTACCTCCATATGTGGACATGCACACATAATACACGCCCACACACACCTCACTTCTTTTGCTAAAAGAAAGTACACAAGTGTTCTGATAGATTGTATCTTAAATAAGGGACATCTGGTATCTAATGAACATTTATGAAAAAGAAGAGGCAGCCCTAGTCAGCCTGGCATTGCTGACGAGCAGAGCTTGAAGTGCTGTGGCGCCACCAGCTCAACTCATTCAGTTGATAGGAAACTGATTAAGGTCCCTGGGAACACAGCTGAGCACCATAACTCACTTGCAGGCTGGGAGTATCCTACCTCCGTCCTCAGATGTGCCCTTACGCAGTTCACTTGTGTCTGTACAGAAATATTTGCACTCAGAATTGTTAGGAAGAACACCGTGTCCTCAGAAGCTTAATGTGCAAACAGCCTCTTATTGCATGCTATGGAAGAGGTTTATCTCCTGGAATACTTTGATGCCTAGCCTAAAACATCTTATCAGAATCATCTTTGCTCTACTACAGTCATCTGGATTATCTGCAGAATTTTTATTTCAAGTGTTATTTGCTTTAACTTTATAACTTTAGATGAAAAAAGCTATAAAGGTAATAAATTTTATATTATGAATATATTATGTGGCAAACTATTAGTATTCCTATTTGATGACAACACTACTGTTCGTTTTACCTATTATATCATGTGGTCATTAAGAACCTATATCTTGCCGGGTGGTGGTGCCACATGCCTTTAATCCCAGCACTCAGGAGGCAGAGGCAGGCAGATCTCTGGAAGGTCGAGGTTAGCCTGGTCTACAAGAACTAGTTCCAAGACAGGCTCCAAAGCTACAGAGAAACCCTGTCACTAAAAACAAAACAAAACAACCCAAAAAGAACATATAGAACCTATATATTTATAAATTATATATGTGTATATATTTATGTACATATATTATAAAAATACATATATAAGATATTTTATGCTGATACTAAGAATTTTAAGAAATATTAACAGTTTTGTTGGATCACCATTAGATATGAGTTTAGCTAAGTAGTGATGTAAATAAGTGTTTTAGATTCAATTCAACTGAAATTAGGGATCTGTTGTTGCTGTGTCACAGACCATAAGGTATAGGAGTTGGTTACTGTCATGAGTCTGGACTCCTCATACTCCTTTCCTCTGACTGTGTCACTCTATTTCATTCATTTTATTGGAAATTCTTGGCTTGTTTGTTTGCTTATTTTGATAGCATCCTCATTTATAGAATTTAATAACTTTAAAAATGAAACAATTTCCATATACAAAGTAAAAACTTGTGACTGCAGTGATATTTTTGTGCTCACAACAGCATATTATATCTTATACTTTCCTTGACAGTAAATGGCAATATGATTTAAGAACCTTTACTCAGTCCTCTGTTAAGCAAAATATTATTTGTATTTTTTATTAGTTATTTTTGTTCTTCATAAATAAATAAATAACATTGCATTAGGCATTTTGAGGCTGTGCTATAAAATTAATTTTAGGACCTATATGTAATAATAATGACATACATTTAAAAACTTTTAGTAAAATTAGATTCTGCCAAAAAAGGTAAATAAAATATGTTGATTATAATATCTCTTCTAATTAATGTAAAATATACCTTAACTATTTGATATGAATAAAACTTAGCTTACTTTATATAATGTGGAGAAATCTGATTCATTTTAGAATTTTAGGTGTTCTTATTTCTTTTTCCTGTGCTTTAAGTGTTCATGAGTCCATGTAACGTATGCTTTTTCTAAACGAGTAAGTATTTTGAACTGCGCAGAAAACCGCTTGCCTTCTTAGTCCCTTGTGGATGTTGTAGTAATGGCCATTTGTTTTATTTCAAATTTTGTTAATTTTTATATGAATTAATCAACCATTCTTAAATTGTACATTGAATAGGTCAAATAACAAGCATGCTATGTCTGCCTCTCTCCCTGGCGTTTTTGTCTTCTCAGAAGCAGTCATTACTTCTAAGTCTTTAGGGTTCATTCTACAAATCTCCCATAAATATACAAGCAGAAGAGTTTATCTTTTCACACAAATGGAAACAAAATAATTTTTAATTTTTTTACCTCTAACGATGACATAGAGAACGTTTTTCATACCGTGTGTATCGATGGCTTTCTTACATTTATAAAAATAATTAGGTTGAAAATAGCTGATTTGTCTATCTTACTATTGGTCTTTGAGCTATAGCTTTATAGTTACATAAAACAATGATTTGTCTTCTGTAATGGTAAGCTGGGGAGAAATAATTTTAAAGTTGGGAATATGTATAATTGTATATAAGTCAGATTTCTTACTGTATTAAAATGATATAACGTCCCAGCTAGCGTGTTTAAGAAAGCAGTGCTTATATGAGCAGAAGCGTACGTGATCTTAGCATTTTTCTTTTGCTAAGACCAAACTGAGCTTTTAAGTGAAATTTTCAGATGGAATACCAGGAATCTTCTGCTTCCAGCACAAAATCATAAAATGACTGAAGGCTCTGGGACCTCGTTTTAGTTTTTAATTAAAGGGGACTTTGACAGGCATGTAGTCTCCATCCAAGCTTCTGCGTTCCACCCAGCAGCTCCCTCCTCCAGAACATGAGGTAGAGGCAGTAATTCTACTCTTAGGGCTTAGGCCATTCCACTCCCAGAGATCTGGATAAACCAGAAGTTAAGACAAATGAAATGACAACCTCCGGTCTCTTAAAGAAACAGAAGCCCCGAATTTTTAAAGATGTTACAGTAATAACTAATTTATTTGGGGAGTATTTCATATTGTAGCTGCATTTCAGAAAAAATAAGTCTATTGCAATATTCCAGAAATAGCTACATTTTATTTTGTATAAACTAAATCAAAAAGGTTATTAGCACTGGTAAATAGTAAAGTAAGTTGTGTCTCTTGTGGCTGGTTGTATTGTTTTGTCTTGATATTCCTTCAGTTTACAAATCAAACTTCAAACCTACTAGTTGAATACTAACTTAATATTTCATTCATAAAAATTTGGTATATAGCTATAGTGTGAAATACATTGGTGATATATTAAAACACACTGTTTTTTTTTTATCATTTAAGTCAGTGTTAGACCCATAAAGCTTAATACTTCTTCCTGATTTGGGGGAGAAACACAACACACACATGTGAATAATTAGCAGTTCTGCAGGGAGTGGGATTTTCTCATGTGCTCATGTTTATGAGCTCAGCTTCCACAACATGGAGTGCGACTACATTTGCTGTGCAATAGTTACAGTTGTGTTTGCCATCCGCAGAAGTAGCTCCTTTATTCTGTTATATTTTCCTTCTGTAGCTTGGGTTCGATTATAACTGCAGTAAATTTCATAGGCTAGAAGGTTTGTTATATATTCGCAGATTATTAGAAATAATTTTACACATTCATTTTCAAACTTTTTGGTGTAGGTTTAATGAGTTTTCCATTTGTCTTATAAGAAAGAAAGATAAGATCACTCTTCTTTTAATATACTTATTGTATAGCCAAGGTGGCCTCAGATTATTGATCCTCTGGCTTCAGAGCCCTGGATGCTAGATTTATACATCTATAAATCTAGATACATGTAGATAATGTGATTTCCTTAATATGTTTTCAAAAGTACAGGAAAGATGCTAAAATCAAGAGATTGCAACAAAACATGAAAATGAAAGAGAAATTAAAAAATTAGAATTTGAGTTGATGTGGTGGTATCTGATAAATTACGGAGAATCTGATGAAACCATTTAAGAGATTTAGTGAGGTAGCTTCAAATTCTGGGATTAATAGTTCCTAGATGTAAGCAGTGTTAGCAAATATAATCAGAACAAAGTTATAGTTTACACTTAAAAAGGGATTGTCTCAGCCAGGTGGTAGTGGCACACGCCTTTAATCCCAGCAGTCATGAGGCAGAGGCAGGCGGATCTCTGTGAGTTTGAGGCCAGCCCGGTCTACAAGAGCTAGTTCTAGGACAGACATCAAAGCTATAGAGAAACCTTGTTTTGAAAACAAACAAATAAAAAGTGATTGACTCTGAGTTATTAAGATTAATATTAAACCTTGATCCCAAGTTTCAGAAAGTCCTTGATTAGACTTTTGGAAGTTTTGAGAATGAAATGAGGTCTAAATTTAATTACAGACTTAAAACTATTTGTACCCAAAATTTTGCCTTGAGTGAATGTTATGTGTTTGTATTCATGTATCTGAGTTTGAATTATCCTCTTATTCCATATTTGTATCATTTCACAGAAACGTGTGTATGTGTGTGTCCTGGAATTAAGGTAGGGTCACATGCATAAAACTGTGTACTACCTCTGAACAATCCTACAAGTTTCTCTCCATGAACCTCTGAATTATTATTAGCTGCTCTCATCAACCGTGAATTTAATGACCTGGTGCGTGTTTCCTTAGAATATGTCAATGGAACTGGCTCTGTCACTGAAAGCTTGTCCTTTAAGACTAGAGTTAAAATCTAAAGCTAACACCACAGGTTTTATTTTTTTTTAAGTATTTCTGGTTAGTTTTATCCCCTCATATTATTTTAAAATTAGGATGTTAATTCTTTACAATTTTTATTTGATTAATTTTTGAGTCACCAAAATCCTGATTGTCTTCTAGTAATTTTGCTAATGTAAGTTCAAAGATGCTTTAGAAAGGCACAAAAATCAAATAATACTTAGACTTCAAAGTCTCTCTTTAAATAGAGCACTTGCCTGTTTATGCTGCTTCGGTAATAGTGACACTCTGATTCTGGCAAAGGGGAAAAGCAACCTTTGACTGCAATTTAGTGAAGCAGTCCTCAAATGTGAGTATGTGCTCTCGGGAGCATCTCTGAGCCTGTTCCCAGAGTTCTGACTTAGTGACTACTGGCAGAGGGCCCAGAATTTTCAGTCCTAACAAATTATAGTAATCACTGCTATTGCAGGGATTATATAAACTATATACAATAGTGAAGATGTTCTTACCACTTAGAATAAACTAGAAAAGGCTAGGTCCATTTTCAAATATAAGCTTGATCTTTAACTCTGTCGCTTAATGCTAACTCAGCAGGGTCCTAAAGGGCAATTCTAGCCCCTGACTTCTTTAGTGGACATATCATCATAAACTGATTGTATGTATCAGCCTCATAGAAGGTGAAGCTGTAAGTTCACAGAATAATCACGCCCAACAAAGACAATGCTTTGGTTCCAGTCCACCATCTAAATTTAAACACCAACTGTTATCAGAAAACATCTGATTTATATAGATTTCTGATCCAAATATTTTCTTCTTTTTCTCCTAAATACTTTCAGAAGAACTTCAGGTAATAATAATAAAATAATATCACCTTTCAGGTCAAACATGTGTCTTAGTTAGGGTTTGTTTTTATTGCTGTAAAGAGATATCATGACATGGCAACTCTTATACAGGAAAAATTTTAATTGCGACTAACTTACAGTTCATAAATTTAGTTCATTTTCACATGGTGGGTGGCATGCAAGCAGATGTAGTTCTGGAGAAAGAGCTGAGAGTTCTACATCTTGATCTCCAGGGAGCAGAAGTGAACTGACACACTGGGCCTTGCTTGAGCATATGTGAGACCTCAGAGCCTGACTCTAGTGACACACTTCCTCCAACATGGCTACACCTACTCAACAAGGCCATAGCTCCTAATAGTGCCACTTCCTGTGGGCCAGGCATTCAAAGACCTGAGTCTGTGGGGACCATATCTGTTCAAACCACCAAACATGTGTTCATAAATTTTACAAATTCTCTAAAGTCATTTAAAACTATCAATGAGGGGCTGGAGAGATGGCTCAGTGGTTAAGAGCACTGCCTGCTCTTCCAAAGGTCCTGAGTTCAATTCCCAGCAACCACATGGTGGCTCACAACCATCTGTAATGAGGTCTGGTGCCCTCTTCTGGCCTGCAGACATACAGACAGAATATTGTATACATAATAAATAAATAAACATTAAAAAAACTATCAATGAATAGAATTGGAAGATTTTATATATTACACTGTTTGTAAACCCTAAAATCTGTTTGTTCTAATTGCTTAGCTGTAGTGGTCATTTTGTCACCCTTGATTGTTTTTGAACCAAGATGTAAAGTAAAACTGTGTGGATGTGTTCTGGACAACTTCAAGCTTTTTTTTTTTTAAAGTTAAATCAACAGCCTATTTTGAATCTCTCTCAGTTAGGCTTCCTTTTAATATCTTATCAGTATTTAATATCGATTAACATTTTTCCTAATGTTACAATTTTTAAAGCAATACTATAGTCAGCACTGCAGTTTTCTGGGTTAAAGGTAGGTAGTCCTTTGTGCATTTTTCGGGCCTCTTGAAGGAGGAAAAAAAAAAGACTCAGCATAGACATTTAGAAAATATTCAATCACTTGACCTAAACTGATGATGATTTAACTACTTCATGCAAGGCATCTAAAACTTTTAAGTTTCTGTGAGACATGCCTTTACGTTGATACCCAGGACTTGTGTTCATGAGTGCATAGCAGTATGCCCTCATATATGACGGTCTTTGTGCCGTGTGGACACGCATATGACTGAAATCAAAGCTCCTATATCATTTGCAGAGCCACGCTTGTTTTCTTCTCCGTTTACTCTCTTTAAACACGTAGCCACCCTGTTGGGCATCCTCTACTCCTGGCAGACATTCCATGGGGCTGGCACCTCCAGTTTCTGATTGTCCATGGCACCTTAAGCTCTGCTTTTACATCTTTACCTAGTGCTCTCTTCGGGCCCCTCTAAAGGGAGTCTGACCCTGCCGTACATTTTGTAATCAATAGATATCTGGAACAATGGTACAAGACTTGTTGGCTCCCTCATCCTTACATCTTTCATGCCAGGCAAACCACTACCATGTAGAAGATGCTACTGCGTTCTGCTGCTGACTTTGGCTGGAACCTAGCTGTATCAGCCTCTGTGTGCTGACCCTAAGGGAACACTTTCTATGGTCAGGGAGCCCCTCCAGAGTCTTTCTGAGTTTAGTCCTGATCTTATCAATTGCATTTGCATTTTCACAAGTTCTAGCCTTTGATTGGTGGGTCTCATCCTCAGGTTACCTCTGCTATTGCCCCAGTGCTTGAAGGCTAGTTTCTTTTCATCATTACAGCTTCTTTGTTTTATTACATGCCTTGGTTCAATTTTAAACCAGTTTGAGTTCTTCCTGACAAGCTTCACATTTAAAAAAGACCTCTCTGCCCTCTTGTAGCTTTAGTTTTTGAGATTTATTTTTTTCTACTTTTGATTATGTGTATGTAGGTGGTTTGTGTGTGGGTGTGTATGTACATGAGTTCAGGTTTCCACAGAGCCAGAGAAGTCAGATCCTCCTGGAGCTAGACTTACGATTTAAAGCTTCCTACTGTGGGCTCTAAGAACTGAAGTCAGGTTGTCTGCAATAGCAGAGTCTACTCCTGAATTCTAAGCCATCTCTCCAGCCCTGCAAGGCTTTCTCACTGTCAGCAGAGGTTAAGTATGCTGAATAATTACCATGCCTCAAACTGAATTCTATCCTACCTTAAAATTTCTTACCCAAAACACATTAGCCTTTCATTTTAAATTTATCTCTGCTTAAGGTTTCTCTACTAAAGCAAAATACAGTCAGATTCTTTTTAAACATATAACCTGAATGGTTTCTAGTCTAGTTCCCAATATGGTCCTTCCAACCTCTGAAATCTCATGATCTGGGAATCTCCTATTCCCCTTTCTCTCAAGTATCCTTTTTTTTAAATTTGCTTAATTTTATATGTATTGGTGTTTTGCCTGCATGTATGTCTGTGTGAGGTTGTCAAATTCCCTGACACTGGAGTTACAGACAGCTGTAAGCTGCCATGTGGTGCTGGGAATTGAGCCAGGGTCCTCTAGAAGAGCAGCCAGTACTCTTCACTCCTGAGTCAGCTCCAGCCCACCTTTTCTATCTCAAAGATTCTTACTCCAGCTGCCATCAAACAGCACATTACTCTTTACTTGCAGCATTCGGAAGCTTAAAAGGCAGCTTGGGGAAGGAGGGCTTTGTTTTGACTCATAGTCCATCATGCCAGGGCAGTGATAATGGCTGGAACTTGAGGTAGCTGATCATATTGCACCCAGAGTCAGGAAGCAAATGGAGATGCACACACTCATTCCGGATCCACCTTCTCTTTTCACTCAGTCCATTACCTCAAGCCATGAGGTGCTCCTCATGGTTATAGAGTCTCCAACCTCCATTGAAGGATCTAGATGATCCTTCAAAGGAATGCCCAGAGGCTAGCCTGATCTAGATAATTCCCTATAGGCATGCCAAGGGGCTAACCTGATTGAGATCATCCCCTATAGACATGCCTAGGGCTTGTCTTCCGGTTGGTTTTTAGATCCTGTCAAGTTGATAATCAACATAAATTCACAAATATAAAGAAAATAGTTTGAATTTAGAGTAATAAGTTCTTGGATTCCAATCAAATTCAGTGCCCACACAATCTCAAGACAGTCCCTCGGTTCCTGAAAGCCGTAGTTTTCTTATGAGCAAATAAACATATTCCATGGAAATGTGCCTATCTAATATGAAAATATGCCTATCCTATTTTATGAGATGGTTGTAAAAATCAAATAGAAAAAGGCTGAAAAATCCATCTGAGAGTCAAGAGGATATGCCTTGACTTATAAAGAAAGTAATCATAAATGGGATGATATAATTTTTCAGTTGTTTATGAACATATTAACACACTTACTTGGATGCACATGAATATGTATGTAAATACATGTCAGAGGGATCCTTTTTTTGCATCCTGTGTGAATTATCTAAAACACCATCTCTTTTATTTTTGTTGTCCAGTAGACACTTACTTTCTTGACATTATGGTTGCTACAAATTAAGCACTGTGTTCTAGTCTCTCAGTTACTTATACCAGAAGCATTTATTTTCCTAAATATTTTTAGAGTCATTTATTTGACTTTATGTATATAGTATTTTGCTTGCATATAGTTGATGTACCATGTATGTTCATGGTTCCCATCAGTGTCAGAAGAGGGCATCAGATCCCTGGGAAACAGAGTTATGGATGATCCTGAGCTGTCTGGTTTGAGTGCTGGGAACTGAAGTCAAATCTTCTGCAAGAGCAGGTTATGCTCTTACTACTAGGCCAGCTCTCCAGCCCTATTTTACTGAAGATTTGTAGAAGAAACTGAAGACTTTTCATATTCTCTAAAACAGTTGTGGGTCTTCTTTTCCTTGGAGGTCGTTGGCTACCCGTTGGCTATCGGCCCACAAGGGCTAAGGGAGCAGAAGCAGTGAGTAAGGTGGAAAGAACTTCTGGGAGTCAGCTTCCAGGAGACAGCTCATTTTATTGTTCCAGGGGTAAGGTACGTAAGGGTTCTTAGGGATATAGGCAAGAAGGGCTGATTGGTCATGGCATAGCACCTAATTGTCATACAGGCAAGAGGAAAGATGAGAACTTAGGTGCTGAGTCATATAGCTTTTGCAGGGTGCTCTGTGCAGGCTCATCTTCACATAAGGCCATGCATCGGAGCTTAGAGACAATCTCCAAATAAGGTGAGTGAGTGGAGAAGAGGAGGCCCTGCTTATAAAGGGAGTCCTCCGTAGTGTACCTCTCTCAGAGAGCTATCTGGACATGGTGAACTGCAACCTTAATAGCAGGGTTCTCCAATATCAGTCACAATTGCTTTGTAGCACCCCATTCTGTCTATCCATTCAATCTGCAAATGAGTATTTGCCTCCAACCACCCTTTCAGGGGGTTCAGTCTCCTCTAACCTCAACCACTGAGTAGAGAGAGCACTTAGGTATGGTAGCAGTTTAGCAAACTAAGATGCCATCCCATTAGAGGCATTCTTCTTTGTTAGAGGGCAGTGAGAGTGATGATCACAGCAGAGAACAGTGCCAGTGGAACGTCACTTCCATTCCATTGATATACGCACTATTTTAGAGAATGGGTTATCAGTCTCCTTTTGAGTATGAACAAAGAATAAAAATGCAGTTTTTTTTCTTAATATCCAAGCATCATTGGCCCCTCTTCCCTCTGGTCTTCTTTCAGTAAAGACCTGGGTGGGACTTTTCTCTGAAGTTCCTTTTGAGATATTGGTTTGTTGTTGTTGGAAGTGACTTAGCATGGCTCTGCATGCTTGGAGACCACCACCTTATTCAGGACTCCAGGAAGGCAGTGTAGTTCTGGTGCTGAAAATGTTTTCAGCCTGAGTTTTGAGCTGCATCTTTGTTAGTTCTCTCTCTTTCTCATGAGATAATACTGTGCCCTCCTCAAGTTCTCCCTTAAGGTGTTAGTAAATCTTTGTAGAAGCAATGTTGAATTCATTATTATTTCTCCTGGATGGAAAATACTGTATTTCCCTACTTCTAATTGTCAAATGCCAATTCCTGAGAAATCACAGAATGTTCACTTATTGCTCTAGTCTATGACCTTTGCACATTTGATATATTTTTAAATGTGTTTTCCATTTTACAAAGTTCATGCATTGTTTTTTATTTCTTGAACTAAAATAACCACTTATAATTATACTTATTGCCACATGGTCATTTTTTTTATTTTATATTCCAACCATAGTTCTCTTTTTTGCCCCCCTTTGCCTCCTCTTCAACCCCCCCCCATCCACTCCTTCCAATGGGTAAGGGCTCCCATGGGGAGTCAACAAAGTGTGGCACATTAAGTTGGGATAAGACCACGCCCCTCCCCCCCTCTGCATTAAGGCTGAACATGGCATCCCACCATAGGGAATGGGCTCTAACAAGCTAACTCATGTACCAAGGACAGATCCTGGTCCCATTGCCAGAGGCTCCACAGAAAGTCCAAGCTTCACCACTGTCTCCCATATATGGAGGACCTAGTTTGACCCCAGGGAGACTCCACATCTATCGATCTAGAGTTCATGAGTTTCCATAAGCTTGTTTCAGCTTTCTCTAGATTTCTCCATCATGATCTTACCTCCCTTGCGCGTATATTCCCTTCGCCCTCTCTTTGATGGGGTTTGCAGAGCTCAACCTGGTTGGCTTGATTGTTGGTCTCTCCATCTGGCTCCATCACTTACTGACTGAAGGCTCTATGATGAGAGGCAGGGTATCCACCGATCTGTTTGCGGGGGAAGGCCATGCTGTCCGCTATTGCTAGGAGTCTTATCTGGGGTCATCCTTGTGGATTTGTGGGAATTTCCCTACCAGGTTTCTCCCTAACCCCATAGTGGCTCTCTCTACCAAGACTTCTCTTTCATTGTTTTTCCTCTCCATCCTTGCCCCCCCCACCATCTGTGCTCACCCCCATCCACCTCTCCAGCCTACCACAGTCATTTCTACTAATTCATGACTGTATAAGTCAAATTCTTGTTGCTGTGACAAACACTTGAAAGAAAAGGAGATAGAGAACAAGGGGAGATTTATTATAACTTACAGTTTGAGCCTGCTGTCTCCTGGTCCTGTGATGCCAGAAGCTTATGGCTGAGGAAATTACCTCATGATGGCCAGGAAGCAAAAGAATAGGCAATCAAAGCCACTTAACACCTTTAAGAATGAACACTTTCCTTCTTTCTTTACATTCTGTTCCTTCACATTTCCACTTTTCAAAATAAGTCTAGTAGCTGACAACCAAGAAATCAGCACTTGAGCCTCTGGAGACATTTTATAATCAAATTATTACATTCTGTCCCTGTTCCCCAAAAGCTCACGGCTGCCTCATAATGTGAAATGCAGTTACTCTATCCACAAAAGTCTCCAAAGTCAATAGTTCTAAGATTGCTCAAAAGAAGTTTAATGGCTCTGAGGCTAAAGGCAAACTCTTTGTGTGACCGAACTCTGAAGTTAAAAAATGTACTGCTTTCTGCATGCAGTTGCACAAATGAGAGCACAGAAAATAGGGATAGGACCCGAACAAATCTGAAACCCAGCATGGCAAGCATCAAGTCCTGTAGCCCCATATCCATCATCTTGGGCATCTGTATGGTGAGGTACGCTCGAAAGTAACCTTGACCCTACAACCTCGCTCCTTGCCGTCACCACCATTTTGTTTTTGTGCTTTTGTTTTGTTTTGAAATTAGCTGTACCCATTGGCTGGAAGCTTTCTTCTGTAGACATTTCATGTTCCTAGAATAGCATACTCTCGGGGTTCCCATTTGATCTTCTCCGTCATTGCTTCACATAATTTGTTCCCTCAAGAGCTACCTGTAGTGATTCTGACCCTGCTACACATTTGTCTAACTTCCCAGGTCTGGTTGAAATTTGGTTAGAATCCTCCCTGACGTTGGAACTCTTGCATTTAGTATGCCTGCAAAGCTAGCCTCATGTGGGAGCATCAAGGTCTGATACCAGCCTGGGTCTCTTGTACTGTGGCTATAGTAGCTTCAGAATGCCCAGAGGACTGAATAAAAGCCAAACTTCTTTCCTAGGAAGTCCTGCGCAGCAAGGGCACTGGAGTTGTCTCCTCAGACCTTTCAAGGAGTTGAAGCATTCTTATTCTTAAGCCTTAGAATGGGTGGGGTCTGGCCAATTCTTTAGATGAGCTCATGCATCCTATTTTCCAAATGAAAATGCATAGTTTCTTTTGTTTTTGTGTTTCAATTTTATTGTTGTCATTATTGTTGTTGTTTGGCGCTGCTGCTGGTGGTGATGTGGGTGTGTATGTATGTGTGTGGGTTTGTGGTGGTTCATATGTATGGTATATACATACATGTGTTTTCAAGTGTGAGTGCCTCTTATTCCCACCGACCCTGGAGAATGCCACTGGGTGCCATGCTCTATCATTCTCTTGCCTTATTCCTTAGAAACAGTTTCTCATTGAGTGTGCAGCTAGCCTGGCAGCAGCAAACCCAGTGATCCTTGGGTCTCCAGTCCTGACAGCACTGAGTGACAGGCAGGTGTGCAGCCATGCCTGCCTTTCTGTATGAGTCTTGGTATTTGATCGTGTGCGGAGAGTGTGTTTGAACAGTCTTCCTTATAGTGAACAGGAAAGAAAGATTGCCTGTGTTAGTGGAAGCTTTCTCAGTTCTCCTCCTTTATTCTGTCTGGACTCTCAAACTATGGGATGCCTGTTACATTTCAAGTTTGTCTCTTCCTTGGCTATTCCTCTGTTAACAGCCTCACAGAAACCCTAGAGGTGCATTTGACTATCCCAAGTGCTTCTCAGTACAGTCAGTTATTAGTCAAGGTTTTCCATCACAGCAACCGTTCAGTTTTCTATCCTGGAAACAAATAAACCAGTGTAGCTTTTGACAAGTGCGCCAGCCTCTAATGGCTCCTTTTCCTAATCAAGGGAAAACCCGTTTAAGTGTTCAATGGAGTCGTGTATTTTGAGAATTCTATGTTTGATGAAGAAGGCAAGTCACATTTGTATGTGCATAAATCCTCCAACACTAATCCTCCAGGTACCCCAATCCAAATACAATATTTTATAAAACTTCTCTTTTCACACCAGTCGAATCAATCACAATAAAACTAATGGGGATGGGGCTATCTATGCCCGTGTCTTCTGTTGGAGACTAGTTTCTCTGATTGTGATCCTTGTGAACCAGTCTTAACTGCTTGCTCAGATAGGTTCGGTTTTCTAACTGTGCCCTGCCATTTTTTTTAATGTCACAATATAAAGAAAATGTTCAGTTTCCCTGTCATGATGTGTTAGAAATCAGGAATATGAATGTAGCTTTCCATGTTCGTCGAGCTTAATGTTTCTGTTCAGTTCATTAACATTTGAAAGGTATGACTAGCCCACGACTAACAAAACCCAATATTCTAATCACAACCCACTTCCTGCCTTGATCTGAAACTGTCTTTCAAACAGTCATAGATTGTCCCTCAAAATATTATTGACTTTTCTCGGTTTCACTCATAGGAGTTTGTGTGTGTGTGTGTGTGTGTTGGTGTGTTAGTGTGTGTTTGTGTTTGTGCGCGTGTGTGCTACCTTCATTTCCCTTTCTCTACTATGAGCACACCCTGTGCTGTTTTGCTCCCTAACTTACTTCAGCTCTTGCTTCCTCCAATATTTCCCTCAAGCTTTTCACTAGGGAATATATATCTTTTAATATGAATTTTAAATTCAGGGAAAATTAAACAATGAAAAATTTGTACAGGTTTATAACTCTTCTTAAATAAGTCTGTCTGAATACAGGGTTCACAGCTTTGATCATGATCTCAGAAGTTGTATTCTGAAGGACCAGTACCACCTAGACAGCCCATCCATCTGTCCTGGTGGATGCATTTGGACCTATGTTTCCCCTTGCCATTTTGCCTCCTTTCCAACAGAGTTCCTTGCTAACTGGCTTGAGGGGACTTTATATAGCTGTGTAGAAGGGCTGGGAGCAATCTTCAACCTGCGCAGAAAATCAGACAAAACCAGAAAATAGTCAGAGAGGAATGACTCATTTCCTGACAACCTGACCCTGTAGGGCATCCGCTGGAAATCAGGTGCCACCATTGGTAGCCATGTCAGTAATGCTGGCTGATCTGCCTAAAACTGCTACCTCACAAACCCCTTGAAAGGATTTGTTCCTAAGTGTGATTCAGCTGTTAGGATTCTGGTAATTTTTACCTTTCAATTAATCCTATAAAATTAAAAATTATGGATCATTTTACATTTGTTTATTTAAATGTAGTTTCACCTCAAAATTTCTACTCTCAGACTTTAAAGAAATTGTGGGCATTTTGACAAAGTACAATTTTGAGCAAATTCTTCTGAGAAATTCTTGTTACACGAATGTTTTCATCTATCTTATGCTGTCTTTCCCTTTGAAAACAAGAAAACTTACTGATCCCTTTTATGAGATATAATACTAAACTGCTTTAGTTAAGCAAAAAATAGTTACTCCTTACGTTTAAATTGTGTATTCTTAAATGTAATCATTTTTAACATACACAGGATCACTTTTTTTTCTTTATTTTCGAGCTTAATATTAACTCTGTTAGCATCTCAGCTGGTGGAGAAAATGGAAAAAAAAGCCACTTTCCCTAGTTTTATGTTCTCAAAAACAGCTAACTATAGAATAAATTGTTGCACATTTTTATAAATTGATAACTGCTTATACCGAATTGTTGATGCATTCATAGTGTTATAAATAATGAAATTCATCTTCTCAAATTACATAATGATATTTTTAATTAGCTAGTATTAGCATCACTCAGTTCCCAAATGCATGCTATTTAGGCCCTGGTTCAGTAGGATGTCCAGTAGCTCCCAGCACTGAAGGACAACTCTCTTACATGCAAGGTCATCAAAGTGCCTCAGGTTTGTTCCTGGATGCTGTTGCTTAAGAAGACTTTTATGATTGCCCTTGGTGTGCTGGGATTACATCCAATGTAACTGATTCTGTTCTTGGCCTTTTTTAATTTGCTCTGAGTTATTTTCTCTTCTACTTTTTTTTCTGCTGTTAATTCTAATATTTCTGCTTCATCATCATGTCCTAAAATATAATGTAGAGACCATCGTCACATCCGGATGCTCCCGACTGACCTTTCCCTTCCAAATTTTAATGCAAGAGTGGAAGAGGGGTGTGTAGATTTACTAGCTTTTAGGTATAATTAAGAATTTTGTAACCTGCATTAAAATACTAATGCGTATTAAACTCATATTCTGTTTTGTGATTTTTATTTTGTGACAGAATGGAACAAGTATTAAATATATGTTAGGACTGAGGCTATTTAAAGAGGGACCAATATCCCACATCTTGAACTATGCAAGTAAAAATAAATTTTTATAACTAGAACAATCTACCAGGGTTCTTGATCCTTGGATCTCCAAGATGAATATAAATTACAAAGTGTTCAGAAAGGTTTACTATTATAATTGAGCTTATTATTAATGTGCATATTATATTTCATTCTCTAGGGATGGGAAAGCTGGGGGAAACACATTTAGTGATAGCTATTCATTAGCCGTCATTGAAGAATGAATTAGACTTTAAGAATCGATCAAAAATTCTCTGGTCAGCCTTTTATTACTATCTTGTCTTGAGCCCTTTTCTTAATGACATCTATTATCAGATTGAAATGGCGATTGAGACGCTGCAAAAGTCTGACGGTCTGTCCACTCACAGAAGCTCTCTTCTCAACAGCCATGTAAGTTGCCTCTTTGTGTACACTAATCTCTTGCTTGTTCCGCATGTGTTGCTTGCTTCTAAGTGCTTGTTTTATTTATTTACTTATTTATTTTGCTTCTTAACCTTCCTTTCTCAAGCTTCTTCAGACTCTAACCATTTACTGCCCATTTTACACAGTGGGATATCCCAAAACAGAACCACAGTTTGCTGCTTTACTGGGTGGTTTGTATTTTTGTTTATATAAACAAAATTGAAAATTGACAAGAAGCCACCATGTATTTCTAAAATGTAATTATAGTGGTTTTAGAAATTTAAAGATTTTCAGCTACGTATTTATTTCCTCTGAAGTAAAATTTCGTAATACACATCTTTATGTCTGAGACATAGAAGCAACCTTATCCACCGTATAATTGGTATGAGTCTTTAAGTGAAGATATAGTCACTAATACCAAAAGCACTGAGAAACTATTTAAAATGTATTTTCTGATAAGACTGTAAGGTAGGCAGGCCACAGTCATGGATGAACTCAAGTCCTAAACAATGAAGAGAAATGAGAATGGGCCCAAAGTGAAGTTGTGTGTAAGCTGTAAGTTGCTAGTACCTGAGGCAAGCAGAGTGGCCTCATTACTTCCTGGAGCTGTCACTGTCACCAGGTACAGCATCACCCTAACACCGGTAAGTGGTGTGAAATAAACCTTCTCACTGATGTTCAGAGTTGAGCGAATGAAAATGTTTGTTACAGTTATTTTTAGAAGATGATTTCTGAATGTATGGGGATGTCCGTAGATCCATGACTTAAATCTGTTGTAGGTAGATGTGCTAAATTAGTATTACTGACATTTTAGTAAGAATTAGAAATTTCCTTTAAAACTGTTTTTTTTAATTTAGGAATAATTTATTGTTATTTCTTAATTTTTGTAATATTTTTATATCTAAAAGGTTTAAAATTAAGATCACTGAAATATTTTCATTAAATTTCATTAATTTTCAAAAAGGCTATAGTATTTTTAACAATCATTTAGTTTATAGAAAATGTCTCGCTGATTTTTTAAAAATATACTTATACTTTGAACTATTTAAGATTTGTATTCTGGAATACAGTTCTTTTTGATGTTCTAATGTTTGGTTTTGGAGGAAGTGTTTTGACTTGTTTTTTCAAGAGAGGTTTCTTGGCAAACACAAGCATGTTAGCCAATTTGCAGAAGGCCTATAATTTTGGTGAAAATTGTAGATAGAAACTTTAAAATAAGGATATATATTTTGTCACCTCTTTTTAAAAACAATTTGAACACAATTTTCCACTCTTCGATCTTAAGTAGATCCTGGTTACTGGAATGAGTCTGTGTTTGGGCTAAAGGCTAGTTTACCATATGCTATTAGGATGCGTTTGCCAGTTAGGATATTGAAAATAGCACGTGAAAATGTTTATCACTTCCAACCAGACGTGTGCAGGCATATAAGTATTTTTAAAAATAAATAGAATTTTGTAGTTGCTCGTTTGAAATTTTCAGATTTCTAGATTGGCTCTGAAAGTCAATTGTTATTTCACTTTTGTGATATGAAATATATAACATGTTGTTTGAATTTAATTTCAATCACCCAACTTTATTGATTTTTTTCCTGAACAATAATGTATGTTTAAGAATTTTTAATATTTCTGTTTGTTTGAAACTTTTGAGATATTTTGGGATGTTTAAAAAATAATTTTCTTCAGTTAGAACTTGTGAATTAAAATTCATTGTCAATAACTGAATGAATGAACCTGCTCAAACAACACAATTCCATAGTCTTCCCTGGTTTTGTGTTTTCATTGTGTACTATAGAAAATCTATGTGGTTGGACCTACTAGCTGTGTTTCATTATGTAGGAAGAGTGGACACAAATGTTGCTTGTGTGGTGATAATCTTTGTCTCCTGGCTTCTCTCATTTTTATTACATCTATGAAATGGTCAGCCTTATTCAAAACTGCATGGATAGTTCAGTCTTTAGGAATAGGAATAATTCTAGAGACGGCTTGTAAACAGAAGCAAGCAGGGTCAGTTCTACAGATGCCCATTTGGTTACCTTCTTTTTTTTTTTTTTTTGATATTTCTGAGTACTGTCTTCTTCTTAAACGCAGGAAATATTTGCATTGTCTTTCCCTTAGGAAGGTCATGATGCTCCTGACTTTCATTGGATTTTCACCAACAGCTGAAGTAAATGAACAAACAAATACAAAATAATGTATAATAAAGTAAAATATAGAAATAAAAATAATAAGGAATAAATAAAATACTACTTAGTACATATCTTCTGTTGCCCACATTTTAAATGCTAATGAACTGTTACCATTACCCGTCATGAGAATATAATACAGAATTATTTGAGATTTTATAGGATCCTTCGTGGTTGAGGAGTTCACCTTTATGATGATTAGTTCTTTGAATTGTCAGTTTCTTCAAAGATCAGCCTCATTAGGAAGGAATTAGGAAACATTATCTAGTGTGCATCCATGTTCAAACTTCTAAAAATGGATGTTAATAGTAACTTTTGAGCATAAATGTTACATTATTTGGTGATACAGTATGGAAATTATTTCTGATTTATCCATATGCATTTAAATATTAACAGTAATTCAGAAAATATTATTACATACAAATTAAGTAAATAATCTTTTTCTAATAGAATCAAGCTTGTCTCCGTTTCCCCTTCGTTTCATACATTTGATGATGAAGCAATATTTCGTTTTATATCCATTCTCTGAGTATATCTTTTTTTAAAAGAGTTACTTATGTTTTACTGTTGGCCTGAATGTTTGTATGTATGCTACATGTCTTCCTGGTGCCCAGAGAGGTAAGAGGAGGACACTGTATCCACTGAAACTGAAGACAGTTCTGATCTGCCATGTGGGTACTGGTAACTGAACCCTGGTCCTCTAGGAGAGCAGCCAGCACTCTTAACCACAGTATGTTCCCAGCCCCTTCCAGTGTATTTTAAAGGCTATTTTATGCTACCAAGCCATATTTGTTAATTTCCATATGCTATTATCATCCAAATTAAAATGCAAGTGAAATTTCTATGTTTGGTACACAATACTATGTTCCAGCTATGGCTAAGTTAGTTACGCTGCGTGCAGTGCTTTAGTCTTGATAACCTGGTGCCATTATGTCAGCAATAGTACCATAGACAGTCAATAAATATTTATTGCCTAGTAAAAGATGTAAAAGAATAAGGACTTTTATGGTTTGTCTTCTGACACAGCCCTAGTGTCTAGAGCAGTGCTGGTATATAGTAGTGGATGCAAACTAAATATTTGCTGAGCAGATGAATATCAGAAACAATAGAATGGGACAGACCCTATCTTTAATGTTTTAGGGTTCCTTTCACAGTAACATAAATGTCTATTTGAAACTCACACATAGACTGTATTGATTTCTCTTTTTGTCCCCAAATATTCAATCAGTGTGTATGTATTAGTACAGGGTTCTCTCTTATGTCATTCTAACTGAATGAAGGATATGTGGGTCACTTTATAATTTCCTATATTCATCTTTAAGATTAAGAGTAGCTTTCTTTTCTTCCTGTCTAATTCTTTAAAAAGTTGTACCCCAGAGTGATATGATTCATCTTTTTGTATTTTATAATGTGTTTTGATTTTAGTTTTATATTATTTTATATAATACTTTTGTGTGTATTTTATTTTTAATTTATATATATCAAGATGCTCTTAATAATCTTATAAATATGCCTAAGTCCAAATATTATCTAGTTCTTTTAGTTACTGACTCCCACTTGCTTTGTATTCTCAACTGTAAGTAATATACATTTTCATTTAGTATTTGTATTCTATCCAATTTAGGATATTTTGGATTATAAATTTCCGCATAGAGTTATTGTTAATTGTTGCTTTTGTGTAGTGCACTTTTAATTCCACTTAAAGTATATGAAAACCTCTAGGCATTTATGTTTTCAGAATTTTCACAATATAGCAGACAATTGGTTCATAATTCTTACAAGATTAAGCTACTGAAATATATTCAGCTTAAAATAAAATCTTGGTTATTAATCATTCACTCACCACTGGCTTGATGCTATTCTAAATAAAAGTTACTATAGACCTGTCAAATGCATAGCTTAGGTTCACTGAACTTAAAGTAATTCCTAATTGATAATAACACATCTGTAAAAGGCCAAATATTACATTTAGATGTTAATAGGGCAGTACATTATTTATTTTTATTTGTCGATTAATGTTTCCCTTTCGGAAAAATAGAAACTGTTCATCTTTTATAATCTGATCTGATTAATACAGATTACACACAAAGGTGGAAAGATGCAGTTATCTTGCTTTCTACCCTTAGATGAGTATTGTTAGCTCATTATTAGAATAATTTGGTTTTAAAGATAAAGGTCAAAGTTTCTATGATATTTAAGAAGCTATAAAATTTGTAAATATAATCACTTTATATAAGATACTTTATTAAAAGAATAATATAAGAAACAGATAGTTGCTTTCTAAACTACTAAATGTTAAGGCTATTGAATTCTAATGTCCAACTACATTCTGTTAATAGCAAGAAATAATGTACCTTATAAGAGATACCCATTGCCTTTGGGTAGGAGGCATGTAGGACAAAGCATAATCTTTTACATTACAGCACAGAAATGTAACTTCTAAGTTCCCATAATAATTTAAAAAATGCTATCTGATCCTATGGTTTAGATGTAATATCTTATTTTTTTGTTTCATCATGGGTCAAAATCAGAAAATGAAATACTAGTATGTAGTATGTTGATTAAATATACCAGCTGTATCCCGAAGTCTTTTCTGGCATATTCTAGATGGTGTATTGTTTATATTAAGTTTCTTGGGTAATAACCATAGGTGATGTGGCTTTTGACCAGCTTCCCAATGGGACCCCATGTCAGCAGACCAGGCCCCTCTATTTTCAGGGTTTTTGTCTCTGTTGACCTCTTCTCTCCTCCCACATGCTCTCCTTGCTTCTGTGAGGAATAAAGTTTCTCCTTTTGATAAGATGGAGGTGGAAACAAATTTAGCCAAGTCCTAGTCACTAAGACAGCTGAACTCTGGAACTTATAAACTAACCACAGCTGGATGTTGTGAAGTATGCAAAATTAAACATTTGGCGGGAATATAAACCGTATAGGTAGAAAACAAGTTTTTAAAACCAGCCAAAGTTTTTACTTGTATGTAAAAGGAATGAGTAGCTATTCTGAAGAAAAGCCCCATTTTCTCTGACTTCTCTCCAGCTGTGGTGGGGGTGACATCATTGAGGATTCTAAGTAGCTTATGCCACCTTTTGCTGTAATTAAAGAGAACGTTTTTGTCATAAAGAAAGATTTATTTTTTTACTATATTTAAAAGCTGTTATTATAATTGACCTGATTAACTCTCACACAAAATCATTGTTGAACTTGAAACATTTTATGTTGACCTTTGCTTCTTATGCTAGTTTCCACAATTATTAAACACACCTTTTGAAATATTTTTATGAAATATTTAGATTTTTTTTCAAAATCTTTCATAAAATGTTTTATCTCTAAAAGACTATCCTTGGCGGTGAGAAATGAGTAAGCTAATATACCTGGTTATTCTTCACTTCTAATTAGTTAAATGTTATAATGATACTAGTATATAACTATGGTAGAATTAACATTTTTATTTGTGTTGACTTATTGATTTGGATTTATCTGCTTTTATATGCATACTAAGATTATAAAGTTCACATTTTAAAGTTGTCTGCTTCATTTCTGGGGAAAATATCCTTTAAAATTTTCTGTGTGAATTTGTCACCTGCTCATTAAGAAAGAAAAACATTGATTCATTTTACTCCTTATTCTTACTCATTTTATTATGCCTTTGATAGGGGTACACACACGCACGCGCGCGCGTGCACACACACACACACACACACACACACACCCCTTCACTACTTTTAAATATATTTTTATGATGTATGCTTGTAGATATGAGAAAAATATTACATCATGAGCAACTGCTAAAAATATTTCACCTCATACAAATCCTCCTAATAGCTTTTTTTTTTAGTATTTCCTTGTTAACCTTTGCTATCAAGGGTCTGTGTTCCTATTTTTAACATATTAAAAACACCTATAGAAGGCAGTTGTGTCTTGCTCTAACTAGCACCTGTATGAAAGACTGTAGCTCACTTTTATGCCATATGGTTCACAATGGCTCCTTGAATTCCACTTGAAGTGCTTTCAGATCCTGGTCATTTTACAGAGTTTCATGGATGAAATAAGAGTCAGGTTTGTATTGCTGTATTTTGTCTTTCTTACTTGTGTTTTATATTTTAAAATTCTTGAAATTAAAAAAAAAATCTCAAAAGAAACATGCCAGCCCACTGTAGAGGACTGGTTTTGATGTCAGTGACTTAATGTATGTGTGAGTTTATCTCAGATGTTTTATACTAAACAGATGTTTATCAAGGATATATTTTGTGTATTATTTTCAATACATAACACTCATATTTGGGTGTCTCTAGAAAACATTTTACTGATATGAAGTTTAAAAATAAATGCTATGAAAAAATCCTTTATGACCTGTAATACTTTTCTGTCACTATAAAAAGGAGAGCTAATTTGTGTAATCTTTTTAGTGCTCTATAGTGTTGAATTATTTGTGGCACAGCATTAATATGTGTTTTGTGTGCTCACATAGATATATGTTCCTTAGGGAACTAGAAGACTTCCTGAACAGGACATAATTTTATGTTTAAAAGTATCTTATATGCCTTGTGGTATATTTTCAAAGCCATTAATTCTTACAAGTGTGGTGATATGTTTAACTGTTTAATGATTGTTTAGGCGTGTTTGAAATTGAAATGCTCTGGGAAATTCAGCTGTTATAGTTTAAAATAATCAAAACATTTTGATATTTTAAATAAAAATCTAAAAGTTCTGCTTCTAAGTTTCAGGAAACGTCTTAAATGAGACACATAAACTTTATAGATAGGGTAGAATAATTCTTTGACTTACTTGAATGTCCAGACCATCATCATTTTAGCCTTTGAGTCAATATCCAGAGGACAGGTGGAACCGCATTCATTTTTGAATTATTTTACTTCCATAATTCACACTTAATTACAATCTTTTCTTCAATGTTTGTTCTTTACCATTCCATTTATACATGCCACGGAGATGGTTAAGACAAATAATATAAAACATTTGCTGCTTTGATTGCCTGTTGGTCTAGAGTATAGAAAGCAAGAATTAGAAACCACACTCAAGCGCTGAGACACTATATAACCCTGGGAAAACAGTTTACGTTTCTTTCACTTCTTTTATAAGTAAGTAAACGAGTAAGTTGGAACTTAGTAACGAAAATATATACATCTATGGCAGGTATTTTTCTCGTACGTTCTAAATTTAAATATTTTTAATAAACAAAGTACAATATAAAACTTTGAAATGTAGACTATAGGTGGAAAAAAACATTATTTACTGCTTATCATGGTCACGTGCTTTCCAAAACTTTGAGGAAAAAAGACACCTCAACTTTGAGGTAACAAATTGAGATGATTGTAAAAATTATTGCCTTTTTTATATAGAAGTTATTTGTCCCAGTAGATAATAATGTTATTGTATTATGTAGTGATAATTTGAGATAATACAATCTAATATAAAACTTCATATGAGTAAGGGTACTGTTTAATTATTGTAACAGACCAACATGCTAGTTGTTAGGTACCGTGTTGCCAGGTTTAGAATGTATTAGGTACTGTGCTTTATTTTATAACAATTATAAATGATATGTTTATGTTATTAATCTTGACCAGTGAATGCTATTATTTGAATTTTTTAAAGAAGTATGTTACTCCAGGATTATAGTCAATATAGGGAAAATTATTATCTTTCCTTATGCTTGGAAATTTGAATATAACATATTGTCTAAACTGATAACTGCTGTGACATTTCCCAGAGCTTAGAAATTCAGATTTACCAACTTCAAGATAATCCTTGTTTATCCTGACAGTTAATGGAAGTACTTCCAAGTATTTGTACATACTCTGTCTTGCCGAAGCTTTGGCAAATAATGTGAATTCTCTGCTTATTCTCTCTTATCTTACCAGCTCCAGTGGCTGTTGGACAACTATGAGACAGCGGAAGGAGTGAGCCTTCCGAGAAGCACTCTGTACAATCACTATCTTCGACACTGTCAGGAACACAAACTGGACCCAGTCAACGCTGCCTCGTTTGGAAAACTAATAAGGTCCATCTTTATGGGGCTACGAACTAGGAGATTAGGAACTAGGTTAGTACTGAAAATCAACACAATTAGTTCTTCCTCCTTTATCAAATTACAGCAGTGTTATACAGTGAGCAGAAATGTACTTGATTATAGAAAACATAAAGGAGATAAATATAGCATGAAGTCTATTTTTAAGTTCATAGGAAAAGGAATATTACTATTCAGTGAATATCATCAAACTGGTTTTCAGACTACATAGAAATTAGAAGGCCAACCTGTTTGTGCAAGATTTGCATATGATATTTTTAAAAATTGTTATATACCACTGCCATCGCTTTTTGAAAATAAACCTATTAAAAGTGAATAAAGTGACATAGTAAATGGAAAACTAAGCATTTCCTTACTGCTTTAAAATACGTTTAATTATTTTTATGAAAACTTTGACTAGAAGAAGTAGTTAAGGTGGAAATTTTCACTTTATCCTGTAATTCTGGGACAAATTAAAGGTATTTGGTAAACTTACAAAATGTGAATATTTGAAGTCCTTGCTGATGGTTCTGTTTTACCTCTTAATATCCTTCTAAGCTTTCTATACATTTCTCTTGCTCTTGATTGTGAAAATAGTCATCTGTGGGAGTGAAACTGTGTCATATTTCCATTTTAGAGACCAGCGATGTGAAGGAGGAGCTTTCAGTCTCATGGCTTTCTTTCCTTCAGAAACAATGAGCCTTTTTTCTAAGCTTTATGATGAACAGAAAATTTAGAGCCTTGAAGCTTCATTTTTATTTTCCATGATTTTTACCAATTGAAGACTAATATTTTAAGCAGTTAGGTAGAGATCTATGCACCCGTTGGCTTTCTGACTCATACAGGGATCGTGCACACAACACTAAACTAGCAATGCTGCCCTGTAAAGGTGATAGACCTTTAGTTATAGGTCACGGCCTCCAAGACTTACAGTACAAAGGCTGAGAAGCAATGCACTACTAATTACCATCATTACACGTTATGCAGAAGGGAGAAGTGAATGTTTTCAGAGAGAAAAGATTAACCTGCCTGTACTTATCTCCAGACAGAGGGCTCAGATCTTCATAGCAGAACACAGTTTAACATGTGCAACACATACTTATGAGCTCCAGCCTCCTTTCTGTTACTGTGATAAACAACTCAGGGAGGAAAAAGCTTAGCTAGTTTACACTTCCAAGTCTCAATCCACCATTGATAGAATTCAGGACCAGGAACTAAAGACGGAAACTTGGAGGTCAGAGCCATGGAAGAATGCTTCTTGCTGGCTAACTCACAGGCTCTTGCTTAGACCAAGACCACATCTACCTTTGCATAGTATCACTTCACACTGGACTGGACCCTCCTGTACAAATTAATAATCCAGACATCCTCCGAAAGACATGCCTACAGGCCTATTTGATCTAGGCAATTTCTCAGTGAGGGCTTTTTTTTTCAGGTGACCCAACTAGAAAATAAAAGCTAAGCAGGAACCCATTTCTGTAGTATAATTTTTATAGAAAATTATAAAAATGATGCCTTTATATATAAAGAATCAAAGAAATGAAAAAAATGTGATTTTATGCAAACTCTGAAAAAGTGGGCAATCCTGGAGAAGCATGATTGGACAAAGTGGTGTGATCTGCAATTATAAACAGGATGAGCGGTGGCCCAGGAAGGCCTTCATTCAGATTCCATGCTGTGTCCTCGGGCAGAAAGATAATTCCGTCCTCCTGATGCAGGAAGGTCCCTCTGGCATGGGGATCTTAAGAAACATCAAGGTAGAACAAGGAGGAGCAGCTGTGTTTTATCACGCATTTCACTGGAGAAGAAGTGAGAGAATTTTTTTACTCCATGGCCTGTTTCTGCTGTTTTCTCTAATTCTGAGTACCATATTTTAGGATAGTATGTCCAGAAACTCATTACTGTGTTAGTTTTAGGAGAGTTTGTATGTGTTTGAACTGTGAATTTTTCCTTTTGCTTGCTTTGAAGCAACTTTCAAATAGCCAGAGGTTCAGTTCTTTCATAAATATATTCTTTTGGTACTTCAAAAGGTAGTATATTTTAAATTGCAGAATGTGATTGTCTATTCAGACTGAAGAAACTAGCTTTCATGCCTTTGAAAAAAGGAACTTTTGTTTCTCTTGTATTTCCTCCCTCCCAAAACCAGGAAAATCATTATTTGGAGACCTAACCTAGTATTTCCTAGCTGATGGCTCAGTAGTTACACATATGGTGCCAATATTTTGAAACTCTAGGCTTTAGTCAACATTCTAATAGCTGTATTGTTGTGCTGCTTTTGTTACTGGAAAGGATTTCAATGGGTCCTATTTTGAGGCTCTATTCAAACCTTGAAACACATCTTTAAAATAGAAAGGGACAAAATTGGGGTTGTTTGGGTTTGTGAATGAGTAGAATCCATATTCTACAAGTACATTCTGCAGTATTGCAGTTTTTACTTTCGATTCCCTACCCCCAAGGATTTTGCCTCCTAATCCTTTTAACATTGCATGTGGTGTTTGCAGTTGAGTTGGAAAGGAAAGCCTAAGAGAATAAGGAGGGAAAAAATGCTATTAGATTTAAACAAATGGAGTGTTCGGAAGCTGGTGGAGTACTAACAGAGGAAGCCCATGGTGTTGGGGCGAAATCTCAGAGATTCTTCTGCTGTGGAAACTGATACCAGCTTTTCATTCATGCTCCAAGGAATGGAAGGACAATCAGTATAGATCAAGAGGCAGATTAAATCTCACGGTTTTTTTGGGGGGGATGGGGTTTCGTTGTTTGTTTTTAAGTAAACTGTCTCTAGAAGCATTATCTGTCAAGAGGATTTTGTTTTTAAGTAAACTGTCTCTAGAAGCATTATCTGTCAAGAGGATTTTGTTTTTAAGTAAACTGTCTCTAGAAGCATTATCTGTCAAGAGGATTGTCTAGTGAAATTATCCAAACCCGACCACACCTCCCTTTGGCACTCATGTAAACAGTAAGCATATAAAACCAGAGCATTTCTAACAAAAGCAGTGCAAAGGCTGCATTTCCATAGATCCCATCTCCAGATTACAGCTGACTGAGGATGGCCCTGGGTGTCTGTCTCTTCAGGGGACTCTCCTGGGGGGGGGGGGGGGGGGGATAAAAGACCTTCCTCTTACTCCAACCCCAAAGCTGGTTTGTAGGAAACTGAGTCTCAGAAGTAAAGCATCAATTTACTTTGTGAACTTCCCCATGATTCATGTCTCCTGCTTCCTGCTTTTCCCTTTACTTTCTACAACATCTACTTCATATAGCACATTACCAAGTGTGTTCCTGGTAGGTTTTGTTGTAGGTTTTTGCTCTAATCTTGGTACGTTTTATAGACAAGGTCTAATTTCTCAAGTAGAAGGTGTTTCTCTGCCATTATTAAGTTTTCACTTCTGTTTCTTTCATTTTCCTAAAGTATGGGGATTTGATGGCTTTAATGTCTCTTCAGATGTATGGCTCATCCAGTGTATGTTTGTTAGTCTTGGAAGTAAAATTATCTATTTTCATTAAAAATATGTAATCCACACACCACTTACATTTCTCTTTGTAAATGAAAGAAAAAATTGGAAGAGCACTCACTGACATATTGCTATATATAGACTTGTGAAAACTAGTCTCTCTGCAAGAATTTACATATTTAAAATGTTATTTTTGCAAGAATTTGCAAGTTCCATTCAGGATAAAAATTGTCATTTTTAATATCAAGCATGGTATTTTTCATGAACACTAAGAAGTTCCAAAACTTTTATGCCAGGGGGACTTCACCATTTTTACAGGGAAATGTCCAAATCTTTTATAGTATATCTTATTAGTAAACAACAGCTATGAATCTTGAAAAACAGATATGAATCAATTAAATCAATAATAAAATGTAATTTAAAAGACATATGTTAAGTACCTTCTCCCTTTTTAGGTTTCAAAACATTAAATAAACCACCATAGCATCTAAAGATGATATTACACCATCATTTCTAAAATAAACACACAAAGAATTAATCCAAGACTACAGAATAAAGACTTTTTTCTCCATGTATTTATAGCAAGTTACTGTCAGTGTGCAGTGCTTTGTGGTTGAATTGTGATTGGCCCAAACTCTTTCCCAGCCATTATCCCTTCTAAATTAAGTTTGAAATGGATGTTAGAAAATAAATTAATGTGAGTGGGACAAGTGAGCTATGTGGTGAATATTGAAGTGAAAGTTTAAAGGGAAGGTTTGCCTTGAGGTGATTGTTTTGGAATCTTATTTTGATTTTTGGAAAGTCACCAGAGAAACATAACAGGCATCCAGAAAAGATAAGTTCTAAATGTGCAATGTTAGCATAATGTCTCAACCAGATTCTTCTGTGTGAAGTTGATGGTTAATATTGTTGTTACTGACTTTTCATGTTTCTATATTTAATGTTCTTTTATGAAGAGGAAACTCCAAGTACCATTACTATGGGATTCGTGTGAAGCCAGATTCTCCTCTTAATCGTCTACAAGAAGATATGCAGTATATGGCTATGAGACAACAACCCATGCAGCAGAAGCAAAGGTACATTCTGAGTTATTGCTATGTCAACGCTTCACACATCTTAACTCCATAGTCTTCTTATTTCTGAACAAACAAATGCACTGGACTGCTGCTACCATTGGCATGCTTTCATTGTGGATAGTGTTTAAATGTCATTGAGAATTTCAGTGATCCTTTTCCAATTTTTTAAAAATAGCTTATCCTTGAACTTGTTGAGCCCCTTTGAAGTTAAATGTGATGTCCCAAACTACTTTTCATACAGTAAATAACACAAAAAGAGTAAGGAGTACACATAGGCAAGTTGTATCTTTGGAGAAACTTAATTTTAGTGTTTATGAGACATACTATTCTTACATCCTTCAAATCATTTTTCAAGCTTTATTTATTGTACATTGCAAGTGTGAATGTGTATGTGAGAAAGAGATAGAGTGTGTGTGTGTGTGTGTGTGTGTGTGTGTGTGTGTGTGTGTGTGTGTGCAAGCATGCCTGGGCATGCCTGTGTCTGATGTATTTGTGAGGGTTGGTGGGTGGAGGTCAGAGAATAATATTAAGGATTTGGTTCTCTTCTTCCACCATGGGTTCCATCCAGTGAGGTCATCAGCCATGCACAGCTTGCAGCTTTACTTTGTGAGCCGTCCTACACATTCCAACTAATTCTTTTGGCCAAGTCTGAGTTCTTGTAGGATCTTTGGGACTTCTTACATTTTTAGCCTAATCTTTATGAACATAGAATTGTAGACATTAGAACTTTAACAGATCATGCATTCATGGATGGATCAGTGGATGCATGGGTAGATGCATGGGTGAATGGGAGTGGATGGGTAGATACAGACAGAATTATATTTCTTGGAATTTAAAAAAAAGCAACTTTGTCTGATCTGTGCTCATAATCCTTGACAATGAAAGCATGAGCAGCCTTGTTTTCAAATGTCTCACAAAGGCCAAGTGGAATATATATACCGCTACACTGTTGTTAAGCCTTCCAGGCACTTACGACTGTCACAATTTACAGAAAATAAATATTTTGAGAACTCTGTTTTTACCAGTGTAGCTTACCTATGCTCTGTAATTATAACTGTTCTTTTCAACTGAAGTGGTAGAAGTAACTAAGAAAAAGGTATGATTTCACTAGGTTCTTCTTCAATCGAGTAGTTATTTGTATAGGCAAGATTTCATCCAAGCTAGTGTAGTACACAGCATGACTTCTAAGTCATAGAAAGACAATGTTACATAATAGATTTTCTTCTGGTCAGCAAATATTCATTGAAGTTCTTCTGTGTTCTGGGCTCTAAATTCAAAGATAAGACAGTCTCTGCCTTTAAAAAGACAAAGTATGTGAGGAATGAGAGGGTAAAGTAATGCAATACGTTGTGCAAAAATTCAGTTTTAATCAAAGAACTGTAGAATACAGAGTAATTGAGCAAATTCTGGGAGAGGGAGGACTAGAAAATCTCATAGAAAAGGTGTTATTTGAGTAGGGACTAAGAGTGAGAAAAACAAGGACTACCTAGGCAGAAGGGAAGTGTTCACATAAGCACACAAGGTGAAGGATGATGTTGTGGGTAGTGGCCCATGATCTGCTGAAGTTGTTACTGCAGAAGGAAAGTAGAAAAGATGCTAAGTTGTCTAATGAGAGATACAATTTATATAGTAGTTTGAGCCACATATTAAAAGATTTGGTTTTGCATGAAAGCAATAGTTTACTTTTATGTGTGTATAACACATAACTAAAGCTTTGAAGAAAAACAGTGAAATTCTCTTTTTTTTTGAGAGAGATAGCTTTTTGACTTGGGACAAGACATATTTAATGGGAAGAGACGGAGGTATGGACATGAATTCTTGCTGTGTAGTTTTTCCAGTGTGTCCCAGCCTGGAGATACAATTCAAGGCTGGCCATCATATGAAGATTTTTAACCCACAGATTCTCAGTTTTGTTTTTAATTGCTAGTTATTTTTTTTGTCTGTAGGTAGGAAAATGAATTTAAAAGGACTGAAAAATGACAAAATAAACCATAGGTTAGTACCATACATGGTAGCAATAGTTTGTTATAATAAACTATTATGATCTTAAATTCTTTATTATCTTTCCACTTATTAAGAATATAATTTATAGAATTTACTTTCTGATATGATTTTCACCCCAAAGTTTAGCAGCAATGCAGAATGAGATAATGATGAAATCAAGAAATAACATTATTTAAGCATTAGTACTAACAAAAGCTTGATAAATTGTACCTAAGTGAAGCCAGTTCCATCCTGTGATTTACCTATGAGGAAATCTAGTAAGCTTGCATAAAAACGATCATTATAAAAAGCTTGAGGGCTGGAGAGATGGCTCAGTGGTTAAGAGCATTGCCTGCTCTTCCAAAGGTCCTGAGTTCACTTCCCAGCAACCACATGGTGGCTCACAACCATTTGTAATGAGGTTTGGTGCCCTCTTCTGGCCTGCAGACAGGATATTATATACATAATAAATAAATATTTTAAAAAATTTAAAAAGCTTGAATTAGGTAAGTAAATACTATTTCTGTTCTTTTTTTCCCTTTTCTTTTCTTTTTTTATTTTATTCTATTAAGCAGACCCAAGAACTGTAAAGGCTAAGGAGCCATGAAACCCTTTAATACATATCTCCAGGTGGTAATAATTGCTAAAAGAAAAAGATAAAATGTAAACATGTTTATGGAGATATAGAATTCTTATTGTGTGAATAAGATCTGCCAATACCAGTGTCTTATGGGGTCTTTTTTCTTAGGAATGAAGAGCGTTTTAATACCAAAGAAGTACTGGATTTTCTTTTCTTCTGATAGCACTTTTTTTTTTAAGCTGGGTCCACCATCTAGTCTCAGCTGACCTGGAACTTACCATGCAGCCCACTGGCTTCAGACTCATAGAGTCTGCATCTGTAGTTCCATATCTTACATGGTTTAAATACATGTTTCACATATTTTTTTGTAATTAAAAGTCAAGTATATATGTTGATTATTTTGATAATTTAATTTTGGGTGTTTGATTTTATATATCTAGTTTGAAAACTAGATTGGGCAATAGAGACAGTTTCCACTTCTGTGTAAATCAGATGCCTTTCCAAGCTACCATGGAGCATAGCCATGCATCAAGTGATAAATGAAAAGAGTTCTGGTTGAGGAGCAGATAGACAGATATCTTTTCCCATATTTAAAAGATGAATCCATCTTCAAATCATTTATCTAAAGTAAAAGATCATATTAGAGGCTGCTTGATTCAAATCAACTGTGGGGTATAACTACTGACATAAAAATTATAATAGTCAGAGTCTTGCCTTCCCTTGAGGCTTATTCAGTACCGTGGTCTGTGGACAGTGAAAGGACAAATGAATTAAGCCACTCCCACCTGCCCTTTTTGCTGTCACTCTAATTATCAGAGTTAGCATAACAAAATACGATAGCTGCCTTGTGAAAATATTGTCAACTGTGGCTAATCAAAAGGAGAAAAGTGAGTAATGTATAAAATATCTACTATTGAAAATAAACTTTACAGTTAAATGAGGTAGTCTCCAGATTTTAAGGATATTTACTCATGTACTAATTGCTTGACTAATTTAGACAACACATAGGTCATCAAGCACCAAAATAAAGAGATCAGTAGTTACCAAAAAAAGCATGGGATAAAACTGGACTCTCTGAACATGACGAACAATGAGGGCTGATGAGACGCCAAGGACAATGGCACGCGGTTTTGATCCAACGCAATGTACTGGCTTGGTGGGAGCCTAGCCAGTTTGGATGTTCACCTTCCTAGATATGGACGGAGGGGGGAGGACCTAGGACTTACCACAGGGCAGGGAACCCTGACTGCTCTTTGGACTGGAGAGGGAGGGGGAGAAAAGTGGGGGGGAAAGGGAGAGGGGTGGGAGGAGGGGGAGAAGAATGGGAGGAGGGGGAGGGAAATGGGAGGCTGGGAGGAGGTGGAAATTTGTTTTTTTTTTCTTTCTTTTCTTTATTCTCCTTTTATCAATAAAAAAAAAAGAAAAAGAAAAAAAAGAGATCAGTAATTTCCAGGTCTATAAATTATGCAAAAGTGTTTGTTGCATTTATATTTAACACTAAGGAAATACATAAGAAGTCTTGACATGTGTATTTTAACTGTTCTTCTAGATTCTTGTTTCAGAACTGGTGGAAAGGAGCCATATGCTCTTGACAGTGTGCCTGACCATATCTGGTGCCAATAGCCACTCTCAAAATATTAAAATACATTTATAATTTCTCGACACTTTCATACAATTGTCAGTTGCTTACAAAATAAACACATCACATGTGAAAAAGAACATAGGATGACAGAGAGGTAGGAAAAGGAAATCATTCGGTTTCTAAGGAAATGTCTGTATGGGATAGGTAAGTCATCATATAGCAGCCTAGACAAGAACTGACCCTCTCATCTCCATTCTTGTATGGAATCTATCTTTGAAGACACAAGTAACTCAAAAAAAATATGCATTTACAAGAAAAAGCAGATAGCCAAGTATGGTGGTTTATGCCCCTCTCTGCTTCCCTTCTTCTCCACGTGTCTCTTTGAATTTCCCTCTCCCTTTCACGTGGGAGACTAAGGCAAAAGAATTGCTCCAAGCTCAAACAAACCTCAGCTACATAGTGAGACCTCTGCCAAGAATGCACATGAAATCCAGGACAAAATCACCATGTTGTGAGTGTATTTTAACTAAGGGGGAGATGTGTCACTACCCATTTGAATGGTCCCTTGCTGGGAAGAGGAATAAGCCTTTATGTCACTGGGAGAAGATGAGAGAGGTCTGGTAGGAACAAGTGACAAGACTCCTTTACTTCAGATGTGAAGGAGGACATCCAAAGGCATTTGTCATTGGACTATTCTTAATACCAGGAGCTTAGGACAGGTGAAACAAAGGCACTCTATTTAAAGTAGTACTTCTATTTTGTATGACTTTGAGCCTCAGTTTCTTTTAAAATGGAAATGAACTTCAGAGATCATTTTATAGTTCAAGCAGAAAAAAAATAAAATATTTTATAGCTGGAAACATTCAAGTGTTATTCTTCATAATAGCATGCTGTTATAAGCACTACGGAAAACTCTAACAGTTCTTTGCAAATTTGGAAGAGTAGGCACCTTCAAAATGTAATGTGTTTGCCTTGCTTATACTTCAAATATATTAGTTCCCAGCTTTTGGTCAGTGTTAATAGTTCATCGCACTTTTTTTGAACCATTAATTTTCTTGGATTATTGCAAAGCTACGCTTGGAGGACTGGGTCGTTTCTCTGAGGCGGGTAAGAGTGAGAGAATTCTTGAATGAGCAGATACTCTGTTAACTGTGCACTTCACTCTGGAACATCAGTAAGGAACCATGACACTGCTTGCTGAAGTAGTTATTAGTTTGCCAGCGTTCTAGTTCATGACGTCATGATCACATTGCGCTATAGTCAAGAGGATCCTAAAGAAGGACTCCTCAAGAATTATTGAACTCAAAGGATGTGCACAAAGTTTAATAAATAGTCATAGTCACCACCTAATACTGCTCTAAGTGTCTGTTAAACTTAAAAATGCTCTTCAGTCTCATTTTATATGCTAAGTTTCATCTGGAAATTATATTGTTATTTACTTACAAGAAACTAGCCCCATTAATTGTGCTTTATGCAAGAATCTTATCAATCCATTTTTTTCCTAGGCAGGAAAATTTAATTTCATTGATGTCAGGTGGAGCAGAATAATGGTAGTTCATTAATAAAGAAGAGATGGAGAGCATATTTTTAGACTCTCTGTAAGAGGATGGGCTAGCTGTAAATGAAGGGCTATACACACTCACTTGCATGTGCCCATGCACACACACATGTATAGTCTGTCTGTGCAAGTATCACTGCTCTAGGCTTCTGCCTGTGGAAGTTCCTGATGCTCGGAGGGCTCGGTAAATAAATTCAGGAAATTAGGCTTACTTCTTGCAACATTCCATCCTCAACACCTAGAAGACCATGTTCAGGAAAAAAATGAATGGTTCCCATCATTCGTTATCATTTAAGACAACCATCCCATTTGAACTTAATTGTTTTGTTTTTTGCATTGTTGCAAATGTAAAAATAGTGAATAACCAGGTTTTCTGAGTTAGCAAGAAGAAAAGAAATCCTGTCTTTAGTTAGTGAGGGTGGTGTTATAAGTCATTTAAATATTTAGTGTGACTTCTAAGACTCATTTGCTCCTCTAAAGGAATGGATCTCTCCACATTCTGTTTTCTTCTGATTCATTCATGTTAGTGTCATTTGGCTCATTTCAATAAATATCTAAAAGTCCTAGGGCAATTTTTCCAAAGAGTGTTACAAGAAACCAGTAGAAGATTCTAACTTCTTGCTATTATTGTTAGCTGGGCATTTTTTATTTCTTCATGCAAATTATGTTCATACTTTCAGGAATTTTAAATACAAATAATAACTGTCTAGGTAGCTCTTCTGTTGACTTTTGCTTGGACATTTTTTTAGCAGCTTTGAGAGGACTTTTGTTTCATTTGGTGTGCTGAAAACTTTCCAGTAATGATGACTATGTACTGCTCTCTGCCTTCCACTGGGCTGCTTCAGTGTCTGTGCTTGCAAGAATATTGACAGAATATTACTTCTACAGTAGAGCACAGCTGTCCAAGCCCTAAATAACAGCTACAGCTAACCTCATGGGGGCAGATTCCTAACAATTTCCCGAGTTCTCTGTGTTAGTGACAGGTTTCAAGCATACACTCAGCTATTAAGACATCAGAGCGTCTTTCATTTCTTAATCATTAACAATGTTAGCTCTGATTGCCCGTGGAGTTGCAAGCTGTTAAAATGATCATTTGCTCCTTACTAATTTTGAAACCAAGAGCTGCTGCCTCATTTAATAAAATTCTGGTCTCTCCTATGAACATGCATAACTCAACAACCCTGAGTCTACTATAAGAAAACTTAACCTAGAAGTAATTTGCAAAGTAAATGGAGTTAACTTTAGGTTATAGTTCTAAATTCTGAGAGCTCTTTACTTTAAAAGGTTTCAATTTGGATGTTTGTTAGTGCTATGCTTTCAATCAATTTTCCTACCTTTTACAATGTAGTATTTTTGATGCTTATTTAATGAAGAAAAAAGAAAAAAATCATCTTTTAATAATAAAAGGATAATGAAATTTCACCAGATTTAAGATAATTTAGAATTATTATGTTATATCAATAAAATATTCAAAAACTTAAAAATATTATGTTTGCCTTTCACCTGGCTAAAACTGAGCCTGCACAAGGCCATATCATATGTAATACTCAATGACTACATGATAAATTGATGTAATATGTGTTAAGACCAGTTAATAGTGTGATCTTGGTCATTTTTAAATTAATGTTTATTATAGGAAAAATTTAAATTTATGAATTTTTTGAGAAGTGTGCACTGTCTAATGTTGGATATATTTCTACAAATGGGGCTAAAGGTGCCTGCCTAGAGATAAGAGGTTCCTGTGGATATTCAGGCTACTTAGGAAATCTCTTAGGAGTAAAGCCAGCGCCAATCCCCCTTCTCAAGAACTGCTGAGTAGAAAGGCTACTTCCTAGCTATTGGTGATAGAGCTTTAGAATGACCAATATGTGTCATCTCTAGCCATCTCTTCTAGGAAGAATCAGCAATCACGAGTATTTGTCTAGCATCTGTTGAGTGTGACCGTCTTGGTCCTCCTGCTTTGGGAAAACTTGGGCAGCTGAGATAATTGATGGATATTTCCCTTAGAATCAAGAGTATGAACATCTGGTCGTCCTGAATCCAAAGTTTTTGACTTTGGGGATTTCCTCTAAGGACCGAGCCAATGCTAGACAACAATACACTATAGTCATAGCACTCTGAGGTCATTGCCTTAGACATGAGGAGAGTAGAAGTCAGTCGGTGCCCTGAGAAGCTCTTGGCACAAACTCCTCCCAGAGTTGTCCCCAGACCTTTCAGCCTGAGGCACAGAGTTTCTGGCTTGCCTAGTTTCCATTACAATAAAAGAAAAGTATATGAAGTGCATCTTTGTCTGTCTTGTAATCCACTCTTTATTTTGCTATTGTTACTATTATGGTTATATGGGAATACTTGTTGTCCAGTTCTAACTGCATTTTCTGATTGTCCTCTTTTTCTTCCTATAAGCATTGACTCAAAGTATTTTTAGAATGTATATGTATATATAGCTCCGTTCCTCCTGTAAGCTGTTTTCATATTATTGTATAGTTCTTCCAACTCAATAGCATTATTAGTACATAATCATGTGTTAATTGTTATTCATTGTAGTTTGGTTGTATATTTTAAGATGTAATGTCCCTTTATTTTAGAGTCCTCCACTGCTTATGATACTGTTCAACTCTGTCTTCCAAAAGAGGCAAATAATTTTGCCTTTAAGTAGGAGGTTTGCTATGCACTTTGTGAAGGTGGACTGTGATGCACCTTGGAAAATGTGCAAGGGTAGTAGCTGTCATCACTTCCTTTCAGGTTAAATCTCACTTGCCCTTTATATTCATGTCTATAGGACCGAATGCTGTGTAGAATAAAAAGAGCATGATTAAAAATAGTTAGACAAAAGCACAGTCATTGCATAATCCAATATTAAAACTTAATAATTTTGAATTTATACGGAATATTGCCAGATTAAATAATTAAAATTTAACTATTTTTATCTAAGGTAATGTACTTAACCATGAGGAAACATGCTTAAACAAATATACTCTTTTATTTTTGCTATGAATTTTTGTGTATGGAAAGGTTCAGCTAAAATCAAATTAAACCCTAAATGAATCAATGAGGAAACAAACCAACAAAACTTTCCTCATGAGATAAGCATGAAATCATTTAAGTCTTCCAGCACAAATTGGCGAGCCCACTGCTGGCCCACTCAGGTACACAGCCCACCTGCCAGAAAAAGAGTGTCTAGACTCCTCTAACATGATCTGCAGGGAGGAAAGCTTCAGGAGGGATACTGTGGAGCAGAAGGGTTTCCCATTAAATGTAAGGTCAGGTTTGAGTTCCTTTCTATCATTAGAGGACAACAACCAATGTTTTCTGCTTGAGAAGGCTATGGCTCTAAAACTATAGTGAGGATTATGCTTACTGTGCCCTGTTTCATCCTTCGCCTTCTGGCGTTCTTTCCCAGTGACTTCATCTGAGCATTGCGTGTATGGTGTTCACTAGGTCCAATCACTTACTATCTTTAGACAGAATTGAGACGTCTTTAAGTGTGTCCTCCTCATGTGTTAGGTACATTGCCATTCATAATAACCTCATATCAGGGTGGAGAAAATGCAAAGTTTTTTTTTAAGTACTGTTAGAAATGGGGTGGGGATTAAAAAACAAACACTGTAATGTAAATGAGGATCTTCCTAATTAACTTCATGATCTTTAGTTTTCACATTTTCTTAAATATCCAAAATGAAGGAACGTACATTTTGAACAAAATATACTTGCTGTATATTAGTCTGTGCTTAAGTGTCTGGGGAAATTTGCACGGGCTCTTGGTGGTAGTACTGGCGCTGTGATGATGATGTAAGTTACGATGGTGCCATTGGTAAGGATGGTATAAGGGTATGGTGATGGTGCTGCTGGTGGTGCAGGTGCTGGTGGTGCTGCTGGTGGTGGTGCTGCTGGTGGTGGTGCACGTGCGGATGGTACGGGTGCTGGTGGTGTGGTAGTTGTGCTTATGCTTGTTGTTGGTATGCTGGAGATGTGGTGGTGGTGCCGCCGATGCCTGTGGTAATGATAATGGCCGTGTTGCTGCTGGTGGTAGTAAAGATGGTATGGTATGGAGATGGTTCTGCTGGTAGTGTGGTGCTGGTGAGGCAGTGAAGTGATGTTTGTGATGTTTGGCCTCCAAGATGTCTGTTTTTTGACACTATAGCACATTTTCTCTGTGTTAGTAGCAAGGAATGTACATGAAGTTTAGAACTAGGGCCTAAAAACATACTGTTCTCTGACATTGATTACTTTTTGTGGCTATAATTTTTTTCCTTGGGGGAAACCTAAGGCCCTGTGCTTGCTAGTCAAGTGCCCTTACACCGAGTTAAATCCACCAAGTCCTCTTATCTCTAATTAGATAAACTAGGTTTGTAGATGAATTCTTATTTTGTTGCACACTGAAGCTTCTGGCATTTGTATTTGCAGCTTCTGATAAGAATCAAAGGAGATGAATGTGTTGAGATGCATAAGAGGCTTTCAGAAATCCGAAGAGCAGTGTGATAAGATTTGTAAATTGATCTTATTTTAAATATGTTAACTGAAAGCCCTTCATTTCTTTGCAAACTCTTTGATCTTCATTCAGAGTGAAGTTCCAGTGTATTTACATTTTTCACCTTAAGCCAATGGCCACCACAGTTTCTTTCACAATATATACTATGACTATAGGCATGAGCAACTTTGCCTCTGTTGTCCAAAGAAATGCCTCATAATTATTTCATTCTTTCATCCTTATGTCAATTTCTGGATTTTCACAAATGAATTTCTTTCTGATTTCTCTTTCCCTTTTTCTTTTTACAATTGGAGAAAAAAAGGTCTGTACATGACTTCATGAGAGTATCAAGAAGAAACATTCGACAATTATCTTGAGACATTGACAGAACTAGATTAAAACCAAATGCCTTAAAAGTTTGGGGAGTACAATAAAGCAAGGAATAATTTGGTTTGTTTGTTTTTTCCCGTCTAATATTTTTAGGTACAAGCCTATGCAGAAAGTGGATGGGGTTGCAGATGGTTTCACAGGAAGTGGCCAACAGACAGGCACATCTGTTGAGCAAACTGTAATTGCCCAAAGTCAACATCATCAACAGTTTTTAGGTATGTTAAGGTGTAATGCCTAGCTGCATAGTAGTTGCTCTTAGGATTTTGAAGAGAACATTCTCCGAGTAGAATGTCTTCAGATGTTAACTCCTTTAAAGGGGGAGGTTTGGTGCTGAAACTACAACCTTAAATGATAGTTCTAGTTCATCTTTATTGAAGTATTAAGCTATATGAAATCTTAAATGCATCTGCCTTAAAAACTCAGGGCTATGAAAGCGTTTTCAAGAGTTTATATTACAGTTGACTTTTGTGACCAAAATCATATTGTGTTTACTTCAGAAATAATGTCCAGTCCAAACAAATTCTTATTTCCTTGTATACAAAGTTACATATCCATAGTCTTAGATAAGAAAAATTATGAACATTTTAAATAATTTATTCTTTTAAATCGATTACAGTGCTTCCTATTTTTATAATTGTATAGAAAGAATACACGTTTCTTGATACTGATAATGTTTAGAAGCAGAAATTGAACATTTGAATATTTAAGCTGGAGCCAGAGGAGCAAAAGTGATAGTTCAGTTGACAGCTATTCCATCAATGAGTGTGCATAGTCTCCAAACAGTAGGCCAATATAAAGAACTGCTATTGGGGTGTTTGTGTATGCACACATGTGTGTGCGTGTGTGTTTATGTATCTGTGTGCATGTGTGTGTCTCTCTGTGTATGCATGCCTGTGCATATGTACATGTATGTGTCTGCGTGTGTGTGCATATGTATGTGTTTGTGTGTCTGTGTATGTGTGCATGTGTGTATGTTTTTATGGAGACAACTGGGATAGACTTTCAGGTTAGAAAGCTCCTGATCTTGACACTGTTATAGTAGTATTTCCTAAGCCAAAGTGCCCCATTGAGCTTTAAAACAACATCATGTTTTCTTTTGTAGTGGTAGTTGAGTTTTAATATTTAAGAAAAAAATTAAAAACAGGGCTACACAGAGAAACCCTGTCTCAAAAAATTAAAAATATACATGTTTTCTAGAGCTTTTAAATGAATATTATTCTTCCTTTAATTTTGAATTTATGGTAAGGAACTCACCAAAGTACATTACTAATTGTCAATGGCTAATGAGAAAAGGAGAGAAAAAGCGAGAGGACGTGTGTGATGTGTGAATTATAGTGTCATCAAGAGAGGGCTACATGATGTTTCTGTGCAACAGAAAATGTCATATCATTTGGGTATAGAATTGTATTGGGGCAGGTAGCCCCCAGGAAGAGCAGATTGGTGTAGGTGTTATAATCAGAAGACTGGTCCACAGCAGCTGATACCATGTTTCGTGTGTGAGAGATGATTTGATTATAGGATAGCATCATTCATCACATCAAATTATTGTTGTTAATATTTTTTTTAACTTTTTGGCTCTTAGTTTTATAACCTTCATTTTATGATTGTGTAAAAGGTATGAACATAATAAGTTTAAGGCTATGTTTATTTTTATATGGTTGGATAGCATAATAATAATAAAAATAACTAAAATTGCTACTGGCAAGCTCAGGTTGTTTTTCTTTTACTAAGAACCTATCCAATGCCCATTTTAATTAGAGTAAAGCTTAGTTTATACGAAATTCACAAGTATACTCCATTCATTCGCATGTTACATGCTGATAATGTTACTAAGTTTGGCTGGAAAATATTAATTTGAAAGTCAGTGATCTTTGGCACTCTGATCTCTAAATTTTCTTTCCTTTTTAGTCTTCTGAAAATTTCTCTCATTAATCTGTAATTGACACCATCCACAATAGCTTTTTTTCTGTTGTGTTGTCATGGTAACAGATGCATCTCGAGCACTTCCAGAGTTTGGAGAAGTTGAAATCTCTTCTCTGCCAGATGGAACTACCTTTGAGGATATCAAGTCACTGCAGAGTCTTTATCGAGAGCACTGTGAGGTAAGACCTTCAAACATAGTTTGAGCACATGCTATGTTTTGCCACATAACTTGTTAAAAACAAAATAATAAAGATTTTTTTTCCTAGAGAACAGAGAAGTTCTAGTTATTTTGAGCATTTCTTTGAACACTAATAAAATTCTCTTGTCTCAGTGCAAAGTGGGGGAATGCATAAAAGTGACAATCTCTATTTCTTAAACTGATTCTTGTGTCTTTTGATATAGCAGTTCTACTCTGGGTCTGTCTGTCTACAGAAAAATTGTACATATGTGTGACACAGCCAATGTACAAGGGAGTTTATTGCATTATTCTTTAAGAGTTTGCTTATAGTATCTAATTAAGAAAGATTAAGTCTGCTATAATTTATAAGTTGGACTATTATACACTCATAGGACTGAAAACTCTAAATAACTAAAAGGAAATGTGCTCCAAGGTATAATGTTAAAGCAAAAAAGAAAAAAAAGATACAGAAATTTTATATAACATATTGACCTTTGAACTTGCATAACTATCTTTCCACAAAGAAAAGTAAATTGTTAATAATATCTGTGTTTGTTTGAATCCCTCATACTCTCGGGTATGTGAACATATAGCCCTATTTAGGGAGGACTAGAAAACATGGCCTTATCAGTGGTAGTATGTCACTGGAGGTGGACTGAGTGTGTAAAGACTTGTACCATTTCAAGTTTGTTCCTTCTGCTTTATACCTGTGATTCAGGATGTGAGCCCTCCACTTTCTGCTCCTGCTTCCTTCCTTACCTTTGGATAGCTGTCTTAGACTCTAATCATCTGGAACCATAATCCCAGATAAACTCTGCTATATGTTGCCTTAGTTATGTTGTATAATCACACCAATAGAAAGATAACTAATACAGAAATTGGCTCCAGAGTGTGTGCTATTACTGTGAGGAACCTGAACATGTTGTTTTCTGGAGGATTGTAGAAGGCTTTGGAACTTTGCACTAGAAAAATGGCTGAAAGCTGTAAATAGGGCCTAATGGGGCCAATCCAATAGGATGTTGGAAGACAATAGTGCTAAGAGATAAGTGGACTGTAGAGGCCCAGCTAAAAGGATTTCAGAGTAGAACAAAATTAGTAACTGGACTATAGACTCTTCCCGTGATATTTGGGCAAAGAATTGGCTACTTTCTGCCCATGCCCTGTGAACTTGCCTAAAAATAAATAAATAAATATTTAAAAGTGGTGAACTCATTTTTTTTTTGTAGAGGATATTTCTTGGCAGTTTAATATCAACTCAATCTGTTATTTATTAGTAGTCCCTCTTAAGTAGATCTATAATAAAAAAATGGTTCAGAAATAAATACAAACTGTACAGAAATTCAAAGGATACTGATGAGTTTAATGCTGTTGCTAAGACTTGTACTATAAGAGAGACTACAATTGTTAAGGGGATTAGGGCCACTAAGGATAGGTCAGATCTGCAATCCAATAAAGGAAGGTACCCTCAGGGCAAGACCTCATTCAGCTAAGCTTCCAATTTGTAAATAAAGTATGAGGTGTTTTCTTAGGCTTCTGGAAAGCCACTTCAATTAAAAGCTGCTGCTAATGTGGATTAAGGGGGCCACAGTACATCCCAAACTGACAGCCGGACTTCTCAGTGTTGTCCATGTGGTGCTGGCTTCAGAGCCATGAAAGATAAGGAGGTGGTTTTACAGGGCTGCTGAGTGAGGTCAGGCAACAAGTGGTAGGGGAGTCCATGCCTAAAGGTTCTGAGAGGGAAAGATACCCTGAAAGTTCATTGAATGAAGCTGTGTAAATGAACCCTGGGTTGTTTTGGAGACCCTAAGATGTTGGAGATTTTAGAGCCATGAGATACCTGCACATGAGGCATGGAACCAACCCAAGAGAGGAAGATGTATGTTTCAGGCCACAAAGTTGGGGGAGCAGAACCATCTAAGCCCTTTGTTATCAGATATGGCATTAGAAAATTTGATGTTTTCCCTGCTATTCTTTCAGTCTTTCTTTGGTTCAATATTTCCTTGTTATTATCCCATTTTTTTCTCTTAGAATAGCAATGTATATTCTGTGCCATTATATGTTACACATACGTAATTTTTATTTTATAAGGTGTTAAAATTAAGAGATTTGCCTTGATTCTCAAAAGATACTCTGGACTTTGAAACAGTATTGTGACTGAAAAACTATGGGGAATTTAAAAGTTGAATTAAATGGACTTTGCTTTATAATGTAGCTCTGCTATTGTGAGAGCCAGTGAATAGAATATGTGGTTTCAGTGAGATGGTCCCTGTATGTAGTTTAAGGCAGTTGAATACTTGGTCCATAGTTGGTGGTGGGTGTTTTTTTTTTTTTTTTTTGTGGAGGCTTACTTAGGAGAATATGTGTCACTCGAGGTGGGCCTTGAGATCTTAAAGCCCCCCCCCATTTTGATTTTGCTCTGTTTTGTGCTTGCATTTCAAATTAGCCCTTTCCTTCTTGCTCCTGCTGCAGTGACTTTGCACTGCTCTTATTATCTCTAACCCTCCGGAGCCATCAGCCCAAATAGACTTTCTTCTGTAGGTTGCCTTGGTCATGGTGTTTTATCACAGCAAGAGAAAAGTAACTAATGCAGAACCCTTGTAAAAACAAACAAACATACAAACAGAACAAAAACTGGAGGCCATGATCAGTAGAAAGTCAGGTTTTCAGTGGACCCTCTTGAATACCACAAATGTGTGCTATTTAAATAAACTTAGTAAGAACTTTGTTCTTCTTCTTAGGGATCCTTTAGACCGATTTTTAGAATTGAAGTAGCTTTATCTCAGGAGTATTTATGATTTGCCTACAGTTTCAGGATTGGCCTGTGATTTCTAGAGAATTTCTTTTGACTGTTGACAGTGAAGGATGAAATAATAAGTCTCGGCTTAAAACATGGAAAGACTGTTTGAGGGCTTGGTTACTTACAGCTTCTCTTGATATTTTAGACCCCACTCCTACTACTCTTCTTGTGTCAGAATTGGTGACATTCGATAGGAGGGAAATTTCTCCATTCCAGTACGTTAATGCATCTGATAGTTACCTGGTAGAAAGGAGAATACATTGCACAGAGTTTCCTTAAGTGGTTTTAGGATTTAAGTAGCTTTATCTCAGGATTTGTGGTCTGCCAGCAGGCAAATGAAAGAGTAACCTGTGATTTCTAGACAAGTCCTTGCCTGTTGACAGCAAAGAATGAAATAAGAAGTTTTCATTTAAGACATATATAGGTTTTCCCCATTGCTCCAGAAATAAGATTACTTGAGTGAACCCAAGTGGTTGTCAGAGCTGCTAGGTTATTGACAACCAAGGACAAGTCCTCTCCTTATCAACATCTTGCTTGACAAAGTGTTCTTAACCTGTCTTACTCATTTCCAATACTTCTGCATGGTATAAGCCAGTTAGAATTCATTACCCTTTGTATAGTATGTTTTTCTGAGTGTTGGAATATTTCTAAGTCATGATTGTACACGTGGAAAAAAATTTACACCTATCTTGTTCAATGAAAATTATGTGAAAATTCTTTAAACAATTCCTCATTTATCTGTATCCAAATAAAGCCTTCTGTACACAGCTTAGCTTGTACAAGTATAATTCAGATTTTTTTGAGTGACTCATATTTATTCAGAGTGTAAATTGGAGTATAATTATTTACATTGCTAAAGAGTGTACAGTGAGATCATGCTAAGCAACAGATGCCTCCAATAAGATTAAAATAGTCTATAGATTATACAATTTTATGAAAATTCCAATTGTAATGAATAAATATGTTTTATGTGAAGAGACTGGGCACTCAAAATTAATCTGTGTAGGAAGTGACACTTCACAAAATAAACCCCTCTTGTTTCTCAGTTATCAATACTCATGCCATCTCCCATAGCGCAGAGAGGTATATTTAGAAAATTAAAATTCTAATTCTTTTTTGTTACATCTCAAAACAATTTAAATAAAGCTGCCTGGCTCTCAGATTCAATCCTGTAGTCATTTGCCATAGTCAGTAGAATATGGATTATTTTAATTTTTATTTGCCTATGTATTTAAAAATAATAGTATTTTAGTCACTTACAAAACTGCCTTAAATGATGTTGGTATTGGTATCAATTTCAAAGTGTTATTTGAGATTAATTTGAAGATACTGGATTTGTGATGTGTTGAAATTCTTGTCTTTGTTTTACTTCATATTTTCTATAGTTTATATTTTTAAGGTAGGATTATTCTATTTGGAATTCTTGTAATATATTTATCAAGCTATTTTTAAATATCACTAGTTTCATTCTCAGAGGTACATAAAGTGTTAACTGCCTCACACTTTAGAGACGTCTTTGGAATATGCTTAAGCTGCAGCTAAAGAAGCAGATATAAACACTTCCTTCTGGAGAGGGTTTTGATTTCGAAGGAGATGAGGGGAAACTATGCTTACTTTTGTTTCCAGAGCTTGTCTTCGGCATGTTTTAATCGTACTGAAAAGTTTTATAATGAACTGACTTCCTTTCCACTGTCCGCCACTTGCAGCATTAAGTGCTGGTTCTCAGAGCATGTCCCCCCTGCATGTACTTCCTGTCTCTGTGAGCCTCAAAGGCGTCCTCTAGCTCCCGCTTCAGCCTAGATCTAGACAAGTGCTGTTAAGTTAGAGTTGACTTTTCCTAAAATACTCAGATGGACTCTAGGTTGTCCACCCAAGAACACAGATGTTAGAATGCTTTGTCCTTGCTGAACAGGCATAAGTAGAGTGAGGTGATGTTTAGTTTCAATTGTCAGCTTTTCAAGTTCTCTAGAATTACCCAGCAAGAGAGTCTCACTGAGGGGTTGTTTAGGACAGGTTGTCCTGTGGGAGTGTCTGTGTGGGAATGTCCTGAATACATTAGATTTAGATTACATTTTAATAATTCTTGCTTAACAGAATGTGAAAAATAGTGTAACCTAACATGAACGCAAGATAAATAAATAAATTAGTTCATTGCTTGTGTTATGCCTTGTCATTTAAAAGCTAGAATATGAAGAATAAAAACAGATTACTAATTTCCATTTCTTTTTCCAACTTTGAAATGTTACATATCAATAAAGGAGATGCAATACATAAACTGTATCAGTTATTGTATCATCTTTTCTAAATCTGAGCAGTTAGTATCACCAAAAAATGGAAAGAATAAGAACAAAATATTCTTTTACTAATTATTATTTTTTCTATTTTCTAGGCCTCTAAAGTTTAGTTGATATACTATGTAAGCAATAGACATAAAACTCAGTTGATTACCTGATTAGTCTATATTAGTTTCTGTTCTATGGCTGTGATAAAAAAAAAAAAAAAAGAAAACCACGACCAGGAACACTTACAGAAGAAAGGGTTTATCTGGGCTTAGAGTCCCCAAGGGCTAAGAATCAGCCATGGCAGAGAGACATGGAAGCCAGCAGGAGGCAGGACAGCAGAAACAAGAGGCTGAGGATTCGCATCTTGAATTGCAAGCATGGAACAGACATAGAGAACTTGTAACAGCACAAGTCTTTAATATTGAGAAGCTCATCTCCAGTGGCATAGGTCCTCCAACAAGGCCATACCTCCTAAGCATCCTCAAACAGTGCCACCAACTGAGGACCAAGTATCCAAGTGCCCAAGACTACGGGGGATATAATACAAGCCACCACGCAGTCTGAAATGCAGTGTGTTGTTTCAACACAGAAATGATATAAACATTAGTAGCTAATGTTTGCCCTTTTGGAGTTGTTAAAATTCAGTCTGCTTTCATTTCAACAAGAACACACTATATAGACAAATCGTTAGTATTTATTTTCTTTTGTTGCTGATTCATTGAAATACAGTGGTGTTAGTGTTTCAGATTGTAAATGATTAAAAAAATTATTATTTGATTTTACATTGGTTTACCATATCTTTAAAAGGTAATATATTATTTCCATATGTAATTAATAGAATAGCTAGTTATTTTAGTTGTCTGTCTTTTGTGTCTTCTATGTCTTGAGTATGCAGTGTTCCTTCAGTGCTTACAATCTTTAGATGCTGTTTTGGAGCCACCAGCTTTCTAAGGCTCAGCAGACACACATGCCTGGTGTGGATCACCGCAAACAAGGCAGCGTGGAAAGGGTCAGATGTGTATGGGGTTCTCAGACCATGGAGGAACTGTAGCTGCCATGGCAGAAACATCTGGTGCTAAAGTAGAAGAACAAGGGACGTAAAGGAAGTATGACGGTTTTGTCATTTTGTTTTTAGGCAATATTGGACGTTGTTGTGAATCTTCAGTTTAGCCTGATAGAAAAATTATGGCAAACGTTCTGGCGCTATTCTCCCTCTACTCCAACTGACGGCACTACCATTACCGAATCAAGGTCAGAATCACTATGCTTTTCTGATTCATTTTCATGACCAAGTAGATGTCACAGCTAATAAGTTAGAGATATGTATACCAGTTGTGAACCTTACCTGATAACACTGAGTAGATTGACCATCCTAGGAATACACCAGACTGCTCTCCTGAGGTTTTAGTGTGTGTAGCTCCCATTTTATTGATTTGGGGGACTATGGTGTATCTGTGTCATGCTAGTGGATTACTATCCTATCTGTCTTTCAGACCATAAGAAAATACTAATGTACATAGGTAGCTCTGGGGGTGTGTTTGTGTATATGTCCAGCCATATGACACCAGTGCAATATGGTATAGTTCAAACCTCAGTAATATTTGATAAACTATATTTAAAGTCCATTTTCTGTTTTATCCTCATTTGCCATCTATTCATTTGCGACATTTATTCACGCCAGCAATCTGAGTGAAATAGAAAGTCGACTTCCGAAAGCAAAGCTGATAACTCTGTGCAAACATGAGTCTATCCTGAAATGGATGTGTAACTGTGACCATGGGATGTACCAGGCTTTGGTGGAGATTCTCATCCCCGACGTCCTTAGACCCATTCCTAGTAAGTTACATGGAGACAACTACGGATGCTTTTGTTCTCATACATACCACCCAAGCAATTGTGGGGATTGATGTTGCAATCAGGAATTATCCTAGTTTCATTTAAAATTGTCAGATAAAAAGCATGCAGCATATAGAACATTGCATGAACAGAACCTACAGGGACGCTATAGTGAAGGAAAAATGGCCTGCTTTCTAGTCTTTTACATTACTATTATTTTTAAAAGTTAACGAACAGCTATGACACCCTCAATAAACCAATTGTAAGAACAATCTTAGTTTGGTCAACCATGCAAAATTATTCTACTTAAGGCTGAAGTTCTCTGCATATAGCCAAAAAATATTCAAATCTCTAGTTGCAGACCATTCTCTCTCATGGTTGCTTAGAATTTGAAATAAATTGATTGCGGTTTCCAGTAGAGTTGAATTCCTTTATAAATTATTTACTCTGTTACCTGTGCCATCTTCAGAACTACAAATTCAGTTTCCATTAACACTACTGGTTAACTAGTATTTTGAGAGAAGAATCTAATAACTACACAAGTATTATGACCCACTATGAAGTGAATGGGAACTCCACTTACCTTTTTCAGTGACCAAGTTGTAGTAAACAAAGTTTTCTCTGTAACTGTTGGTGTAAATGCCACTACACACATTGTTAGAGGATGTTGGAGCTGCCTTATACCTGGATGAGCCGTACTAGTGACCTTAAGTTTTAAAGAAATGGGACTGTTTCCACTCTGACATTCAAAGCAATATTTTAGCTAGTGACATTGGCAGTATGCGCTTTAAATATGCCAACACAATTATTTATTATGTTATTATGGAAAACATAAAAATAGGGTTTAGTAGAAGAGAAAAGGAAGGTATTAACATTTGTATGTTTATACTTGCAAATACAAAGACACAGTGGAAAGTATAAATTCTTTTATATATTCATTACCCTAAAATAGATGCTTATACACATTTACATAGTATGCCAATCAATGTACATTAATATATGGAGGAGAAAGCAGAAACAAAAGAAGTCCCACTGGCATTATCTTTTATAAATTGCTAATGTGTTCTACTCTGTCTACACCAGGCTGCCTGACTAAAACAATTGATAAAAATTGATATTGTCACAGAAATTTCACCATGTCAGTTTCTGCTGGTTTTTGTTTCAGAATTTGATCATTTTTTTCTACTCTCCTGTTCCTTGTGCTCCAAGTGTTAATCTCTAGAGATGTTTAAAGGAAGTTGCATAGGCCAGCTCATTAGCCTATGACATCTGGCTCCCAGCATCCAGCTTCTCTCATGAGATACAAGGAGGTGTCAGGGAGGGCTTGCTTTTTCAAGAGAAGTCAACAACATCAGTACTCATTAAACAATTCTGAAGCCATATGCTTTTGTCTTAGCATCATACGGATTTAACAAGTCCCTGACTTAAATCTTGCATCAATTTGGTTTACTTTAAGCCTTATAATTTTAAGTATATAATACACTTGACCTTTGTCTTTTTAAAATGTGGTTAGAAGAATAGTTTATTCTGTCAGTAGTTTTTCTCTGCATTTACCAGAAAATGGGATCATTTTATTTCTCTGAAATTACAAGATACATTAATGTACTAAGCTACAAAAGAAATTTGGGGAATTCAATTTCCATTTTACAATGAGGCTCAACAATGTAATGCTTAAAATACAATGGAGATAGCTATTGCTGGGTTATGTGCTTTTTAATACTGATCTTGAGAAGGCTGAGGAGCTCCACTTTGGAATAGATTTTTAAATATCAAACCATCCATTTATGAGTCTTTAGAAGCTGTCAGAGTCAGTCTGCACAATTTCGATTTTATATGAATCCCTACAGAGAGAACAAACTTAATTTTATTTTTAAAAATTGTATTTTTTGGCTACTAGTACTTCACTCTACCATTTTCTGTCCAGATGGGATTTCTTTTTTTAGCTAAAAAGTCTGCACATCGTACTAATTTAAAGTCAGCTTGAAATGCCTATATTCTAAAATACATTCACCCGAAACATGGAAAAAGGAAATTAAGTGTGAATTATTGAATAAGATTTCAACTGGTAACACTTTAAATGGGCAACTGGGAATATAATAAAAGGTGGGCCAGAATATTACTTAGTATAAAAAAAGTAAATACCTAAACTTTTTAACATGCACAGTGTTTCCTTTTATATTATAATTTCCTTTCCATCAAGTTTTTCTAGATAAAATAGGGCATATATGAAATGCTTTAAAAATAACGTAAGAAGTTATTGGGGTCTTTTCAAATTAAATCATTATTATACTAATTATAGACCAAAATGGAAAATATAGGTTGCCAAGTTCAACCTTGAACAAAATTTTACTGAGTTTCAAGAAAGACTGTTAATTTTTTTCACTCCTTTCATTTCCATTCATGCCTGTACTCCATGATTCTAGGACGTAAACAGCAGAGAGATGTGTTTCTTCCTTCTCTTTTGACCAACATGGGATGCTTTGGAAATTTCCAGTTCAGCCTGGTTAAGAGTCTGCAGTCTCTCCCAATCAATATTTAAGCCATTTCAGCTCTACTATCCTGTTAAATATGTTTTAAAAAAAAAGACTCAGTTGTTTTATTATTAGGTGTTAAATTTTGTATCTTTCTGTAAATAACTTGAATATGCTAAATTTCCCTCTAAAACTTGTTTTAGCAAACACTAGCAAATAAAGTATCAGACCTGCCTGAGTGTAGAAAGGAAAATCCAAGACTTGGGTTCTGCTGTGTGTTCTCAGGGCAGCTGACTTAAGTAGAACTTTGGCTGGCAATATATCCCAGATCTGGGTATCTCCCAGACCCTATGGAATCTGCAGAGAGTAGTTTGTGGTACTGGTGCTTTAAACATTGTTAAACACCTGAATCTGCTCCCCACTGTGTGTAGGCCTGGGCACAGAGGAATTAAAAGACCATTGACTGGAAACACCCTGAGCAGACTCAGTAAGCAGCAGCTCCCTTGTAGTAGCAAAGTTAGCAATGATGACTGAAGATGTTTGTGGCCGTTTCATGACCACTGTAAAGTTCTCTCGTGAGACCTGTTCCATTCCAGGCTCTAACAAGTTAGGACTGGCTGTTTCAATAATGTCAGAGAAACATGGCTGTCTGTGACGGCAATCTTATCACTGATCTTTCAGCTCCTCCATGTGAAGTTGCAGTAGTCATCTGAAACTTTCATTCCGGCAATTATTTTTCCTCTACTTTCAGCAAAGATAAATACTCCAATTCATAGGTTCTATGGTAAAACATCAACTAGAAAAACAAAGCCTTGCACTGTATTTCATGTTAGCTAACAATGTAAAATGAGCTTTAAGTTTGAAACCAAAATGGAAAATCTTAGCCCTTGATCACAAAACTCTGTGTGATGTTTTGTCCACAGTAGAAAACCCCATAAAGTATATTCACAACTGGTATATGTTGCCATAAACAGGCAGATTTGAATGTTTTCATTTTCCCACAGGTGTCATCAGTGTCTGAGAACAAGACAGTTTTAGAAACCAAACATATTACTTTTAGATGCTTTAAGAAATTAGAAATAACCTTTCTTTTTAATCAATAAAGATAATATAGTTTCTGCTCGGTGCTATAAAAGTAGTATAAACATGTATTTTCCTTGTTCCAGCATAAAAATTAATGGCCTTAGGTATCTTTATTGTTCTGCCTTTATTTTTTATTATTTAGGTGCCTTGACCCAAGCCATTCGAAATTTTGCAAAAAGCCTTGAAGGTTGGCTTTCAAATGCCATGAACAATATACCACAGAGAATGATACAAACCAAGGTATGTCATGTCCTTCGATGGGGGAAGGCACATGTGCATGCTTGCTAAAGAAACTATCTCTTTACAACTAATTTTTTCTCATAACTGATCTTTATATATAAGTAGCACAATGTTATGCAGAACTAACATATGTATATTGTACATCAGAGCTGTTCTTCATGCCTAGAAAATCCTAGATTTCACGTTATCCCTATCTGGAATGTTAGTTTAGGTTAATGGCAAGATTGAATAGATACTATACTTTCATTCTGCTTCCAAAATTTATATTATGGGTTTTGGTAAGCAACTATATCCACCATTAGACTCCCGCAGTACATCTTTTCCTTTGTTTTATGTGTAGTGTGGCTCTGTTGAAGTCCTGTAGCCAGCAAGTCTCTCTAGAGCCACAATAGCTCCAGCACTTCCTATCTTGGTTTAAGCTTTGCACAGTGAGGCTGAGACAGGAGGACCATGAGTTCAAGTCTCGCCTGGGCTATGTAAGGAGCTCAAGGAGAGTCCAAGTTACTTAGTAAGAACCAGAAACTAGGAAAATAGCTCAGTGATAACATGAACAAAGCCTTGGATTCTAGTCTGAAAAATCACAAAAATAAAAGATGTCATTTGATTATGGCAGAAGAACCTTTCCAGTTTATAAAATCAATTGTAGTCCTAATAATGCCTCTGATAGCTGACATCACTGCCCTTCTCAGTGGCATCAAAGTGAACGCCTCAACAGATTGCCTGCAACATTGGTCATTTTGCTGAATTTCAGAAATAGTCTGGCATTTGCCCTTGCAGAGAATAACTTCTGCTCTTCTGCTCTTGCTGACATGCAGTTGTGTTTCTGAGGAGCTCTCGATTATTGAGACAGTTCACCTGATTAGGGAAGAGCTTTCTAGTCAGTGGCAATAGACTAAAATACCTGTGTTCAAGTCTTACCACTTCAATGAGTTTCTGTACAACCTTACTCAAGGTACTTAAGCTCTCTAACTCACAGCATGTTGAGATGACAGTTGAACCATGTGGCATACATATGAGATACTTAGCCTGGTGCCTGGCATGTGATATGTACTCAGCGAATCTAAACCACAAAAGTGGAAAAACACTTTCTCTTCAAGGGTATATGAGTTTGCTCAAATATTTCAGGCTGTCCTAATACAGATCACTTTTAAATGAGCCACCTTTGCAACGTCAATAAATTATTCTACTCAACCAACTGATTCTTCAGTATATGCTTCTTATGTACCCAAAAAACTCAGTATAATATGATATGTTCCTATAAATATGTTAAGACCTTTGGCATGTTTTGACACTGGGGTCATATTTACTGTGTATCTAACATTTCTATGAAAACTAGATATTTAGAGTTTTTTTTATTATCTTTCATATCTTCAAACATAGGCTAACTCAATTCAGTATCTCATTGAAAAACAAAATGTTCCCCTGCTAGAGGGACAGAGCTCAGGGTAGAGTCCTTGATCAGTATACAAAAGTCCTAAGTTCATTTCATTAGAGTAGTGGGGAAAAAATGAAAAGAAACACAAGGTTTAAGGAAAAAATGTGTGGGAAAGCTGAATTTCTTTCTAAACATACAAGCAGAGTTAAGAAAACCAAGGATTAAGCATCCTGCAGTTACAATAGTGAGAACTCATCGTTCAATCTAGGTCTGAAATAGATAAAGGGTGAGTGCCATAGCATCAGGAATCCTCCTTCTAAGTTTCCTCAGTGGTAGCCTTGGAAAAGGAAGAATATAGTCTGGGAGGAGTGAATACTCTGACCACTGTTGTCTTCTGCTTCCATCTCCTAACAATGCTCCATCCGTGATTAAATCCAGCTGGAAGCTGGAGGACAAAGGAGGCGCTCCTGTCACCCCCCCCCCCCCCCACACACACACACAGCCTTTCTGGCCAGAAAGGATGATGGACATAAAGGAAAAGGTGATTTTTGAAGGGTAAATGAATTTTTTTTCACTTGAAGAACTTTAAGTAAAAAAAAAATAGGTTCTTCTACTTGCTGATCTGATAAATGTATCTGGTCATAGAAACTTTGAACTTTGTTTCACCATCCAGTCTGCCAACTTGTAAACTAAAAGTTATAACAGTGAGTCGGGATGGCGCTGCTCTGAAAGTGGTTTTTGTTCGATTAACAATAATAGTTCTGTACAATTTACTTTTCCAAATAGAAAGGAATGTCCTTACTTGTCTAGTTTCTAGTTGTCCTAAAAAGGGTTGAGAGGTGGTGAAAGCAAACATTTTTCTACTTTTGTAGACAATGTAATTTTTTATTGTGATTTAGTAATTCACTTCCAAGGCAAAGAGCTGTAGAAAATGGCCTTTAATCTAACCTAGAATTCTATGCCAACGAGACACAATCACTCCTGGCGACACCACTCTACTCCCAAGAGAACGTTGAGCACCAAAGACACTCCATTGGGAGCTTGTCTTCTTGGCAAAACTGGCCTTTGGGTTAAGAAAAGCACAAACCTCAACTACTGACAAAGATACACAGTATCCATAAGTGGATAAAACAGGATTGTCTTATCTTGCCAAGACAGGGTAGGATAGTTCTAAGAAAGTTACTTACCTTTAGTAATGGTATGTCAGTTATGTTAGGCCTTAGGCAAAGTTGGTTGACTCAACATTGCAAACGAGACTTTGGGTGATTGCCCAGGTAGTCAGTTGTCTCTGACATTTGTTGCACATTTTGGATATCTCTCGTTTGTTAAGTAATATTAACTCCCTTCTCAGATCTTTGACGGAGTTAAAAGATTAGATAATTGTAGTTACTCTCTACATTATTTAGGCTCCTTGAGATAAAATTCTTAGCAAAACTTTTGTTATATGTTTCTTGCTCAATATTGTTTGTTATATTTATTATTTGTTACTGTAGTAATAGGGAGCGGCGGCGGGACTGCGTCCCCCAACACCCCAGCCGCCGGCTCGGCTCGGCTAGCTTATGCCCCAAATAATTACATGGACACTGTATTCTTTTAAACACTGCTCTGGCCCATTTCTAATAATCTATGTAGCGCCCCTAGGTGCGCTTACCGGGAAGATTCTAGCCTAAGTCCATCCTGGGTCGGAGCTGGGGCATGGTGTGCGTCTTCCCTGGAGCAGGTAGCATGGCATCTCTCCTGCGTCTGCTCCGGAGAGCGGAGCTGTGGAGTCTGACCTCACTTCCTCTTCCTCCCGGCATTCTGTTCTGTTTGCTCCACCCACCTAAGGGTGGGCCTATCCAATGGGCCTAGCAGTTTCTTTATTGCTTAACCAAGGAAATCAACAGATTGATATATGACACTCCCCCATCACTTCCCCTTTTTCTGTTTAAACAAAAAAGAAAGGCTTTAACTTTAACATAGTAAAATTACATATAACAAAACAGTTATCAAGTAAAAGTTACATCAGAAACATTTATACATATAACAAAATTGACCTTAAATCTCTATAAATAAAGCAAAATCTATACTAATGCAAATTATTCATATCTATATCATTTCCCCCTTTAAATGTAAAAAAACGTTTATAAACCATATTTGGGAACATGGGCGCAGTTTTTTCTCTCCAAACTGCTTCCTGCTGAATGGGGGCGTCGTTAATTAGGTCTTTCTTGGTATAACCTGTGTGCTAGTTTCATCTCAGTTGGCAGTTGAGCAAAGCAATTTTCTGAAGATGTTCACAGCAACCCTTCAGGAGGACGTGGTCCATCATACCAAATCGGAATTGAAGAAATGAACAGGGTCTCATCCTCTGTGAAAACAAAATAAGAAAGGCTTTAACTTTAACATAGTAAAATTACATATAACAAAACAGTTATCAAGTAAAAGTTACATCAGAAACATTTATACATATAACAAAATTGACCTTAAATCTCTATAAATAAAGCAAAATCTATACAAATGCAAATTATTCATATCTATATCATGTTACTATTGTATATAGTTGTGTTTGGTTTAGTTCTGTCTTATTTAGACATAAGGGGCATATTAACCAGGCTAGCTTAATATGAAACAGCAAATTTTAATGAAGGGATAGCTTACAACACCAGGGATCCAGTGATGAGCAGGAGATACAAAAAAGAGAGCAGCAGGGCTCATGCCTGCCAGATTTATACATAAACATTAGCCCGAGGCGAACACGCCCCCAATGGGCTGGGCTATCCCTACAGATTGCTACACTCAGATGCCAAATATGTGGGAGCTTGTTGTAAGTGTTGATATCAGTATACTCAAAACCAAATATTGCTTTGTTTAAGAATCATAATGTGCTAGGCAGTGGTAGTGCGTGCCTTTAATCCCATCACCCTGGAGGCAAAGGCAGTTGGATCTCTGTGAGTTCAAGGCCAGCCTGGTCTAAAAGAGCTAGTTCCAGAACAGCTAAAACTGTTACACAGAGTAACCCTATATAATTTATAAGTCAACTATTACCAAATGAATTTAAATGTTTCTAAGGGAAGCTTGCCTTGCTTGGGTTGCTGTAGGTTGCCGCTGTAAGTGCCTTTGCCCAGACTCTGCGAAGATACACATCGCTCAATCACCTGGCCCAGGCAGCCCGTGCCGTGCTTCAGAACACTTCTCAGATCAACCAGATGCTCAGCGACCTCAATCGCGTTGACTTTGCCAATGTCCAGGTACTCTACCTCCTTGTAAATTCTGTCTTTTAAAGAATGGTGTCAGTTATTCTAAACGAGGACCATCTGATGCATGCAACAATAGAATCAGTGTTGACAATCTCCTCAGAGATGGGGTTTTACCCCCATCAGACTAAACTGAACCCTTCATCTTATGGATAAAGTCAGCAAAGGCTTATGAACTAGTAGGTAACAGAATGCATCCATGTTTGCAATGGAGTTTAAAGGATAACAAATACCAGTCACTCAAGTTATGCCAAAAATTAGACATTCTTTGTCTGTGAGAATTTGAACAACTATTAACTGCTCTGTATTTCATTTTCCCAGCTGCACCAACTACCTTAAGTTGTTTAAATAGTGATCTGTGCCCTTTCAAGCAGGTACTTCTTTTATTACAGTAACCCACCTTGAAGAGCTAAGCACCTCTATTGCAATGTACATTGCAGATACCTGAGAAAATTCTTTCACTTAAAGAATTAACTGAAGTAAGTCTGGATACCTTGGATCAAATAAAATATATATATACATATATCTCTCCTAACCCTTGTTGCTCTGTGCGTTACACTTAGAAATGACTAATATAGGTTCATTATTAAAGTCTAACAAGTATTTTATTTATAATACTAAAGTAACAAAGTTAGTTGTTACTATGTAAAAATGATAACACCCTGAAGTATAAGCAACAAAGTAAAAAATGCATAATTCAACAGTTAAAATTGAAAACTTTTGGAGTTAACAAGAGACTACAAAAAAAAAAATAAAACAAAACGGTACTGCAAAGAAAGTCACAAGCTCATGTCTTGTAAATGCCCTATATACAGAAGCTGTAAAGAACCACTCTGCAACCCATTAATCAAAAACCACCTGATTTTAAAATGGCAAATAGACAAGTACTCAATAAACACATGAAAGGAGTCTCAGCATCGATCACCATGGGAACAGGAGTTAAAACCACAAGGAAATATCATTGCATGCACACTAAAATGGATATAATTGAAGACAGAAAATACCAGCTTTGGTCTCTGGAGAACTGGAGAAACTAACACTTCCTGAGCTGATGATGGGAATGGAAAGTGCCACAACCACTGGGACAGGCTGGCATCTCCCCAAAAGATAAATATAAACTCAGCATGTGACTGAGCAGCCCACTGCTTGGCACACATCCAGGAGAAAGGGAAACATGGCCACACAAGTTGACCAATCCTTGTCTAAGAGTCCTTGGGCTGGAATGTTTGGGTATTTTTGAGATTTTTTAATATTTACTAGACTTTACCACATGAGTATCCCTAAAGTCTGTACTCTAAAATGTTTCAAAATATAAAAATTTTGAGCATTTAGCACTATGTATTCCAGATTTTGAATTTTCGGGTTAGAGATCCTCGATCTGTACTTCAGTGTTCATAGCATCATTGTTAAAATTAGACAACTTAGGGGTCCTTACCTGAAAACTGAAGATAAGCTTTAATGATACACTGAACCATTGCTGAGCAGTGGAAGGAACTTCTGAAGCCTTGACTGAGCTTTGGAAACGTGTGAAGTGAAGGGAAGTTGTTACATATTTCCATTTACATGAAATGACCTAGATAGCCATTAGAGACAGAGTATATTTCTACTGGGTAGAGCTGGGATAGTGCAGAGAATGAGAGATAACAAGTACAATGGATACAGGATACAGGACTTCCTTTTGTAAAGAAGAATATTTTAAGTAGGTAATTTGTTACAGTGTGTCTGTTAAAATCATTATTTATAAGAAATTTAACCTTCATAACATGCTTTATTATTTAAAATAATATAAAAGAGCTTGGCTCATTTATAGTAGAATAAATTAACTGTGTTCATTGTGACTTTCAAGAACTAGACTCATGTTTCTGGTAGCTAATTTTTCAGTCTCTTTCCATGTATCCATCCATCTACCTACCAACAGTCTGTATTCAAACAGACATAGTTGTGTGTACACACATGCAATCGTATAACCTTTACAATAACAAACTCTTGGATTTATAAAATGGTCTGTGTATGTCAATAGGATTACAATAACTCATTTAACAAAATTACTAAGCAATCAAATCACCTTCAGGTCTGCACTCTAATATTTTTTCAGATCTTCATTTTGAAAAGTACCCTAAGAAAAGTTGAGGGGAAACAATCTTGAAGTTAGAATAGTAAGACAACTTCAGTTTCCTTGATAATTTCAACTCAGCAACAGAAATTTTTGTAAAGAATGATCTATTTCAATTAATATCTGAAAAAAGTGTTAATTTTTCTTGTTTTAACATGTATTTATGTCTTCTCAATCCTGGCTTCATTATATTTGTATTGATCTGAATCTGTCTACAAATGAGCCCACTCTCTGGGTAGAAACATCTCTCTTGCGGACATGGCGAATGTGAGCTGTACATCTGTTACTCATCTTTACACAGCAACCCTGACACTGTTTGTCTTCCTACGTTGTCAGCGGTCGGTTTTGTGTCGTGTGTCCATCATGATCGTCATTAGTCCTGGAAACTGTATAATTAAGCATCTGCCCTCCAAAACGCCTTTCCTCTCCTCAGAAGATCATAAATACAGTTGTGAGCCATTCAGTTCACCCTGTCCTTTACTTCTCTGTACAAACTAGCGCAGCTTTTACCTTTCCTGCACCTTTCTCTTCCGAGCTCTGATAGGCTTCTCTAGTGTTCCCTGCTACCCATTCCTGCTTCATGACCTTTTCCTGTCATTTGGAACTTGTTTCTGCCTCTTCTAAAATGAATCTTAGTGAGACTGACAAAAAAAGGATAAAACTCTTGCAATAAAGAAACTTTGGGCTGAAATAAGTTCCAAGTATTATTGTTAGAGTATGCCAAGACCTTGGTTGTTTCTGTCAGTATATCCATAAATCTCTTTTCACTATTTCATCTTTGTGTAAACAAATATTTTTGCATTTCAAGACATGTGTTTATATTGCAGCTTAATGGGCTTTCTTTCTCATTTAACTGATAATCTTACGGTGGTATTGTTTCTAAATGCTCTGTGTAAATGGATCTGTTTTCTCTACGTAAGAATTAGATTTGGATGGTCTTATCTGATCACCTGATCATTGATTACTTGAGTTAGTTTCTTCCTTCCTTCCTTCCTTAATTTCTTTCTTTCTCTTCCTTCCTTTCTTCTTCCTTTCTTCCTTCCTTTTTTCCTTCCTTCCTTCCTTCCTTCCTTCCTTCCTTCTTTCCTTTCTTCCTTCCTTTTTTCCTTCCTTCCTCCCTCCCTTCCTCCCTCCCTCTCCTTTCATTCCTCCTTTTCCTTCCTCCCTTCCTTTCTTCTTGTTTGTTTGTCTTTTTCTTTGTTTTACACAGCAAGGTTTCTCTGCTTTGCCCTAATTGTCCTGGAACACTCTCTGTAGACCAGGCTGTCTTTGACCTCAGAGATCCATTGTCTCTGCCTCCCGAATAGTGGGATTAAAGGTGTGTGCCACCACACCCAGGTGCTTGGGTTTCTTTATTGAAGATACAGTCTGATTTTGAAGTTCCTTATTATGTACCTTATTGAATATTTGTTTTCTGCTTTCTTCTTGACAATGGGACTGTTTATGGAGTCAGCCTTAGTTAGGTGAACTCTGTAGGCTGATGTATATCATAAACGGGTGTGAAGAGTGGCTTATGGAGCTGTGCTCTTATTTCTCAAATTGGGTTTCTAGTTATCTTATCTTGCCAAAAGTAATTTTCACATAATGAGTTCGAATTTTTGTTAAGAAGTGAAATTCTTCTGTGTGTATCGATAAGATCCTCTTTCTAGAACCAGTGCAAACAAGAACAAACTCCTTCACAGGGAGCACAGACTCATTTGCACAACAAAGGTTCTAGACCTCTGTTGGTCCACACAGTCTGATATTTAACATTGCTGTACTGTATCCAAAGACAGGGTCAAAAGTAAAAAAATAAATAAAAGCTTAGATGGGGGGGCACCAAAATCCTCTCCTGGTAACTATTGTAATGTTTAATTTATCTTGGTTCTCAGGGACTCTTAAGTTGATACAAAATTCCTGGGAACCATTTGAAACTATTAAAATATTTTAACCAGTATTATTATGTAAATCTATTATACAGAAATAAGTGAAAATGTGAGCAAAATGTAGTTAACAGCATAGCTAATTCAAACTTTATACTAGTAAAAATTTAGAACAAATGTCTAGCTGTATGAAAATGATTATACATATGATAACATATTTATGCAATGAAAGAAGCTTATTAGTGAGCAATAAGTACAGCTCCATATTCATCTATCTGGAAGGGTAGACGAATTATCATTGTTAAGCAGAACATTGAGTAGAATATATAGTATTTATTATATTTATATACTTATTTTATATTAGTATAAGCACAAATGACAAGACAAATCAGCATGAATAAATGATTAATGAAAATGTAAACATGCAAATATGTATGTACAGATAACATGGCATATATGTGTGAAAAACTTGAAGGACATGTGTATCCATGTATTGTGGCTATCTTGGACTTCTGTCCTCACATTCTTTTCTTGTCTTTTTTTGTTTAAGTTGTAGTTTAGTCTATTTAAACTATTTCTAAGTACTGTTTAAGAGATCGCATATGGAAATGAAGATAGAAGGTGATAGGCTATTATCAGCTGAGATGAGGAAGAAGCTAGGATTCCCTAGAGATTAGAGAGAGTGATGTGGGTATGGTTTGCATTTGAATTGCCCCTAAGATTAAGTGAGCCTTAAATGGGTAAAATGTAGGGTCAGCTAGAGCTGGAAGGGTGGGATTAGAGGTATATTGATTTGAAGTTTTCAATTTGAATCAGCTTTACCTTTGAGATAGCATAGAATTAAGGCTACAGACAGTGTTTTCATGAAAATATCATTGTATTCTATGTCTTTGTATTGGAACTTTACAGACACTCCTTCAAAGAAACTCATAATGAAACTCATAATGAATCATACTTAAAAACTCGTAATAATTCTCATTTGTTGAATTTTGTGCTTAGGAAACTGAAGCCCTCACTGAACTAATTAACTGTTTGAACTTAGTTTGACAAATTAGGGCCTGAGCAAAAATGTATGCCTTTTGATTGTCAAGCAGTGTTTTCAAATAAGCAGTGTTTTCCTGAGAGATCTTTTTCTTTTAATCTTAAAATACAGCACAGCACTAGAAACATCATAAAACTTACACCGTCACTGAAAAGTAACTTTAAAGTACCTATTTTCATTGTTGTTACAAAACATGAAACTTCCCAACCAGAAGCAGAAGGGAAATTACAGTAATCAGGTTTCTTGGCAGGTAGCACGTCTACATTTTCTCAAAAGAGGTTTTGTTGTTGTTGTTGTTTCCCGTTCTGTGAATTAATTTGCATTAGTTGGTTTGCCTTGATAGCCCTGGAGATTTCTGCTCCCGATCTATAAACTCACACAGCATATGCTTCTTCCTAGTACCAGTCAGTGTTTGTTTTTGTTTTAATCTTTAGGGACCACTTTTGGCCAATTGAATCCATTTATTCCTCTGACTTACTCTAAGTCTTCTAAAATGGTTTTAAGATTTTATGTGGTGAGGTGGGGAAAACTTTGAAGCAGTGTGAAAACAGGACAATGCCTGCTGCTGGTTCTGACATCTGTAACCATGCTCGTCCCTCACAAGGCCGAGCCCAAGTAGAAAACCAAATCACAGCTAAATACTGCTTCACATAATAATCAAGGAGAAAGGCTAAGCCCTGAAGATGACAAAGGCATTGTGTGCCTAAGCATTGTCCATGCGTATGATTGGTTCATGTCCCCACTAAGGCTCTCTGTGCGACACCCTGCATGTGCTCTGTGCTGACACTCAGTGAGACGCTGCTAGTTGAACTTTCCTTTCTGTCTGTGACCTGTCCCAGGAGCAGGCTTCCTGGGTGTGCCAGTGTGACGACAACATGGTTCAGAGACTGGAAACAGACTTCAAGATGACGCTTCAGCAGCAGAGCACACTGGAGCAGTGGGCGGCATGGCTGGACAATGTGATGATGCAGGCACTGAAGCCCTATGAAGGAAGACCCAGCTTCCCAAAGGCCGCCAGGCAGTTTCTGCTCAAATGGTCTTTCTACAGGTAGCATCCCAAGCTCACTGCATTTTCTTCCTGTCCTGCAAATGTGTGTGTGCACACTGTTCACAGAAAAAAGAAACTTAGACTTGGTGGGATATCCGACTCTATGACTGTGCTGCACAGAGATTAAGCAGGAAAATTATGAAAATGAACTTTTTGTTGGGAAAGTAGACCCTCTTGCGCTCAAAGCCAAGAAATTTTCAGATAGTAATCTCTGAGAGTCCATCTAGAACAGCAGTACCTAACTTGTGGGCCACCACCCCTTTGGGGGTTAAAAGACATTTTCACAGGGGTCACCTAATACCATCAGAAAACACAGGCATTTGCAACACGGTAGCAAAATTGCAGTTATGAAATAACAATGAAAATAATTTTACAGTTGGGGGTCACCACAGCTTGAGGAACTGAATTAAAGGGTCGCAGCATCAGGAAGGGTGAGAACCACTGCTCTAGGTGATGTTTTCAGAAACAATCAGAAAAGGTGTCTTGTCCTCCCTCTGCTTCTACCTTATTGAGGTGCCTTCTTGTGGGGTTATGACTACTATTTGTTTGTTCCCTTTCCATTGGCCCTCAAACTGTAGTCACTAGACTATGGCCTCACATCCACTTAGATACATTATAAAAGCATCATTAGGCCACTTCCCAAGCCTACTTGAGTCTGAATCCACAGAGGAAAGCCTAGCAATCTGAGCTTTGAAATCCTCTGGGTAATTCCAGTTCACACTCAGAACTACATAGTTAATTTCTTAATTCTGTTAACTTTCAGAGAGCAAAATGTATCAGAGCTATATTTCAGAGAGCAGAATTTATATGTTCTTTTTAACCCTTGGTTACTTCTGAGACCCACTAACTCATTCTCTTGGTAGTTAGGAGGTAGTTAGTAGTTGGGAGGATAATTGGGATCAGTCACTTTCTAGTATTTATATTGCATGGCTGGTATTGTATGGCATGGTAGTAACATGTCTTTTAGACTAAAATACTTAATATGGAAGGGAATACATGTTTTTGTAGACATAGAAGCACCTCTAAATAGAAAGGGCTTACTAATTATATGTTACATAATGGCAAGTTTGGAATGAGCTGTTGGCACCAAATCTACAACAGGATCTGAAAAGAGCACGTATGAGCTGTATCAGTCAGGACTTGTGCAATATTTGAATAGGATGGAATGGTCAGGTCGATTTCCGGTATGGAATCTATGTCAGGAACAAGTTATACCTCTCAAGAAAAACATGTTTCAGGCCAAGTCAGGGGGATCACCCTGAATAAAGAAGAAAACACTTGTATTTTAACTACAGGATCAAATGCCAAAGTCAAAATTTTAAATTATCTAACTTGTCTCATGAAATAGGAGTCCATCTGTCATATAATTCAAGGCTCGAATTTGGAAATATATTTTCTTTTTTGGTGTTGGTTTTGATTTTTAGCATTTTTGAGACAGGATCTGTCTAAATAGCACTGGATTTCCTGGAACTCACTATAGAGAAGACCAAGTTGGCCTTGAGCTCACAGTGGTCAACCTGGCTCTGCCTCCTGAATGCTGGGATTAAAAGCAAAAGTAGGTTTCCTTGATTGCTTGAGAGTCAATATTTTATTCATCTGAATTTTCACAGAAAATTATATAAGTGATTTGTGTGCCCATGATGAGTGGCTCAAACATCACTTATACTATCTGACTCTTTCCAAGCCTCACATGACCAGAGCAGAGTGTCCAACCTAGCAGTGAAAGGAAGATGCTCAGCCCCCTCCTGTTGTGTTGTGTTGTAGCGGCAGGCTTGCTCTCACTTCTCCCTGTGAGGTTTTTTTCCCCTGCATTTAGTTGAAATCATTTTAGAAATAAACCCCTGGAGCCTTTGTCACCACAGAGATCTATTGCAGGAATCCTGAAAAGAAAGAAAATTACTCGCTTGTATTTCATGTTCTCTGCAGATACACAAACCCAGTAGATCATCACTTGCCTGCCCTCTGTCCTCCCTGAGTTGGGAATAATTGGCTTGTTATTATTAGACACGATTATGGTTATTATTTTCATTTCAAAAAGATTTGAAGGCTTACAGTTCAGGGCCACAGAGGAAAGAGACATTTAAGCAGATGCATACCTCCTGCTGGTAGGCAGAGCAATATCGGAACTGCCGTTTGCTGAGGCACAAGAGCATGGTGAGTAATGAAAACTGATGCATAAATCATCAGAGAAGCAGAAGAAGAGCGCTTATGTTTTTAGCATTGTGAATGTAAATTGTAAATTTGCAAAGAATATTATAAATTTGACAGCCATATATACAGTCCCTTCATGTTTAAAAATCAGATATTTAATCTAGTAATTTCTAAACTTGTGTTTGCACTTACCTGTCCAGACGTATAGAAACAAACTGGCAGTCTCACAGCAGTTGATTCGTTGCTGCAGACTGACCCTGCTCCATCTAGAGCCGTCTGCTACCTTAAACTAGCTTTGAATGGCTGATGTTGATTTTGGAAAACCAAGAAATGAAAAAATTATGTGGACTGTTTCTTTTCTTCTGTGCTTTGTGAATATAGCAGCGGAGTGTTCCTGCTAACTACAGGGAAGGTCATTCGATCCTTCCTGGTAGATGTGCTGGGGAAGAGGTTGATGCAATTAAACTAACTTTGCTCATTCTCTGAATTTCTTCAATTAGAATTACACTGTTCAGTGAGCTGGCATTTAGATAAATGCGGCCCCATTCCTTCAACACTTGTAGAGACAGTAGACTTGCTTTCTCAACCCCCTACAGGCTATAATACAATCTCATTGTGCAATAGGTAACAGGTGTTCTCTTCAGCTTGAACATGTTTCCTTTTGAATAAGATTAGTTTTATATTTGTATCTTTGCTAACCACTTATCATTCCCGGACTGTATTTTAGATAGCAGCTTTCTTTGGTCAACAGGGTGGATGGAGTTATAAGTGACTACTCCACCCTTGGGTCACTTTTAAAAATTACTGACTTTGAGTTCAGTGGTATTTGATGTTTAACTATTATGTTACATTGTTTTGTGTTTTTGTTGTGCGTGTATATGTAGGAAATTCTCTGCCTTGAAATTTTCCTTAGAAAAAAGAAATACTGTATCACAGTCTTGTAAATTGTAAATTATTTTACAAGTGGATGATGATGTATCATTGAATTTTAGGGATTTGGCACATAAATCAAGCCATTCTTACTTTGCAATAATTCATTTATACATTAGAGTTATAAACTTTAAGGTTTTTCATTGACAGAAAGAAACCATTATCTGAAACTTTTTATTGTAATGAATATACTTTTATTTCTAGTATCTATAGTACTGTAGTGATGACCAGTTTTGTTAAGATCCCTCATATGTTAGATGCCCTGACCTTCATGGCCTGTTCCTGGACACCTTACAAGAACAATGGGAGATTAAGAAAGAGAGACACAAGTAATTGAAATATGAAATATATATATACATACATATATATGTGTGTGTGTGTATATATATATATGGAGAAAAGGGTCTCTGGGGAAGATCGGTCTCAGGGGACATGAACATGAAGTTATCTAGGATGAGGAAACTGTGCTTAGTACTCTTTGAACATACTTTTTTTTCTTAAAGTCAATAGTTAGCCAACATCTGTACTCAGATTACAGGAAAGCCTTGCCGTTTCCCTGAGCCTGACTCAGTAAGGTCTTGCTGTTTCCCCTGAGTTGGAGACAGTGCCTTGCAATTCACTCCCCTGAGCCTGAGGTATCCGCATCCTTGACATAGCCATTCCCATGTTCTGAATGCTCATTTATGCTGGAACACTTACCCACATTATCCATAAAGCCTATATTCCAGCATCTCAGTGGATGCCTGAAACCACCAACATTACTCAACCTATGAATTAATGCCTTGTACACTTTAATGTCAGTGCTTACCGCAAGTTGTGTCTGTAACTTTTGCAGTTTGATGTATGACAGAAAACCTAGAATGGATTTCTTTTTGTTCATCTCAATTGAACAGATAGAAGATACACTCTTATCATTAGCCTCGTCTCAGAATTCAGTATTTTCCCCCCCAAAGTCAACAACCTCCACCTTCTTACTAAAGGAGCCATTTTGCAGGAATTTGGTCTATTGGTTCCCCAGCATCACTGTAGTCCACTCTGGGAACTTCTTAGAGCTTGGACTTGCAAAAAGATGAGCTGTGTCCCAGAGGTCAGGAACCAGAGAGTAAATTTCATCACTCTATGCAAAAGGACATGCAATTTGAAACTTGTTGATTGTTTCTGGAATTTTAATTTCACATTATTAGACTGCAGTGGCTGAAACCAAGAAAATCAAAACTGTATATCTAGGGAACTACTATGTATTGTATCAGCTGACTCTCAGACTACCTTTTAAGCCATAAAATCGTTGTGTGTTTTTAGGCAAGATTAAAAGGTCACCTATAACTCCACATGTAGGAGACTGAGGCAGGAAGATGGCTGGAGATTCAGTCTAAGCTACATAATGAGATGTGGACCAGCCTGGACTAGAGAATGAGGCCCTGGTTTGGTTTTCTGTATGTTTGTTTGTTTTAAGGCATACTATAAATGGACCAACTAGACATCCAAGTTTTACCTTTCCTTCTGTTTGTACAATAATTTAAAAAAGTCTTTTCCATATAATGATCTTCATTCTTTCTTTTTTTCAAGACAGGGTTTCCCTGTGTAGCAGCCCTAGCTGTCCTGGAACTAGCTCTTGTAGTTCCTCTGAATGCTAGGATTAAAGGCATGCACCACCACTGCCCTGCTGATTTTCATTCTTCAAATTGAAATAGCATTTTCTGTTATGTTATAAACATAATAATGATATTTGTTGTATTCTATTCTTCGTACGTTGTTTTTATATTCTTTAGTTCATTTTCCCCTTGGAATAACTGTGGAAGTTAGCTTAAAAAAAATACTGCTTTCGTTTTCCCTAGAGAAAACAACCCCAGGAAAATTGTGTATTTTAGGTTAGGAATCAAATAGCATGGAGCCAGCATCAGAACCCAGAGCGTCTGTCCTCAGCTGTCACCTCATGATTGTCACTGGCCACCGTGGATGTATGGAATCTGATGTATTTAAATCTCTGTTTTTAAAAGGTTGAAAAATGAAACAGAAAACAAAAGCAAAGCCTACTTACTATTCTTTCATTGCCTAGAATTTTATAATTAGTCGTTACAAAAATAAGGCTTTCATTTGTGACATTTTGCCTCTTCCTCCTGAGAATATAATGACAGTTTTAGTATTTATAGGCCAAAAAGCTGTAGAAAAAGGCATCTGAGTAAAAACTGGTATAAAATACACACGCATAAATACATACATACATTATTCTCACTGTGAGTCACAGATTTGCATCTATAGTTGAAGTATAAAAGAAGCTTATTAGTTGATACAACTTTAGGAAAGCCACAGTTTTAGATGAACTTATTTTTATTTTTAATATAAGAGAGTTTATTGTTATTATTCTTTCAATATGGCTCATATTTGTATAATATATGCATTTAATATTCATGCTTTTTAAATTTACTCATTTCTTAATTCATATATGATTCATTTCTGTAATGAGGAAAAATAGCCTTAATTTAAATGAAATTCACCTAGAAACTGGAATCAGTAAGTTTACCTTCCAACAGAACATGCTGGAATCCCACGTAGTCACCTCCATTTAGAATGTCTGCTTCAAGGAGCTTTGCTTCGTATCTTTGTACGAAATCTGGCACAAAGTAAACTCACTGTCGTTTAGAGATGACAGAATATCTGTCATCACCAATAAGATGTTCACTTTGAGTTGATTTTCCTTATAGCGGGGACGAGTCTCCAGCCTTTCTACAGTTGTTTCTGTTCAGTTGTGATCATTTGTGAGTACAAGGGGAAGCGCAGACATTCCTATAATGATGAAAGGTCTTTTCTAATGAAGACCGCCTGGCTCTAATGAAGATCATGGTCAAGCCTTACTGAGAATGACCTCTTTCCCACCACTGAAATGAGTTGGGCCAACTTCTTTCAACAAGGAAATTGTTCTATTGCACGTTTTATACTCTAACGCCTGTGCTTTCGTGTAGTCTTCTGACATAACAGCTTTTAAGAGTACTAACTCTAACCTTTGTCACTAATTCTGGCTTCATCTCTGCCCTTTCTCTTGGACAGCTCAATGGTAATTCGAGACTTAACCTTACGCAGTGCTGCTAGCTTTGGCTCCTTTCACCTGATCCGGCTACTCTATGATGAGTACATGTTCTACTTGGTAGAGCATCGTGTGGCTCAAGCAACAGGAGAGACACCAATAGCAGTGATGGGCGAGGTAAGAGAGGCTTCAAGGACTATGTGTTACCGTTTGATTTTTAATTACATTTCAAATTATGAATGTAAATGATTGACTAAAGCAGCACATCAGCCCCACAATGGACTGACTATGTGTTTTTAATCACAGAATTCTAAAGTTGAAGATTCTCTCAGCAGAATGCTTTGCTGCATTATATGTACCCATATTAAAATAAATGAATAAATAAAACTTTGAAGAACATAAGACTTTAAAAAGTTTTGAAAGAAAAGCTGTTGAGTAGGAGACAAGAAAGACCGATACCAATGATAAAGCTAAGGACCAAGGAAAACAAAACAAAGAGTTAAATGTTTATTTTGTGGGCTCTCCCCTAGTTTTCAAGAAGGAAATGAATGGTTTTGCTTCAGAAGGGCTCTGATGATGGCAATGCTGACTGACACCTTTTACCGTGCTGCAAGCATGGCTTTACACCCTTTGTGTATATAATAAAACACTTCACAATTTATTACAAACTGTTGAGATTAAGTTCCCCCTTTCCCTACTTTACCAGTGTACATCTGAGGCTAATGCAGAGGACATGGGTACAGGGATATCCAATGGTAACTAGTAAACCATGGAGACATTTTGCTAAAAAATAGTTTGATTTTCAAGTCCATGCTTCTGTCACTAACATTATGGGGTAAATTTTATTTCTAGAATGTCTAGGTAATAATAAAAATGACTTATCCATACCTAGTGTCAGAAAGTGTTAATTCTTACAATAATACAAATGAGAATTAGTTAATATAATGAACAATAGGTACAAATGCTGAAATAATTCAGCTCATGCTCACTTTATTATATTGAATTGGGGTACTTTATACATTAGTAAAATACACCAGGTCAGACATAAAATCACAAAATACCCAAAGCAGTACAGATATTTATTTTTGATCTATGCATGTATGGTTAAGTTTTGAGGGTTTTTTGTTTTTTTTTTTTTTCAAGATAAGAAAATAAGGGGAAATCACCTAGCGGTTAATGTTTGTTGTGCACGACTGAGGACCTGAGCTTAGATCCCTAGCACGCATGTGAAAACCAGGCACGATTGTGTGCATCTGTCATCACAGAGCTGGGACACAGGAAAACAGAGTCTTCGGAGGCTCACTAGCAAGCCAGTCTAGCTGACCTGTGAGCTCTAGGTCAGTGAGAAACCTTGCTTGGAAAAATTAAGGTAGACAGCTCTTGAGCTGGCCTACATAAACTCACATGAACACACAGACACACACAGAGGAGGTGGGGGGAGTTGTTGTAGATAAATGCTGCTAAATTGCTGTCTAATAAACATAAAATAAAAAGAAATCAATCATTAAAAATACTTTAAGCACCTTTGTAAATTCCACTGTAAACCACAAGAATTCTAATATTAGTAAAATGCACATCAAACAGTCCTTCTTAAATATTTTGTATGTGTGTGAGTGCTTTGCTTGTAAGGATGTCTCTGTACCACATGTGTGCCTGGTGCCCAAAAAGCCAAAAGAGAGGGTAGGTCCCCTGAGACTGGAGTTATAGATAGCTGTCAACTGTCGTGTGGGGGCTGGAATGGAACCCAGGTCTTCTGGAGGAGCAGCCTGTGCCCTTAATGGCCTAGCCATCTCTCCAGCCCTGAATGTCAGTTATTTCTAACATCATTTGTAATATTAATCTTTTCCATTTTTTAGAGAATCCTTTGCAGTTTTCTGATATATACATTGTTGTATGATTGTGTTTAAATGCGTTTAAATGATATGTGTGAGATGGAGCAAGAACTGCTGTTGTTTTTAAATAATAGGCCAGACAATCTGGACTTTTCTTCAGTTTGGCCTTTAGCTGTCTAGATAATCCTCTTACAAGATGCCGAGTTGGAGTAAAACATTTCTTGCCTTAGGGCTCTAGACTCTGAAATGGATCTGCTCACTAGTGTATTGAACACTTTGCCAGACATCTCTTGTGTTCTAGATCTTTACCAGAGTGAACGGGATAATGCAAACAGATTCTTATTGTCACCATGTGGTTTATTCTGCATGGTCTTTGCTTCCCTTCATGTCTAAAGAACAAAGTCATGAGCTCATCACACTGCGAAGGTTTAGCTACCTCCTCACACGAGCCTGCAGCCAATATTAGCTCTACAAAATTCAAGTGAGATACACTATCAGCACTGCCACATAATCATTGTAATAGAAATACTTAACTACATGAATAGGCTGTAAATGAATAAGATAAATTATAGCATAATGCAAAAATACATTAATAAAATATAGGTATAACAATAAGACATAAATTAGCAGCTGTAAAACCAGAGCTCTAAATGCACATCCTAGTCTGTTTGCTCACTGTACCCTTACCCAGTCTGTAAGAAAATCCTTTTTTCTTGATTATACACCATTCAGTCCACAAAGAAAACCAAGGCTAATTTTCTCTATTCAACCTCCCATAGCACTATACTTTAGAAGCCTTTTAGCTAACACGCACTTTTGGCCTTAATCCTACTATCTTATTGAAAATGATTTTCATCTGTGGAAAGAAGATGGATAGTCAAGAAGCCTCCACACCACACACCGCCACCCCATGGACTCCTCAGATGGCATCCTAAACTTACCCTCTCTCTCCCCTTAATTACTTCATACAAACTGCTGCTGGACACGGCAGAGTATGCATGCCTGTAACCCCAGAGCTTGTGAAGTAGAGGCAGAAAGAACAGAGGATCAAGCCAAGCCAGATCTGTGTAACAGATTCAAGGCTAGCCTCTGCTGCATAAGACACTGTCTTGAGCATCATCTTTGCATGCCTGTCTTGACCCATCTCCAGCCACTCACCAAGCCTTCCCAATCTCAAATCGCTCATAGTGTAGTCAGTATTGTCTTATGCAGACACAAAGCTAATTGTGATATCCCCTACATAAAGCTCCTCAGTAGATCACTCTTCTGTTAGTTAAGAAAGAAAATTCTCCCCTTGTACAAGAGGCATCTGAACCCTGGGCCTGGCTCTCCATCGGCCTCAGCCTCTCACTTCCCTTGCCCCTCTTATAACCATGCTAGCCTTTTGTGCCTTTCCATCATTAGACCACTACATAAGTGGTTTTCTTCCAGGAGCCCTCACACCACCTCTCATTGCCCATTCTAATTCCCACTGCATGGTTTAAATATCAGTTTCTTAGTGAGACCCAATCCTCACAGACTGCTATTCGAGCCTATTCTCTTTAGTCTGGACTTTCACTTTTCGTTCTAAAGCCTACACAATAGTGATCGCACAGTTCTCCATAGAATTTGTATAAGTGAAAAGTTGATGCCTGAAGATATCATGGAACTTTCAAGTCAAAGGAACTGAATTTGGGATGAGCCATGTTTCCCTGTGTTGAAAACTAGACTACTTCCTTCTGAAATTAGTTGACTCATTTACTTAACAACTCTATTATGATTTGACTATGACAGTAAACAAAAGGGATGTCTTCAGGGAGATTATATTGCAATAGGAGATGCATATTTATTAAGTGTCTGTAACTGTATAGCTATACATTCTTGGTGCTATCAATAAAGAGTCTAGGAAATTAGGGGGTGCTTGAAGAAAGGGGCAGTTACTCTTGCCTGGGAAGACCATGAAAGCTTTTCCCAAGGAAATAATATTGAGATAAGAAATAAAATATTCTAAGAAGTTAGAGAATTTGGAAACCTGGTGTCAATCCCCAGAGACCCAGTGAAAAGTGACATTGAACAACTGAGATGGGGACTGTGATGGTCTGAAAGGAAATGGCCCCCACACTATTCGGAAGTGTGGCCTAGTTGGAGGAAGTGTGTCATTGGGGGTAAGCTTTGAGATTTCCTATGCTCAAACTATGTTCAGTGTGGCACACAATTCACTTACTGTTGCCTGTGAACCAAGATGTAGAACTCTCAACTCCTTCTCCAGCACCATGTCCGCCTGCATGCTGCCATGCCCCACCCTGAGGATAATGGACTAAACCTCTGAAACTCTAAGCTAGCCTCAATTAAATGTTCTTCTTTATAAGAATTGCCATAGTCACGGTGCCTCTTTACAACAATAGAAGACCTAACTGAGACAGGAATCATGGCCAGTGAGAAATTTTCTTGGGAAATCTGAGGTTCAGGTAGCAGAAATATCAGGTAAACACTGTCACATTCCACAGTGAAGAGGGCTGGGGCCATGCAGGAGCCAAAGATTTCAAGTGACTCCATCCCCCACAAACGCTGTGTTCATTGTGCCGGTTCTGAAGTCAGACCCAGAGCTGTTGAATAATCTCCCAAAGCCGCATGGCTAGGAAAGTGTGGGTTGTCTACTGACTCCATGGCTGATGCTGTGCTCATTACTGCTCTGGGCTGCGAGGGGTGGAAGGCAGGCGCTTCAGAGTCACTAGGGCAACTGGAGCACATTTGCTTTGTCTCTATTACTGCTTTCCTTGGGGCAGCGGAGAGGATTCAGACTGCTACCTTGGTCTGAGAAAAAGGAAAGCCTTTTAAAACAACAAGAAAAAACAAATCAGTGTGTCTTTTCACTCATAGTAGCTCTGTAAATAAATCTTAAAACTAATGTTGCATTATTTGAGCAGGTAAGAGATCAACATGTTTTTCAACAAACACAGCAAATAGACAGAACCTATTTTTGAGCACATTAATATTCACCCTCAATGTGGTACTGTCGGTTGCTTCAGTAAGGACCACCACAAATTAGTCCGCCAGACAGAAGCTGCCACGCAGCCCCCTTAAGTCTCTTCTAGAATGGTGGTCTGCTACTAGATTGAGCCCTACTGTGTCATTTGTAACATTAGCAATTGTAGACTTCCTTTTTTTTCCCTTTTTGTTTTGTTGTTTAGTTGATTAATTTTTATTTTTGTTCTTTCCTACATGATAGAAAGCAGAATTTATTTTCAGTCAGAATTCATGAAATTTTCATGTTTATGTAAGTATTTTAAGTGTACCCATTGGTTTTCTGACAGTGATGAGATTTTAGGAGTCTACATAAGACAGATGCTTTACACCTGTCGCACACCTGTGAAACCTGATAAATTAAAATTTCAAAACCAAAAAGTATTCCATGCAACTCTGACAAGGCAAATTGAGCAGAAAAATAGCCTTTTTGAAAAAATGTTTTTGCTGTTTAGAATCTGTCTGGTAGTCTGTGTGTGGGGTGTGTGTGTGTGTGTGTGTGTTACATCTTAAATACACACTTTATTAACATATTCACGGAATTTAAACAATTTGGGTTGCTTTGTAAAATGATTCTTCATGACAAGCATTTTATATTATGTATTTGAAATTAAGATATTTGACTTCTTTTTAATCATAACCATACCCAGATATTATTAGCTCTAAACCACCTCTATAGCCAACATTTTAAAAGTAAAATTAGAAAATATGACCTAGGCATGGTGTCATATACTTTTAATGTGGCATTTCAAACCTGAGGCAATGAATTGTGAGTTTGAGGTCAAACTAGGTTATGGTAATGAAATCCTAATTCAAAAATCTAAAAATAGAAACAAAGTGACTCTTTAATTGTCCAGTTTGAACATAAAATATGGAAAACAACCTATCTAATAATAACACCATCTGGAGAAGAATATTTCCTGGACTCATCAAAGTTAATCTATTCAGAATGAAGGGGAGGGAAGAAACTAAAAAGCAAAAGATTGGTAGGAATTCAGCTGGCAGACGTTGTAATCATGAAGTGAAAGGGTCCCCTTTGGAGGAAGGACAGCCGTGCACATAAGCATGGAAGCTAAAATCAACCAAAGACAACCGTGTCAGTGCACAGAATTCTAGGGCAGTTATGGGTACTCTGAACATATGCCGCTGGACCGGTAGACTTTCTTTAAAGCCTATTTTTAAAAGGAATTGTATCACAAGTTGAAGTTTTTGCAGGGAAAAACACCTGTGTATAGCAGTAACTGAGAAATTATGGAATCTTGTCAAAGCTATGTTGTTATTTGTAACAAAGCTTGCTATCACTCAGTGACATTTTAATTGAAGTCAGATCCTGTCACTTTGCTGGGTGTTGTAGATTCTCATTTACTACTACTCCAAACCTTGCAAGAGATGTATTAGTGTCACTTTTCACCACGAAGCCCAACGGGAGTGGAAAGTCACAAGGTAGAAATGGCAAGTGTTAAGGTTAAATCACAGAGTGCTCCAGCCACACTGCAGTAACCAAGCTCATAACACCCGCTTAAATTTGCTATCATATAAACTGCTTTAATGGTTTTCTAAGTAGGAATTACAATATTAACCTTGTATCCATAGCATACAGCACCCAAACATAAATGTGTGCACATGCTCTTTCTCATGTAAGCCAGATGCCTACTATATAAGATTTCATCATTTTGTTCCAAGGCTTCTTTCTTGGGTTTTCATGGATGTCTCTTGGTCATCCTGCTTCCCTGTCCTTTCTTTTTTCTTAGATATTTAGAATATGCAAGCTAAATGCAGCATTAATTGAAGCAGTCTTGCAATTGGAAGGTCAAATGTATTAGAAAACAACAAATTATACCTTTCGCCTCCTTTGTATCCCCACACACAAATACACCAGACCTAAATAAAATTTTTTATTTTGAGATTTTGTAGTTTGGTTTCAGCCCTAAGTCTGCTTTCCTGTATTAGCATAAGTTTAGACAACCTGAAAGGACATCATGAATGTGACACCCTGGAGAAGTCGTGGAAGAAACTGTTTTTAGGGACCACCATCTGCCAGATTCCTAGGATTGACTTTTTGAAAGCTCTTCCATTGTCTCCCGCCTTTCTCCAGGCTTGCATTCTGCTCCTCTTCTCTTTGCATATGGTAGTATTGTCTATTTATTCCAGCCAGGAGAAGGGCTTAATTTTGTTTACAGCACGAGTCCAGGGGTAGTCACCACCTCCCCTCAGGATCTCCCCCATCAGCCTGCTTGCTGTGTTCAGTCTCCTCTGCTGGCTACTAGCTACAACCTCTCCATCCCCTCCTCTATGCGCATAGAGAGAATCCACAGAAAGTGTTGAAAAATAATCACTGAGGGAAATGCAAAAGAATAAAGAAAGGACTTCCTGTTGGCTCTCATGGCTCATAGATGAGATTCCTTACTCAGGAAAGTAAAGTGCCCAGACCAATTGTACCTTCTAAAATATTTTAGAGCCCCTCTCCACGGTGTTAGGTTTTTGTTTACATGCTTATACCTGAAAATCTGGAATGGGGAAAGGAATAAAAATAGAAATTCAAGATTACTTAAAACACCTCAACCTCTGAACTAGTTATTGTAGACCCCAGAGACGTCTGCAGCGTGCCTGTCCCTAGGTTGTTTAGAGAACTTTTGACCTGTGACTGCTTGGAGAAAGATGAAGCTGTGCCGGGTTCCTGGACATAGATTAGGCATGACAGTGCCACCTACTGGCTTCTTTGATCCTGGGCCTACCCCAAGTGACCCTGGGAAGCTGATTTGGTTGTACTGTGGTTCTCTGTTGTAGAGAAGGTGGTGGTTGCTGGTTCCGCTAATAAGGTAAACTGCCCTTGTTCAATGTGGGAAAGGTCTTTGTGTTGTTTATTTCTCCAGTTTTGTAACAGGAACTTGCTTTGTGGCCTCCAGTTCATGGCACTCCTCCTGCCATGATTACAGATGTATACCAGATTTAGAGTGGGAAAGTTCTTTCCTTCGGGAAACTACTCTTTTCTCCTTTTCTTCATGCCATTGTTTTAATAAAATACAGTGCTAAAAATGTCAGGAAAGATGTTCTCAACAAGAATATGGGCCAAAAATGAAGCTAGCGAAAGCTCTACAAATCTAACTCACATTTGCCTTGAAGAGACCATGTTCCCATTCCTGCTCGATCTCATTGTCTCTCTGCGTCATTATTGCTGGTGTCGTGGTTTGAATGAAAATGGCCCCCACAGGCTCATAGGGAGAGGCGTTATTTGAAAGGATTAGGATGTGTGGCTTCTTTGGAGAGAGTGTGCCATTTAAGTGGGTTTTGAGGTTTCGAATGCTCAAACCAAGATCAATGGCTCTGCCTCTGCCTGTGGAGCCAGATATGGAACTCTCAGTGCCTCTCCAGCACCTTGTCTGCCTGCCCTCACCATGCTTTCTACCCTGATGATGATGGACTAAGGCTCTGACCTATAACCATCCCCAGGTAAAGTTTTCCCTTGTAAGAGTTGTAGGCATGGTGTCTCTTTACAGCAACAAATCCCTGACTAAGACAGCTATTAACCATCTCCAGTCCTTCTCTCTTGTAAAAAGTTAAGGTTGTTAAGGTTGCTATTGGATATTGTACTTGGTTTCAGTGGGAGCCAGTCAGGTCAGGAGTAGGGTTCTTTCTCTTTTATAGATAGTTTTTCTTTATTTTATTTTTATAAAGTGTCATACAGGACCAGGGGTTTCACATGCCTAAATATTTGAGAGTTTGTGAGCCAACTATAAAGTCAGCTCAATCCATCTACTTTTAACAGATATATCTTGATCACCTAGGACATGTGGCTTACATTTAACTTTCTGTCTCTTCCAACATCCATGCCAGAAAATAGAGACCCAGATGCAGCTGACCTCTACCCTTACACACTTCTCTTCTAGTCCACTCACTTGTGAACACCTCAGGCTGGTGGTCAGGATTTTCCTGCACCTTGCAAATGAATTGGCTGCCCCCCCCCACAAGCTTACATTTGTCTTGAAGAGATTTCATAGGCCCAGGAAGGAACTCAGGGCCATTGGGCAGGGAATTCTCAGATTCTAGAAAACAGCAGTATGGCAGAAAGGTAGAGTGTAGGAGGGAAAAGGAACCTCCACCTGATTTGGGGGTGGGAGGAACAACCTAGGGAAAGGCAAACCAGGACACTGGAGTGAGCTTAGGACAGACTGCTCCCTGCTCTGGCTTTGGCTTGATGATCATGGTGAACATTCCTATGTTTGAAACTACTTCTCTTCCAAAGCAGCTACGCCTGTAACGCTGTATACTTCACTACCTGCCTGCTCTCTGGTGACTGTGTTTTAGTGATTTTGAAACAGTGTGAAGATACGTATGCTGCTGTATCCCCAGGGAACAAAGAGCCTGAATAGAAAATGTTGCATCTTAAATACGCGAGTGCGTGGGGCTATATATGCACATTGCCAGGGCATCAGGCCAGCCCCAGAGAACAGCGCCATTAGCAGTGTCAGAGTGAAAGCTGTCTTTATACAGAGAAAACGGACCGAAATCTTGATCCTGTGTTCAGTTTCAGTGAAAACTATTAGAAAATATACAGAAAAGTGCACACATAGGAGAAAGCCACCAAGGATCCCAGTACTTTCCCAGTAAACATCAGTATTGCCAGCAGAATAAAGTTGGAAGTTACTGTAAATTAGCAGTTCCTCCCACTGGTTGTGAGACCTTGTACCAGTCAGTGCTAATTGCAGAATGGTTTCATGACCTTTGTTCTCATTTGGGAGATATTTTTAAAAAGTAATGCTGAGAACATCTTAAAATTCAAATTATAAACCATTTCTCTCCCCATCAAAAGCATCTGAAATAGTTGCCACTACCTAACCCTAGCCCTTAGTTAACAAAGCACAAACCATCGACCATTGTTGAGCGTTATGTGGCTTGTAAAATTCAGACTGTTCCAAAATTCAACTGGCAGCAGAGTACTGAAAAGATTATGATTGACTCTGAAGTTCTAAACCTGCATGCGAACAATCTCCCTACCTCGATGTGGGAAACTTTAAAGGGCCTTATTCCTTTGCTCGCCTCTCATAGTGGAAGTAAATAAATTAGCCAAAACTCATCTGAGCTGTTCGCCATTTCCTGTTGCATGATCTCCACCTTCCCTGCAAACACTCAGCATATGTGCGTCCTGTCCCTGTGCAGGACAGCCCTTCTCATGGCATTTGTTTACATAAAAATCTTAATAATTAAAAAAAAATCACTTCCAGCCCCCATCCTACATGGAATGTCTAGTGTCAGCAACCTCAAGCCAAAGCCTAACAGACTGGGGTTGCTACAGCCCTCTTCAGCTGAGAGGTCTTCCTTTTGAGATCATCTTCCAATGGTTATGGAACTTTAGGGTTCTATTCACAGTGATGGGAAACTGGGTGTGAAGACAGTTTGGCTTTGTCTCTGTTCTAGACCTTCGGGTAAATGTGCATATTTAATCTTGATGCTAACCCTGTCTGACTCGTAGATAAGGAAATCAGAAGTTCCAACAGTATAATTGGCCCAGAATCACATCGATTGCAGTGTCAGAATTGTGATTTAAATCCAGTCAAGCTGGTCCGTTTCCTGTGTGTTCTTGCTCTGCTGTGCTCGTCACTTTAAATTGAATAGTTAAATAGTTCTGCTTACTCTTGCTTGAGTCTTAGTTTTGTCATCAGTAAAGTAAGTCTAAAGACAGTTTATTTATGGAACCATTCTGAGGGTTAAATTGGTAAGGTGAAGGTGGAGTCATACAGTAAGGAGTAGGATACTACAGCCTTGTCTTCCAGTGAGTACCACCCCACATCACCGGCTGCAGCAACAAAGACCTTGTAAAGCTTGTTTGTGTTAGCACTGCCCTGTAATGCTGTGAGGTCTACACTGTCAGAGTCCGGCAGCCAGGTGCCCTGTTGCTGGCATTGTGAGGTAAATAGGGGAGATAGAGACACAGACAGACACATAGTAGTAAGTACTTGATCTCAGTTCCATTCCCATCCCTTTTGCATAAGTTTATAAACATTGAAATTCTATGCATTGCCCAAAAGTGTATTTGATTGTCTTTTATTAAGATTTAATTGGTTGTGTACTTATAATTTCAAGCAATGATTTGTATAATTAGACCATCACTTTTTGGTCCAACAAAGGTGAACTCAGGCGCTAAAATAAACAGAAAGAATAACAAAGCATAATGCAGTCTTTAATAATGCTGTATTGTAACAGAAAAAATAGCCTACAGTCTTTGAATACTGAATCAAATAATCCATAGAATTACAAAGAATCCGGCAGCATTCTTTGGTATGTAGCCAAAGTGATAATCAGAGGCAAATTAATTCAGTGATTTGAAAAACATGACCAACAAAATAGAATGGAGAAATAAGTCAATTAGAAAGAAAATGCCAGTGTTAGGGAAGAGCATCAATATAATTAGGTTTAGACTGTCATAGCCAGGCTTGAATCCAATGTTAACTAATAGGAATGATTGAAAAATTTCATACGTGATTGTAAAATGGCAGGAGTAAGGGAAGGAGTCCATACAGACTTTATATACAGACTGGGAAGTGCATGGTACAACATGCCTATGATCTCAGCACTTGGAATGTAGAGCAGGTGGCAGAAAGTTCAAGGCCAACTTCGGATAAATAGCTCAAGACTGGCCTGCACCCTAGGCCAGCATGCCCTCATCCTGGGTCTGTGTGTAGGTTCCCCTGCAGTAACTGACACTCGTGGAGGAAGAAGCTTCGGTAACTGAGGCTTTTCTCACTCCATGGCCTGTCACCTGCTAAAGCTCAAGGTCAGTAGGAGTGCTTACCAGGGGTCTGCCACATGCCAGCAACTGGGCATCTGACTGCATCCTCTGTGCAGTGTAGACCTCATGGAACCATGGGATGGTGCTAACAAACCAGGCTGTCCTATCCCTTACTGTGGAGCTTCAGTGTTAGAATTGCGTCTAGACCCTCCCTGGATGAGGAACTTAAAGGTGTTCTCATCTTCAGCCACATACATTTAACAATCTCAACTTTAGTTTCCCCTTCATTCTCCGAACTGACTACCTCGTGTCGCATGGACAGTTCTCACCTCTGTGATCTTCTTGGGTACATGAAGCCTCTGCGTCCTGCAAAGAGCTACCCCTCAACTGCTTGGTGGCTCCCAGAGGCCTACTGAAGAGATGCCCTTGCCATGCTGATCCGCTGGCCCTCACACTGCATAGCCATTATTCGTATCCCTGTGGACTGCCAGGCTGCCAGGGACTGCAGTGCTTAAATATACTCTTGGGCATCTGTGCCTCTCGGGGGGGATTCAGTGTTGGGACCTCTGGTTAGAATCTACTACAGAAGTGGTTTCTCAGACTAAAGTTTTTCTCTTCAAAGCAACAGAACTAGTTGAGGCAGACTCTGCCTTCATCCATGCCATGCCTTTTCTCTAATCCATGCTTGTTTTGACTTTACAGAATTTCCTGTTCATCTGCTTGACATAATTTTAATTCGTTTGCGCACTGAATGCCATGCATTTTCTACAAGAGCACTTTTTAAATCCCTTAATTTATATATTTATATTTCTTACAAAAATATGAGATCTCTATATCCCTCTCACTGCCCCCACCTCCAAAATCTCTTTCTTTCTCATAACTTTAAAATGAAAATACCTGGCCTCAAATGTAACATCACATGTTTACTAAGTGGTGGTAGTCAAATCAACTCACTCTTTTTTTGTAGTTATAGGATGGAATCCAGTTCCTCTGCCTTGACACATACTGAGTTTTGTTTGAGAGGCTAAAATGAAAAAACGGGTGCATGTGTCTGTAAACATTCATTTCCTCTTCACAATGGGGATCAGACACCACGCTAAGGTTTGGAATGAATTGGTGGCAGGATAAAGTCCTCATGCTGTGGCACCAATGTTATAGTTCAAACACATACTAAATGAGCAGACAAGGTCAGCACTGCAGGTTCTGCAGAAGGCCCTGGGAAGGAAGCAGCTGGTCCAGTTATTGGGAGCGGTGGGGAATGAGGTACTTTAGGTAGAGCTTCTGGGAAAGGCTTCTTCAAGAAAGTATCTTCAGAAAGTGACCCATGAGGCCACACTTATTTGGAAGAAAACGTACTGGACCACTAATTAATGCACTCTGTGTGTGTACTGTCATATCAATGCATAGCAGCTCCTCTCTGCTCCAGTCCTTTCTACAGCAGAAAAACTCCACAAAAGAAGCTTCACCAATTTCTGCAACTAGAGCTTTACAAAACCCAGGCTTTCTCTTGAGTCCCCTTGTTCATTTCTGTTCACATCTTGTATTGCTTCCTTCTCTTCTGACCTGGTGAGGGTCCGTGTCTCCTCTTTGCTCTCCCATGTTTCTTTGTACCCTCTCATGCCTTTCTACCACTTCTTTGATCGGCTGCTGAAACCTTAAACCCGTACAATTGATTTCCATTTGTCATTTTTGACCCCTAAGGTTTCTTGGGCTGCCTCATTTTCCTGCTTGCCTACCTAGCCTTCATACCGGAAGCAACTTATAGTTACTTCCATAAGAGGATTTTCTAACTTGATCTGACTGATGCTGTGTGGGTCAGTGTTCAAAATGTGGTAGGTGCTCATTAAGTATTTATTCAATAACTGAACAGATGAACTGACGCTAATCTTACCCAGCCTACTATATATCATATGTGTGGACATGTATATTGCTCTCACAAATGAAATACGCCTAAAAATTCCCTCTTTAGTCTATTAAAATCGCTTCACTTCCTTATTGGATTCTTTGATTTCTCATCTATTGTTTTCTTTTGCTATGTGTGTACAACTTTGTCATTAATCCAGAGATATCTGAGGACATTGGCAGTGTCTTTGCTGCTCTTTGTACATCATCCAGCCCGGAGAATTTTGAAAAGCAATCTGTGTGTGTGTGTGTGTGTGTGTGTGTGTGTGTGTGCATGTGCGCGTGTGCTATTTTGCTAATGACAGTAACAATAGGTAGTTTTGGGCTGGATGGCTTGTTTTCATCGTTACAAATAGTCAGACACATCCAAGTTAAGCAGAGTTTCTAAGAAAAACCTTTATATGTAGTAACAAGTGTCTTTAAGGTTTTTAAATTAACAAATGCATTATAATTTGAACTACTATAATTCAAAACTTAAAAATATTTCAAAATATGACAGTTTTGAGTACCACTGTAATACTGCAAGGATCATGTGATGGGGTACACTAAAAAATTATGTGCATTAAAAATACTACAATTGCCATCAGGCTAGGTATATAAATTATACATAAAACCAAGGAATCTTATGTTTATACTTAAGTTCCATCCATAATCATTATATGTTTTCAAATATTCTAATATTTGTAAAAAGTCTGAAATCTGAAACACTTTTGCTCCCAAGCATTCAGATAAAGGATATACAAGCTATCCTCACCTTTTTATAAGCAGAGATGTGCTTAGAGTCATGACTTCCAGCTCATTTCAAGAACTACATCCTAAGAATTATTAAATGATAATATGATGATTCTGAATTTTGAATGTCCTCTGTCTATAGTTCGAAATGTTTAACTAAGATCTAAGGTGGATAAATAATCCCTTTGAATATTTGTTGTTTGTTTTATATTCTGTGATTCAAAAACCGTATATAATTTATACTTTAAATTTTATTTAAATGTACATAGGACCTTGGCCCATGCACGCAGGGTCTTCTTCAAAACAGCAGTTCAGTAGCTATGATTTGCTGCCCAGTAAGATACAACTGTCAAGTAGTGGGGCAGCATCTCCAGCACATGGAGTAGGAGTTGCATGTTCAGGAGGCCCCTTCCCTTAGAAGCAGTCACCTGGAAAAGCTATGCATTTATTCCAGTAAAGCTGCTTAACGGTGGCTTAACGATGGAGTGGAATGCCTCTCCTTAATCTTCTTTTGTAATGCTAAGAACCACAAGGAGTAAAGGGATATATTATTATAAATACCCTGAACTATGACAAGGATGAATTTGATTTGAATATGGAACTCTTTATAAGCAAATAAAGTCCAAGACCAAATGTAGTGAACAGAGATATGGAGTCATAATTGGAAGTGAGCTGACAGTACGAACTTTCTGGAATTATGCACAAACTTACTCTGAAAGTGACTGTCAAAGAGGACTGCTCCAGAACCCTTACCTTAGAACAGAGGTATGCGCTCCCGAGGTAGCTTCTGTGGACAGAGTGTTTGTTTAAGTGGAGAAAGAAACAACATGTACATGTTTGCAAAATAAGATCAGTTTTATTACTTTATAGACATTCCTTGTAGATGAAAAATATACTCCTATCATGGAACTCTTTATAAGCAAACTTCCGAATGTAAGTAGAATTTCTGTCTCATCCTTTTTAAGTCTGTTGAGAAATCTGAATTTCTAATAACTACTTTGAAAAAAATGCCGTGGAATCTTTTCTAAAAGCAGACGCCTTACGTTTCACTTTGCTTCTTTTGGATTAGCTTTGTACCTCTGCTAGTCAGCTTTTTATTTAGTGTATCTATCTTTGTTCCCCATGAGAGACTCAAAATGTACTTTCTTGCTGTTAAATTATCATCAAGCTATTGAACCAAAGTAGAAAGGAACATCTATGCCCGTGGCTATTAATTGTTCCACAGTGTTGAGAACTCTTGTTCACATTGCTTGTAGCAAATGCCTTTCCTTTCTTTAAAAAAAAAAATGGAGCCTTTGTATCTTGGTAAATAAGAATATCAATTAATTTAGAGGAGGCTCAAATTTTACAATGTGACCTAAAGACTGTTTCAGCTCTGGAGCTCCCATTGTGTCTGTCTCTCACTAATGAGAGTCCCCACAACTGCAAGGCTGTGGTCCAGCAGTGACGGTCCCAGCCAGACTCACTGGCCAAGCATGAGGAAAGGCGCTGCTGTATACTATTTGACTGGGGCTTCCAAATGATTCCGTCACACCCATCACCATCCAGGTCAGCCAGGCATCTTTCTTCATTGCTAAACTGAAATAAAAGTAAAATGGAGCATGGAAGCCAAAGAAAATTGTTATCCTTTCTCAAAGAGGTGAAGACAGCTCAATTGCAACATATTTTAAGCTTCAGATTTGACACATTTGATTGGAAAATTGTGTGGCCTTTCTAGTTAGGGAGCAAAATGGTCAGCAGTTCACACTTTTAAAAAGTCATGGGGTGGTGTTTTTACCACAGACTGTTAGAATGTTCTTTTATTCTGTCAAGTAATAACTATTGCACAAATGTCTGTTATTCTGCAGTTTGGTGATTTAAATGCTGTGTCTCCTGGAAATCTGGATAAAGGTAAGAACTGAGAACTTTGAAGGACTTTTTGACTGAGATCCTGTGAGAGGAAGCAGCATGACTGCAGCACTGAGATCCTGGGATCCTCTAGTTGTGCAGACCAGGAAGAAAGCAGCAGCTAGCTGCCTTGGGCATCCCTTGTGATGTTGCTGGGTGTTTCCTCATGTCTTCTTCATGTGAAATACACTGAATGCAGAAGATTGAATTTAAATGCAGTTCCAGACTTCTTTAAACTTCATCACAGAAGTTCACTATAAATAAAAAAATATTGACCATGGCCATAATTCTGAAAGAATATTCTAAAATTGGACCAGAGGGTTTTATTCAAAGCCAGGCAAGAAAAAGACCCCTTAGCTTACCCATCTACTAGTCAGCTAACTTCTCAATGGCAAAAGAACTCAGAGGTAGCAGTGATGTGTATTGTAAAACCACAGTGATCAGTAGTTCACTTGAGAGGGTAAATAGATTTCTATGATAGTATTGTCAGTCTAGTGTCTGCTGCCATATGTACATGATGTGCCCTCTTGAATAACCTAATGGTCCATAAGACAATGCAGTACAAAGAATAGAAGGGTCAAAGATGAGTTGAGTAAGACTAGAACACATAAATCCAATCCAACTTTAAAAGAACAATTCTTAAAATGACAATGCAGTTTTAAATCATGACATGTCTTTCAGGAAAGCAACACCACTGTAATATAGCCATCTTCTTGCTTGGAACTTGAAGAATTGTTACAGGTATTGACTTTTCTAGGAAGAAGTACAGTTATACCTTCTTACTGGAGAGCCTCTAGAGAAACTGAGGTCAGAGGTAGGGCTTGGGAGTCTGCAAAAACATGCAGCACTGTTTCCCCAAATGTGCTGCCCCAAAATTTCCAGAGTGGCCCTCTGTGTCTGTCTGTATCACCACTCTTTGGATATCCCCCTCTGTGTCTGTCTGTATGACCGCTCTTTGGATATCCCTCTGTGTGTGTGTCTGTATCACCGCTCTTTGGATATCCCTCTCTGTGTGTGTCTGTATCACCGCTCTTTGGATATCCCTCTCTGTGTGTGTCTGTATCACCGCTCTTTGGATATCCCTCTGTGTGTGTGTCTGTATCACTGCTCTTTGGATATCCCTCTGTGTGTGTGTCTGTATCACCACTCTTTGGATATCCCTCTCTCTGTGTGTGTGTCTGTATCACCGCTCTTTGGATATCCCTCTGTGTGTGTGTCTGTATCACCGCTCTTTGGATATCCCTCTGTGTGTGTGTGTCTGTATCACCGCTCTTTGGATATCCCTCTCTGTGTGTGTGTCTGTATCACCACTCTTTGGATATCCCTCTCTGTGTCTGTCTGTATCACCGCTCTTTGGATATCCCTCTCTGTGTGTGTGTCTGTATCACCGCTCTTTGGATATCCCTCTGTGTGTGTCTGTATCACCGCTCTTTGGATATCCCTCTGTGTGTGTGTGTCTGTATCACCGCTCTTTGGATATCCCTCTCTGTGTGTGTGTCTGTATCACCACTCTTTGGATATCCCTCTCTGTGTCTGTCTGTATCACCGCTCTTTGGATATCCCTCTCTGTGTGTGTGTCTGTATCACCGCTCTTTGGATATCCCTCTGTGTGTGTGTCTGTATCACCGCTCTTTGGATATCCCTCTCTGTGTGTGTCTGTATCACCGCTCTTTGGATATCCCTCTGTGTGTGTGTCTGTATCACCGCTCTTTGGATATCCCTCTCTGTGTGTGTCTGTATCACCGCTCTTTGGATATCCCTCTCTGTGTGTGTGTCTGTATCACCGCTCTTTGGATATCCCTCTCTGTGTGTGTGTCTGTATCACCGCTCTTTGGATATCCCTCTCTGTGTGTGTCTGTATCACCGCTCTTTGGATATCCCTCTCTGTGTGTGTGTCTGTATCACCGCTCTTTGGATATCCCTCTCTGTGTGTGTCTGTATCACCGCTCTTTGGATATCCCTCTCTGTGTGTGTGTCTGTATCACCGCTCTTTGGATATCCCTCTCTGTGTGTGTCTGTATCACCGCTCTTTGGATATCCCTCTCTCTGACTGTCTGTATCACCGCTCTTTGGATATCCCTCTCTGACTTGCTGTTAGCACTGCTCTTGGCTTAATTTCCATTTTAGTACCAGAGCAGGAAAATGAGAAGGTTAGTCTCCCCCAGCATGTTACTGCTGCAGAGGTACAACCTGTGGAATTGCAGTGGTAACCTGAGAAAATTAAGTGGGTGATCACTTACCTCCACTCTTCTTCATAAAGTGAAGAATCAAAGAATTTGGTCAACCCCAAGAGTACCTTACTATAGCTTTTGTGCAACAAAACTCAAGTGTGTTTCCAGAATGGGAGCACAGCTGGCTATCGAAGTGCACTGAGGAGCTGGAGAAAGGGCTTGCTTTGTCGCTTGTCCTAAGGAACCCTCTCACTCAGAGATGACAGGGTCAAGTCAGAGAGATCTAAAACTCTGGAGTGTACTCAGACTGTTTTCTCAGAGCTATTTCTATTTGCAGCATGATGGGTAAAGGGACCCTTCATTCATCCCTTTCCTGGCCTGCCCATGGTGGAGCTGCTACTGCCTCCTATATGAGTTTGATAGTTTTCCAGTTGAGCTTTTCAGTTCAGGAGAGTGGAGGCCAGAATTTGTGATCTGCCATCATCTTTTTGATGGGGTGCAGCTGGTTCTATTTACTCTTTCTTAACCCTGGGACTTCCCTTGGCTACAAGTGGAACATGAAGTTTTGTGGGGTTTTCCCACAAAAAAAAATGAGTTATATCAGTGTAATAAAATTTGGAAGCAAAACTGAATAATATATATGTTTAATTTCCAGAAACAAATTACAAGTATTTACAGAATTAATGCTTCCAGCAAAGATGTCCTTTGTGCATGTTTAAAATCTCCCATTACCCCTTCATTAGTTTGCTTTTTCTTAGCATATGAATTAAGAATTTATTGAGTTTGATGTTTGCTGTCTGTAGAGCAATAGTTACACAGTAGACGGTGAGTCATAGTGTGGTAGTGGTTCTGTGGAGCAGCACAGGCCTCATCTACATTAAGTCAGCATGGACCAAACACATCAAACATTTGTGCATGCCCCCCCCCATAAGATCAGTATTATATGCCAAAAAGACTACATTATGATGGCACAAATTATGCTATTATTCAATACAGAAATTTTATATAAAATTCCAAACGTCTGAAAGAATTGTGGCTGCCTCACTGTAGTACTGATGGGAATAAAATCCCACGAGAGGAAAGCCTACAAGTTTCCTCCCCTAGGGAAAGCCGAGGTTTCTCAGTGAGCTGTTATACTCGGGTGATCCTGAAACATGCGTTGATGTCTTCTGGTGGTGTTTGTGCAGATGAAGGCAGTGAAGTAGAAAGTGAGATGGATGAAGACCTGGATGATTCTTCAGAGCCTCAGGCCAAAAGAGAGAAAACAGAGCTGAGCCAGGCGTTCCCAGTGGGCTGCATGCAGCCAGTCCTGGAGAGTGGTGTGCAGCCCAGCCTCCTGAGCCCCGTGCACAGCGAGCACATCGTCACGAGCACGCAGACGATCCGGCAGTGCAGCGCCACAGGCAACACCTACACGGCAGTCTAACAGCACGCAACAGTGTCTCCAGCTTACTTTACCCTGGGCTTAAGCTGAAATTTTAACAAGCCTAAAGGTTGACTGTTGTCAAAAGTCTGTCTGTGCTGAACATTACCTTTTTGGAGTTGTGAAATGGAATGGGTGTGTGTGTTTTTCCAGGTTTTTTTTTTAACACAAATTATTTGCCTTTTAATAATAGGAGTTTCTCCCCCACTCCCCCTTAGTTTCAGGTGTCAAGAAGGATTTTTACAACACGTAATGTCATTGTTTTTGTTTTCTCATACTTAAAAAGTAATTTACATTTTGTAGCTTAAAAATATTTTATTGTTGATTGTTAGTCTTGGTGTATGATTTTATGTGTAAGTTTTTTAATTAGATGCACTTCTGTGAAATATCAAAAGAAATGAATTTCTTTGATTTACACTGGAGGCATGCCCATTTGGCAGCAGATGCATCAAATTTGCTTCTGGAAGGTGCTTTTCATTGGACAGAACCATAAGACACTATTTTGATAACATTTTGGAGTATGGAGAGAACACAGAGCGTTTTTATTATAATGATAGAGGGTTGGGAAGGTCATCTATTTTTCTCTGAAAAAAAAATTGAGCTGTGCATTTATCAGTTCAGGGTAAATGACAGAATGGCAAGAGATTATGCTAATATGTACATAATTTGTGTACATAACTATTAAACCATGTTAACAATGCAAGCTTCCGTTAGACATTGACTTTTAACTATTATTTACATACCAATTCCTCTGTTTAAAGACTACTGATTCTGTATTGGGACCACTGCACAGATGCATTCTGCTGTTAAGTGGGGCTGTTATAGTTAGATACTGAAGCTGAAAAATGACTTGACTTTTTTTTTTAAGTGTACATGCTACTTATACTGAGCTGGACATACAGGAAACTATTCCATTTGGATGACTTTCTTTTATTCCAGGTCTTTTTTCTAATAGTAGTTCAATATGCTGCTATTATAAAAAAAATGTATAGAATGCAAGGAATGTAGCGACCTGCATATTGTTATTTCCTGGTTTCTAAAGTACATGGATTTAAATTTTACACAGAACCTGAAGGCAGTGTGACTGGCACACCTCACTGTTGCTGACCCCGATTCTGTAGGATTTGGATAGGTGGCTGGATGGACCATTGCCATTGAAGAATGTACATCAGGGATCATCGTACCTCGGCTATTACATGGTGCCTTAAAACAGAACTGAGCTAAGGTTTAGTAAGGTTTATTTTGTTCGCGAATAACTCTTCAACCCATTTGGTAAAGTGTGCCTGTCGTGCTCAGACTCCTGAAGTAAGGACAGGCCGCATGTTCTTCAAGGGGAATTGAGGGGAAAATGAAGCAACACAAAGAGACAAAAACTTCAGTTTCTCTCTGAGTGACTGGGAGTGGACTTGTCTATGTTTTATCCTTGGAGCTGAATATCACTTGATTATAAATCAGATTGCTAAGGGTGTGGACTAACAGGCTAGTTTTCATACAAACATGTTACATAAAGGTCATATGTTGTAGACCATTCTTATCTAGTCACAATTCTGGAAAGCTAACAGAATGAGCAGGTACTTATTGAAGTGCATCTTTTCAGTCTACATGTCTGTCTGTGTGTCTGTGTGTCTCTGCATACACATGCACACATGCGCACACACATGCGCACGCACTCACCCATGCATGCACGCACACACATGGAGCAGGAGTCTGCTACAGTCAGAAGGTGAGACCCTAAAGAGCACAGGCTCATCTTGTTTTATTTTGCATGAAAACCAAGGTTCTTTTCAGAACTCAAATTAACATAACAACAACAAAATAGGACACATTCTTTTGTTTAAGTAACTATAAAAATAAATCAGTGAAAGTCAATAAGTAAGGAAATCAATAAAGCCAAAAAAGAAAAGGAAAGCACAAAACAATGTTTAGATCACTACTGAGGCCTGTATTAAAATGAAGACTTCATCTTTCCAGTTGAGTTGGGTGAGCAGTGTGGTTAAGGAGATAAGGCTGCACCAATCTGGAAAGTTAAAAACAACAAATGGCTTATCAGGAAACACAGTGTATTGAAACTGTTATTGCCTGATTGTCTCAAACTTCGGAAGATCAACAGCATTTCTTACATTAAAATGTCATAAACATAGTTTTTAGTGGGTTCTGATTTTGTATCGAGGAACTTACTCACACTTGTCTTCACTGGCATCCAAGCATGACTTCATTTACTGAAGATTCCCAAAGGCAATGAATTTGTAAACCCCTCCCCTGCATAATCCATCATAAGCTCCAAAAGACCATGGATCTACTTCATTGTGAGTTAGAGAATGTTTACACATAAAATTTAAATCATCACATAGCTCTCTTCATTTTAATTCTCCCTCCTGAGGTCTTTCAGTTTCCTGTCTCTACCTGTCATCAACAGATGGCGTCGTGTCTGTATTGGACCAAATGTATTTACTGGTGTCACTGTGTTTATTGGTTAATTTTTTTAAATGTATTTGTATCACTGCTTCATTTAATTTAATGTTGGAGATACTTGTATCATGAAAGGAATCTGCTAACAATGGATAGATATAGACTCATCAGAGTGAGGGACTGAGTGGCCCTCCAGAATTCCACATTTCTTCCACTTGTTCATGGTTTATTCTAAATTAGGACAGAGTAGATATTAATAAGCCTTGTTATGATTGGAATTGACTCAAAAATATTCTGAAATCTTCTATAAATATTTAGAAACATTAATCCTATTACACTAGTGTAGCTAGTTCTAACCAGTGCACACAACAGAACACCAATGGCTTATGACACTTCTAGCTATTTGTAGTACACACTTGGACACACATCAATTTTGGATTTGAATTGTGAAATATATTAGACAACAAAACAGTAATTCATATGCAGGCATAAGCTAGAACAATCACATGTGTTATAGTCATTTAAGATTTGTTTCCATTTTCCATTCCCAGAAACTGACTTTTCTAAAAATCTGCATTACATTGAGACTTCATTGTGGACTTACCGACACAATACAGATTTTAAGGACTTCTGGTATTTCTTGACATTGGAATCAAATGATAGTCCTGAAATACATGAGTGCAAACCAAGTGCTACACTTCCGGTGAGGAAAAGGGAAGGGAGGTGCATGAGCTGTTGGTACATTTCAGAAGAGCTATCTCCATGTAATACAATCGAATATTATAGGAATTGTTTAATATTAGCAAACACTTGGAGAACTATAGCCAAAAGATTTGCACTTCCAAAACCAGTGAACAATGAGTGGAATGGGTGAACCTTCTCCTGGGAACACAGGGCCCAGTTTTTGATGTTTTATTTCCTTTGGATACCAAGTTACTAAGGATTTGCATCCAAATCATGTCTGGATTGACTGTGTGAGTCTTACTGCCTTTTCAGAAATCTGCGTTCCTTTTCGTGATTTCCCTTGTACTGTATAGCACGGTTCATGCACCTCTCTTTAGATGGTGTACTTTAAAAACAGAGGTAAAATACACAGATGGTTTTCGCGCTGCATACATAAAGTTAGTAGTGTGCAACATTAACTGCCTTTGATTTGTAGTAGAAGTGCAGAATTGAGCACGTTCTTGCAGAATGCTGGAGATGTCAATCAGGAGTGAGTACTGCTTCCATGCTGTCCTCATGGGCCTTTTTACATGGACACACTCTCTAGAAGTGCTTAATGCATTTTCAGTTTTTAAAAGATTATTGTTATTATTTGAAATGTCTAAAATAACGCTGTGCTTGCAACATCGGTGTAAAAACAACCAAGTGTGTGACTGTGATGGTCCTCATTGCGTGGACACAGTAAAAAGTCAAAAACTGGACTAGTCACATTTGTACACAAGGTGAGGCAGTGGTTATCTGTAACAGATTGACTTTGTCATAACCTCCCTCTCCCCAAATTCTTTTGAGCAAATCAAACCATCCAGAAATGAAAATCAGAACTCTCTGATATCTATGGATCATGTCAGAGTATCGGGGAGGAGGGCTGGCATGCAGTGTTGTTGAACACCGGGCTGTGACTGGGTCAGAGCAACCTCCATGTCCACGGTAGAGCAAACCCCTTAACAGAACCCTAGTATTTCTGCGAGTCTGGTGATTTTTATAAGACTGGAATTGAAGCATTAATTCGGTGCTGAGTTCTAGTCTTAGAAAAGCCCTTTGCTGTAATGCCTTGTATTAACCCTTTGAGCATTGTAAGATATACAATGGGGGATAAAAGCCTTTCAGATCATTTATTTAGACTTAAAAAAGTAAAATAGCCTCTATATCCAAATGTCTAATTACACTGTTTTTTAAAGGGGGGGTCAGAAAAGAAAGTGTCTCCATGCCGAACACTTGCATTTTATATACAACTCTTAATTTTACTTCAAGAGGGCTTGATATATTTATTCCCAAATATTCACTGCCATCTAAGTAAGTGTACTGTTTACAGAAGACAAAAATCAGCTTTTCTAGCATCACGTGACTCTCTAGAAAAGGAGGACACAGACATTGGCCTGTGCAGGCCTATGTTGTAACTGATTTCTGCACACTGGAGGTACCTGATTGCCTTTAAAAGGTATAATAAAATAAAGGGTTACATTTCTTCTTTTTTCCCAAAACAGAAGATCTCATTTATTTAGCTTTAGAAAGTACAAATGTAAGTGGAGCCTTAGGAAGAAATGAGTTCCTTTAAACACAACTGAACTTGGGATAGTTAGGTCTTTGAAGTTGCATCTGTCATAAAATACTGTTTGGAAATTCTTACGGGGCATCATTGTATCTGTGCTCCAATGCGTTAATACTAATAAGTCAGAGAGAGACAGAGTGGCGAGCAAGGCAGTCCCTTGCTCTGAGCTCTTCTGTCGGGAGATGCTGTGACTACTGCTTCAGATATCTCTGAATGTCATTCTGCGTACAACATTGCTGATTTCTCTGAGGGAACTTCTGGACAGTTGATCTGGTCCTCCCCCGTGTGACAGACCACAGAGCAGTGTTGTCTGCTTATGTGCCCGCACTGCCCTTGCTGGGCACGAACAGGAGTGTAACCTATTCCGATGTCTGCTGACATCCGTAGCATAGTGCAGGTGTCCGCACGTTGCTTTTTAGGCAGTTGAGGAAGTCAGACCATGCAAATTACTCGTGTGTCAACATGCAATCCTCAAAGGGTTTTCCTTTAGCTCTCTTCTTTTGACTCTTCATGATGATTTACTGTAAATGCTTCTCAGTTTGCATGCCTTGCCCATTGCTGCTAGTGATTTTATGTGCCAGTAGACCTGAGTTTAGTTTACCAATTTTACTTAAATAGTAAAAGCCGCTTACAAAGTGACTGCCTAGGATCAATTCTCCTTTTGTTTAAAGGGATTGGTGATATGTCTTCTTAAAAGAAATATTTTGTCTCTTTTATTTGGTTCTGATATTTGAATCTTTTCCCCTTCTTTCCTTTGTTTTCTTTCTTTCTTTTTTTTTTAAATAAAGTATGACGTTGGGATTGGAAGCCCTGAGTAATGAAATATTTGGTAAGAATCATTTATGTAGTTCAGTAATGATGATAACAAATCTCCGTGGGAAGTTTGATTTTGGGGAGGAAAGCAAAAATGAAACTCTGATTGACTTTTGATGACCAAGTAAATTTTCCTGGAGTAAATTAGCATTTCTGAGCAAACGATTGCCTTGTTTTAGCCTACCATACTCAATTTTCTCTGAGCCGCTAAGGAAGGTATTAAATTCTATTCGTTTAAAAAGCATCTTCTGTACCAAAGCAGATTCTCTTCTCTGCTCATCTCCGTCATCGATTGGGCCTATGGTGGCGACCAATGCGTTGGCTCCAGAAACTTAAGTGAGTGCCTTGAGAACACTTGGGAATTTGTGCCTGAGGTGGGAAACTTTTAATTAGGTTAATTGTAGCGCTTACCAATCAGTGACTCCACTATCACTCAGGGCTTTCGTACCTTCTAGGTAAAACTTCTTTCGTTGTGGTTTTTTTTTTTTTTTAATACTGTATTTTTTTTTAAGTGCCATCATTTAAACTTCACTTAGTAAGTGGCAGATTACATTCTTCAGTCCCACAAGCACACAACATAGTAACACTAGGAGATATTTGAGCATTTATTTTACAATCGACTGAATATATTATGTAAATGAGGTAAGCAACTTTTGTAGAGATTGTATGTGTGAGATAATGTAATGTTCTTTTCCAGTTTTTGGACTACAGTTGAATAAACTTTTTAATTATTTAAAAACATCTTTACCGAATAACATGTGATGGTTTTTTGTATAATGTATTTGATTTTGTAAATACGTATTTCCTGATGTGATTTTTGTGAGAAACGCTAAATCTTTTAGTATACCATGTCCTCTCAAGATTGGCAGGAGCTAAATACTAGTTTGTGGGCGATTTGTATTGTGTACTGTACAATAACTGGGGAACTTTTATAATTATAAAAATATATATTAACTTTTAGTGTGTTGTTTAAACAAATGACTGGAACATACTAAAGATATTAGTAGGATTTTTTCTGAATATTTCAGACTTGAACTCAGGCTAGCTTTCTTGTGTTTTTCAAAACAAAATGGTGTCTTGTCTTTTAAAAATCAATAAATTTGTTTCCTTGTTACAAACATTTGAAATGGCTTGTCTTTCCCCCCAATCATTGTCAGGAAGCATATATCACACCACCTCCCCTAGAAGGGACTCCATGTCATTCATTAGCTTAGAAACAAAATTAAGTTGTTTTCCTTCTTTGTGTCAAATGAAATTGGCAATATTTACACATGAACAGCACAAA